>NC_063213.1:66785402-67093143 GCF_020740725.1 Corvus hawaiiensis | reverse complement strand
TACTAGTCCTAAATGCAAACAGCATTTATTTAAGCTGCCACATAAAGATCAACTAAGCAGCTTTAAAGACATCACTAAAACCTTCAAGCTGCATAACATTGATGAAAAATTGACTCAGAATCAACATGCTGCACTGTGCTTACTAGCCCTGACAAGGTAGATAAAAATAGCAAGGAGACAATGGTGACGTCAATCAAAGACTGGGTGAGCCAAAGAGTTTTGCAAATACTCCCACGTGGAATGAGTCAGAGATGGAGTAGAGAGTTTGAGAAACACAAGGCAAGCAAAATCTCTTTAAAAGAAGTTTCACTGTATGCTCAGAAGCCTTAGACAATTTAAATTTAAAGCAACAGAGAAATGTTGAAAAGAGGGGGAAAAAAAGAGTCCTGAAGGTGTTTCAGTCCATTGGCATGGGGAGAGGTTCTCTTACAATTTTTTCCCTGGAAGCTTTCCAAATAAAATTCTAGATGTGATAAATAAACCCAGATCTTTAGGCAGTATAAATTTCCCAACTGACATTTGGCAACAAGAAACCTGATCCCTATGCCTTCATGTGAGGATATGATCAGCACCCTGCAGGAGTATTGATGTCTCCTATCAGCAGACAGAGACAAGGACAAGTTCTGCAGCTGATGGACAGACCATGGTGTGACATTATATGGTAGTTTAGGGTAGGAAGTAAAAGAGCATATTGCAGCCAACTGGAAATTATGAGAGAATTTTGGGTGGTAGATGGTCATGAAGTTATTTGAATGTTTTCCTAAATCAATGAAAAGTAATTTTTTAAAAAGAATAAAAATAAAATTGTAAAAATCCACAAGTGGCACATCTCTAAACATTCCAAGCAACAAAAATGTCCTTAGGTTTATAGAAGATGGTACTTTAAGTGTAGTAGTCTACAGTCTCATATACATGCCAATTTCAAGTTCTTTTATGTTTACTTTGGAGAAATATAAAACAATCAAGTCTTGTAAAATCTCTAGTTCTGAAAATCCACTAAGAATGTGTCTTTTGCAACCTCTGAAGACCTAGTCCATTATAAAAATACTCAGCTTCTTGACAACATACATAAAGATCTCTTGGATTAAATGTGTCAGGAGTGATGTTTCCTTTTTAAACTCACTACATCCACAAGTTTGATCATCTTGATCCACGCGGCATAAAGACCCTGCATTTGCGTGCACAGTAGTCAAAGCAAGTATTTTCCTATCTTCATTCTGGGACCAAGTTTCTTAGCAACTTCATGCAAATGGCTTTCTTGTTTTCCCATCAGGAAAGGTGCACAAATATGGTGCAACACACAGGAGCTCCAATGCCAGCTCATGTCACAATAAACATCTTTCCCAAGGTGAGGAAAGAAGTTTCTTTCACAAAGCTTTTATCCACTCTGATTTTTTCCCGAAGCCAGGCCTTTTCCCCACAGACACTTATTTTAGCAGCTGGTTTTACAGCATTTGAAGCCTGCATAACACAAATTTTACACAACTTTGTCCTGAAAAAGATCCCCACCACTAACCAATCTCTTTTCCACTTCAGAATTGATTCTTCTTTGTAAAAGGCTCCCAGTCTTTTCTTTATCTGTGACCACTTGTGGATTTGGGTCTGAAGCAGGAAAACAGAACACCTATAAGGGAACAGCTAAGAGACAACTTTTGTCTTTTTTTTTTTTTTTCTGCTATATATTCTTCATCTTTTACTTGTATTTCTTTGATATTTCAGTTGTTTGCAACTGTTGAGCAAGGAAGATTAAAGCCATTATTGCTTTATTAAAAATACAGTGTTCTTTGCCACTCCTTTCCTGTTTTTTGACTGAAAAGCCAGCCAAAACTAAGATACTATGTGTGGATAGGAAGCATCTGAACAGAAAATGCCATGGTCTCTAATGGTTACGAGGAAACCAAATATTTTGGTATACATGTAGCCTAATTATTATATCTTTTAAAGACAGCATGTACTCACTTGCAGAGGAAGACCCATGCTAATATTATGTATGTAGTCAGAAACCAATTCTTGTCCTTTATATGGCAGAACAATGAGAACTTCAAATAAAGACTGAAAAAGTACTCATATTTTTCCTTGTAACTTCTGGAATGAGTGTAAAATGATGTTTAACTTTCTTTATGCTAAGTATTGGCCATATGAAATGATTTTGTCCTTCCTCTGCCAAAATCATGAAGTACTGGGAAATCATAACTGCTATCACATTATGATTTTGGAAGAAGAGTTAAGTACCAAACCATACTTTAAGGAAAGATACATAGGCCTTATTAATTGATCATGTCACAAAAACTTTGCTGCTCATTGTTGCAGACTTTTGGCTTAACTGAAGACTTTGGTTGAAGGTGGAAGTTTCATTTTGGCCCAGGGATAACCTCTGAA
This sequence comes from Corvus hawaiiensis, assembly GCF_020740725.1. Lineage (NCBI taxonomy): Eukaryota > Metazoa > Chordata > Aves > Passeriformes > Corvidae > Corvus > Corvus hawaiiensis. Next base: position 67,090,764 of record NC_063213.1, on the reverse strand, counting down.
AGATGCAGCAACTTCACTGCAGCATAATGGCTTATCTGCACTGCTCATTTAAATACCACAAGACTGTGACCTGTCACTGTAATACTGTGGTGGAGATACTCAGGGAATTGCACGTGCCTCAATTAACGTGACTTGTTAGTCAACAGAGCCTTTGCTGGTGGGAGTTGTCTGTGTAGGCCTTCATGGAAAAAGTCTTACTTTTTATCTAACTATAGAAAATAGAGATATTATTTTATTCAGTAAGACTTGTACCATAATTTAAATGGTGACTGCTGAAGGATTTCTGGAAGAAACCTGACCAACAGTTACCATGAAGTTCAGTGTTCAAACAAAAATGATTGCACATATTTTATAGCTGTAACATGCAAGGATATGGACTATATATGACTTATTTCTTTTAACAAATCAAAAGTTTACTATTCAGAAGAGTATCGTTGTTGTAAACTGTCTTCAGGATAAGGCCCTTAGGTATTGTAAAGTAAATGTCTACATATAATCTGACTAATGAATGTATTTTGTAAGCAATTACTATCATTTGTCCTTTGACAGGGCTTTCTGAAACATTACAGAGAAATGAAGAATACTTTTAATTTGTACTGTATTAAATTATACTTGTATTAATTATTAAATAAAGATTATTACTAAAACTTAATGAAAGAAACTATCGTTATTATATCTGCCACAAATAAAAAATCTACCTATTGCATTGTAGAGATGATGCCATCCATTAATTAGTTTATAGGCCCTCAAACCTAAGGGAGAGCCAGAAATTTCTAGGATTTCCCTGACTCTCACATACATGTGACATTTCTGATGAAGTTGAAAGATATGTTCTGTGTATTAGTTTGAATGCTTCTGCCTTTACTTCATTCATGTAATATCTTCCTCTTTCCAATCTATTGCAAAAAAAACATCTGAGTATGCTGGGCAGGAGATGCACCTGTTGGGCTGTCCTCAGAGGAAGTCGGAGGGCATGGAGATCCACTGTGCAGAGAGTGAAATCAAGCCACATGCTGAAACATGCTGGCCTCTACTGCTAAGCTCTACAGTAGTTTTCTTCTTCTAGAGGACTGGAGGGGGTTTTTGGGTGGACATACCCACACAGCTGTGTATCACTGCCCACAAAACTGGCAGGGACACAGTATCAGCAAGTGCTGTCTGAGGGGCCCCCACAAGACTAGGGGAGAAGTCCGCTGATCTCATCTTCTCTGATCTCTCTGTCTGACAGTTACTTCTCCTCCTGCTTTGCACAGGCCCTGGGGAAGTCACCCTTACTAAAAAAAATTCAAAAATGTGCATGTAGGACACGCAGCTTTACAATTTTGATGTATTCATAAAGTCATGCAAATACTATATGAGTATGTGAGGTACTAGTCAGAGAGACAGTTTCAGTTAAAATAGCTGGTGCACATATCTGGATAGACAGATGAACTATGCTGGGGTGAAAAGTATAATCGTGGTTTTAATATTCATGAATGGTATATGGCTATACAGGTCTTTAGGGACAGAACAATACAGAGCCAGATATGTTCAGAACAGTTGGATGTCACTGGACAAACACATGATGTGATCCCAGAAGCCATGCTTCTCAGGACATTATTTTCTTATAGGGACAACATCCTTGATCTTGAATGACTGCAGGTTTTAAGTGAATAGTATGTCAGTACTTTCCACTGAAAACATTTGACATGGCAACGTTAAAATACACAAAACATATTCTGCTGAAAAAGAAATACATAAAATACTGGAGCCCAGAAATAAATACCTGCTAAATAAATATCTGGTAGCACCTTATGTGAATTAAAAATACACAAGCATATATATGCACATGTATATGTAATAGTAGACACAAAGGCATATAGAAAAATAAATACATAAATATATGCATATGTGTATTTACATTAGATTCCTACACATCGTTGGCAAGAACAAACTATTCAGAAGGCAGCAGGTTTACTTATTTTAAAAAAGACATTTTAGCACTACATTTTACTTGCTCTTGTTTTACTGTCTTGTCTGTCTCTCCTTCATATTGTGGTAAGCAACAATCTCACATTTTTTTAGCTGCTGATTGGAAAATCTAGTAACTAACTTGTCTGAAAACACACACAATCTAATCTTGTAAGTCATCGTAGTGGGAGCTGCAGGTGCTGAGCAAATGGAGAGCTAGTGTAAAGAAGCCGAAGTAAAGGTATCTCTGTCTTTAGGTTTTTATATGGTAACTGACACCTACCTATCAGATCTTGGACATCTGTTTGACAGTTTTGACTTGTAATTATTATGATGAATCCTTAAACAAACAGATCATAGTAGACAGTAGAAAGTACACTAGGAAAAATTAGAATCTGGCCTGTTACTAGGGCTGGCGTGTGTAGGAGGAATTAACAAATACTTTTTTCTTTTTTAAAATAAACCAGCAATTTTCTCTGCTCTTCTACCTACAGAAACCCTACAGTACAATGCATTTGGCACTGCCAGTTAAAACCCTATTTGATAGAATTACAACGTCAAAACAAAAGGTGTTATTATTGCTCTCAATATGATGTATTTACTGCAGCACAGGCTTGCAAAATGCCTAAAGTAATACTCCTAACACCCTATTCAGACACTCAGACGTAAGCAGACTGAAATCAAAGCATCCATTGCTCTCCTTTAATTCAACAGGATTTGTGAAGGTAGGACATGTTAAGAATATAAGGTTGTTTTTACTTTGATTCCTTAATAAATGGACTTAGGATCCTCGCTGGAAAGCTGTAACTTATGTGCATAGCAAGGGGGTTAAGGTGGCACAGGGTTAAGGTGGGAAGGCATCAGAAGTCTCTTTGCTCTGTTTCAATCGTCTGAAATTTGATGCCATTCACCAGAGGTCTCCTAAGTGTAAAAGTTTGTCTCCTCTTGTTAAATTGCCACCTGCTCAGGGAAACGCTAATCCATTAAGGTCAAGCAGTTCTGAGAAGGTGCTGCAGTGCCTGGGGCAGCCTCTTGAGTTTCACTTCTAGCAGCTGCAGGAAGATGAAGTCGGGATGGTCCTTGTTACTGAAATTAGACAGATCAGGAAGTAAACAGAGCTTGCCTTTCATCTGATCTGCCTTTGAGATGGGAGAGGTTGGGGAGGGGGGCAGAGCAGAGGGTGAATTCCTCTTCTAATTACTTTATGGGTCAGTTCTCCAGACTTTGTGTCAATGTCAGACATGCATAATGTTTTTAATTTTTAAATGAGAGAAAAGGAAAAAAAATTCTCATGAACTACTGAAGATTTTAGGGTTTACTATTATTTAGTTCTCAATACCATGACGTTCATGGGGATTATTATATTTTCCTTTGGGAATGAGCAGGCAACAGACCAGAGACAGGAGAAGAGCCGTACTGTCTGCATAAACTTCTTGCTCCTTTACACAGTGAAATCTTTGTCTTTGGTGTTCATTACTTGGCTTTTTTTCTCTGAAGTGGATTTGAGGATTACGAAAGACACTGGATTGACAGTATAGGCTGAAGCCCTCTTTTTTTCATACCTGAACTGCTGGGATAGCAGCCCTATGAGACCATCTCCTCCACACAGATCTGAAGGGACAGACCCCAGCAATAGAAGGTCAGATGCCACCTCCATAGTAAAGGCTTTCCTCATTGTCTCCTCTCTGCAGCCTGTGCCAAAGACTACCCTGCACAAACCACAGCCCCTCTGAGGGGGGCATCATCACTTTGCAGAACTCCCCAATTTGCCAATGGTGACTTTGGAAAAGAGAGAAAAAAACCTGAATGATGGAAGATCATCGAGGAGCAGTGCCTAGGTGTGCCCAGCATGAGCTATAACTCGTAGCAGCAGTTCAGATCTGTTCCAGCAAATGAATGAACCGGACTCAATCTTGTTTTGTCTCACTGAGAGCCAGTATTGTCTAGGATCAGCTGGGGCAAAAGCAGACTTTTCAACACCTTTTTTGGGTAATGTGGGCTGTGATTATATGAATTCCATAGGCACAGGCAGCCTTATTGCTTCAGTCCCCACTTCTCACACACCCGCTTGGAGTCCTATTTTCACAGGGTTTTTAAGAGCTGCTTTAGAGAGCTGTGATAATCCAGGGGATTAGTGAGAGCCAGAGGGGAGCCAGACACATGATGCCCCACAACTGAAACATGCAGATGCTTTGCTTTGATGTGATAAGGCGCAATGAAGCCTTTTAAAACCGAGGTGAGTGTTTTGTAGAGCACTGCAGAATCCTAACTCTACTAGGGCCTTCAGAAGCCAAGATGCTGTGAAGACAGCTGGTCAACTACTTGGTTCAATTAATTTTTTGCCCTCTTGATTCTGCTCAGCAAAAGCTCTGTCCTTCACCTTCCCCCATCCTTCTGCTCTACTAGTTTATGGGGCAGTGGTGGTGAGCAAGCAAACTGTATTTTACCTCTGGTATCCCCAGAGAGATGGAAAGATACCCTCCTCCAGAATCAGTTATATCTGCATTATAGGTAGCCAGAAGGAGCCTTTTAACTGGATGTTCTACAGTCCTCTTTCTTCCTCTAACTTGCAGCAAGCATTTGAGTCTCCCAGAGCCAATGGTTTAATTTGAAACTTTTCTCTCTTCTTCTAAACTAGGCAAGACACTCAAGTGCCTGCCTTTCCCTCTATAAATTCACATTGTTTCTTCACCAGAGACAAATACATTTAGCTACATTTCTTTTTGCATAATTGTTTCTCAAATTTTATTCAGAAAATCTCCAATGTGCATGCAGATGCAAAGAAGTACATATTTAATCATATATCTGTATGTCTCTATATATGTATGTGCAACTAACTGGGGCACCAGGACATTCACTTGGAGATTTTCTTTCATGGTAGAAATCTGTATGCACACACTTGATGTCAGTTATGTCATTAGGCTCTAATGAGGATTATATTGTGCTGAGCATTTTACAGAGATCAGAGGAAAAACAATCTCTATGCAAAGTAGTTCCAACCTACAGAGTGCAAAATAACTGGATAAGGTGATGGAATAAAACTTTTTCTTGTTAGAAGATGCATTTTTTTAAGACTATGTTGAAATTTCTTTTCCTACACAATATTAAGAGAGCACAAATATTTAGTAGCACTTGAATTCAGTAATTCATAAATCCACCAGCAACTCTCAGAGTTTGTTTCAATCTCCAAGGATGCACATCATCAGGATTGTTTAAAAATATGACTCACTGATTACAGTAAATCTGCAGACCACAGATCACAAAGTGTACTCTAAGGTGCCATCAAGATATGTCCACAAGCCCTGCAGATTGAATTTTTAACTAAAAAATGCTAACTTAAGTGAAACAGTGATAAAATACCATCACAGACCCAGAACCTGAAGTGAGACATCTTTGCTTATATCTTAGAATCCAAAAAGATTGAATTCTAAATGAAGTTATTGAAAACTGCCTTTCAGCCTCATGACAGCTGGGGACCAGAATGCATTCAGAAGCCATCACATGCTACAAGTCTCAGAATAATGGATCAGATACTGAGAGACACTATTGTCTTCTTCTTTGTGATACTTTTGCACTGTTTTATCTCTTTTTTTTCTCCAACATTTTGTACTTTCTATTTCTCACATCTCAGGTGAGAGTCCTAGTAGGTAAGATAGAAGCTACTGTGGAGTCATCGCTTGTGTGTGTAAATAATTACTGGGGATTTTGGTTTCATTCTGCATTGTTGTGGAAACAGGACTTGAAATATCAAAATTTGCCATTAAATAGAATTTTTGGGGTGTTTGGCCAGCCTAGTTTTCTCCACCATCTGCTTGGCAAGCCATCTTGTCTTTGGGATGCAGTTGAAAGAGATCTATTAAGATTAGTATAAATGCTGCTGGAAAAGAAATACTTTATTGGATTTTTTATGTTATTCCACCAGACAAGGACACTCTTGCTAATTAGACCTTATCCCTCCACTGCCAGTTTCAGTTAAGAAGAAATGTAAGCAGCACACAGTTGGGATTTTGTCATTGTGATTGAACACATAGTTATTTCAATGCAATCTAGAGGAAATACATCATTCAGTATACCTCTACCTATAGTTCTTTCCTTGGCAGAAGTGTTTGCCTCTTGTTATCTTGGCACAGACCTCCAATGAGTATTTAGTCAAAAATGCCAACTGAATTCTAAAAGAGCATCCAGTCAGGACCGGGCACAATATGAATATTTTGAAAATAATGACAATAGACCACCAAACTAACCAGAGGCATTGTTGGAATAGATCAATTATAGTAAAGAAAGTGTTCCTGATGTGAGCTGAAATCTGTAAAAACTATGTTTCATAATAGACTCACATCAGCAAATCTCTTCAAGATGTTCTTTTTAATCTGCAGTGTCTTGGTTTCAAACTCCCTGCAGAATAAGGGATTACCTCTTTCATTTTAATGTTCCAAAGGTACAGTACCACATATTCTTTCAAGAGTCAGTCGACATAGAGAACAGAAGATGTTAGCCCCTTTATGAAGTGGAAAGCTTTAAAACATTCTTATTATTATTCTACAAAATGCAAACACAGCTCAGGAGGGGTCCCTGTTAGGAAGTGATTTGCATCTCTTGGAACGGTTTAAAACTGATGAAGAAGAAAACTTGATTGACTTCTTACCCACCGTGGACCTCGAAGGCTTGGGCAGAAAAGGAAGTTAAATATTGAAATTATTTTGCTATTGAAAGACACAAAAGCTGATCTGATATTTAGGCCTTCTGTCCCTGCTTCTGGGCCTTTGTCATTTTATCGTCTGTGACCTTGACTCAAGGAATCACTGATCTCCATTTTATCAACAGCCAGTGGCTGCACAGTCTCTTGCTGATATTGACAGCACATGGTGCTGCTTAAAAAATTGCACTGTCTCACTTCTCAAGAAGTTAGTTGTTTTTAAAGATTGCTTTATCTACTGGCAACATTAAGATTTTCTTTACAATAAATTTCACATAGCTCTAGGACAGCAAGGTGGATTCAGTGACAGAATCAGGGGAAAATAGATAAATAAGTGGGTTTGGGCAATTGACTCTGGGAGTTCAGCATGTGCTAAGATATTCTAAAGAACAGATGACTTTCCTCAACTGAAGAAACTGTAAATGGGAATCAAAGGCAAATAACAACAAAGAATGCATTTAGAAGACTTGTTTTCCTTATAGAAGACCAACGTACCAACTGTTAAACCCACCATTTTAGATAAAATTTACTGTATACTGAAAATAACATACTGTCTTTTACAGAGAAGCCCATAAGAAATGCTACAAAAATATGTGGAAGATCAACAGGTTCTTTGATCATTAGATCTGACTCAGTAATCTGCAGAGATACAAGGTGATAACTCAGATTCTTAACAAGAATTACTGACACTACTATTTGCTACATAACACAATTTGATGGAAATGAATCAAAATTTCTAGCATATGATGCTCCGCTAGAAGAACAGAGTTTGCCTGTGCAGTCTGTGAAGTCAACACAAGCTTCACCATTGACTTGGCAGGAGCAGAATAAAACTGGTGAGGACAGAGAAGAAACAAAATGTGAGCTTGACCAGTCACACAAATGTCAGAGAAATTACCCATCTAAATTATCACACAAAGAGCTCTGAAGGAGCCCCAGACTTCAATTTGCTTTCCTGGATGCAGTTACTTTCATGATGTACAGGTCCACAGATTGTCCTAAACTAAATGCACACTTATAAAGAAGGCGCTATAAAGGCCAGGCAGCCATGGACACACTGTGTCCCCCTTTTGCCTCCTTTGGGCCCGCCACACCTAGCCTGGATCTCTGTCCATCAGCCACAGACAGTGAGTGTCTGGGCCCATTGAATCAACGTTGAGGATGCCACTGACTACCACAGGGGCCATATTTCAGGCAGTCACATTTGTCTACACAAAATGGAATAGCTTTTTAAGCTGCCGCTTTTACTCTTCCACTTCCTGTCTTCTACGGCAGTGCATTTTGAGGTAAACTGGGACTGATGGGAGCCAATGAAATATTTTCCAGTACACCGTTTTTGGTGGAGTTGCTGTCTTCTGGCAGCTGCGCCCAGAGATGTAGAGGAAACCCTATTTCAACCAGGAACTTCATAGCACTGTGGTTAACAGCCAAAATAAAGGAGTCTGTAATTGGTAGGCTGACAGTGATTGCAAAGGGATGAGATATTACTGCTTCTCCTTATTTGAGATTGAATCCTTATTTTAGCAAGGTGATAAAGACCCTTTCAATTTGGAAGATAATTTTCAGTTATTCTGGGCTTTGGTGAAATGCTAAATAAAAGCACATAGCACAGTGGTGTTCTGAGCTTGATGAGTCCCTTCTAGGGACTACAGCAAACAAAATTAGTAAATAATAATCATAGCAATCAGTGGTTCCTCTTAAAAGATTGAATATTCAAAAAAGCAAAGAAAGACATTCTGAAGTTTATGTCCACGGTGTCAGGTGAGAAGAAATAACATGTGGAAAATTCAACATAGCAAAAGTTTGACTTTTCAGATGGACCAGGATGTTGCCTCCAGCTTCACTGAGAAGCTCAAAGTCTCTTGGATTACATATCTAGAAGTTTGGTGGCCAGCCATGATGAGTAATTGAGAATAAAAGCAGTCTCTTCTTGGCAGCAAGAATACAATAATGCCTCTGTTACTACACTCATTTTTCCTCCTTATACTAGGATTCTTGCTCATATCTGATTCATGCTGAAAGAGTAAAGACCTGCACTAAGATCAGAAAGCAGCATGCAGGAGCAAGGATATTTCTTTTACAGAAGAATGGCACTGCATTTAATAAATGTCCTCAGCCTTAGTTCATTCCAAAGCATTTCATAATGAAGCCATTGTTTAATCTTCTCTCCTCCCATAGTTAATAATATTCTAATTATAATAATTATTATTTCTTAGCATTTACATAGCACTATATATCTTCAAAGCATTCTCTAGCTATGAATCACACTGCTCACAAGTTAAGTTATAGAACTAGCCAGGATTTCCCTGCTAATTTTTTGAAAGGAAAACAGTTTTTTAAAGCCCTGATTTTATGATGTGGAGAGGTATAGTTCCTTTTAGCTCATATTTGAACCTGACTATCTGGAGCCTTCCGTCTGACAAAGTAGCCTAGTTCCTCTGGGAAAAGATAAAGACCACAATGTGTCCATCTGTGGCATTCAAACAGCTCAGAGGAATACTGGACAGGGCCCAAAAAGGACAAGTAGATTTGGTCCAACAAATTAAAATAGAACATTTAGTTGACTATTTTTAAAAAAACACTTTCATAATTATATATTTTTAAAAAAAAACAGAAAAAAAAGAAAAAAATAATAGCACAGAGAGGCATTTTGAATATTGTGATTTAGAACACATAAATTTTGAAGTAATGGATTTTCCTTCAAGAAGAATGTCCAAGATTTCAACAGCTCTATTAAATCCAAAACTGTGACAGAGCACTGTGCCATTTTCCTCACCTCTAGCCAGCTGCTGTGTGAACCAGGGTCTCAGAAAGCAAATGGGGAATTCACTGTCTCCAGCTGAAGAAAGAGCACAAAGAAAGAGGCAATTGTGTTCTTAAATAGGGAAAGGCCAGTGCTGGGACTTGGATGCCAAACTTCAGATGCATGTAAGTACCTTGCCAGCACAGGAACACAAGACTGTTCACTCATCCTTGATCACCAGTGGTCACAGATGGAGACAGAGGTTTACTGGTGGTATCTGCACAAGATGCATGATTGACACATGCAGGTCGAAATCTCTCCAAACATGTCTGTTTCACTTCACTGAGTGCTGAAGAAGTCCTTTTTCTTAGGTCAGAGCTCTGAGATGGCTCTAGGTAGACAAGATTAATCCCTTGTGGATGAGGAAAAGTGGCTCATATGGCTTTACTGTTAAAGAAACTTGTGTATTGACCAAAGAAACAAAGACTCCTTTCTTTTAAATTTGCATTACCTCTGACCTCCCCACAGAAAGTCATGACTTTTCACCTTCTGATGGCCTCTCTGAGAGGCACACAAGCTTGGGTTTGGTCCATAGATGATATTAAACCATTATGTTCAACAATAAACTGGATAATCTGCCAAGAGAATAAGCACTGCTGCATTTAACGTCGTAAGAGATGGTTACTCCTGGACTATGTATATTAATGAGTTTTGAATGAGTGACGTTTGATAAAATATTCACCATCTCTTCAACTTTCTTTCATTTCTTTTCTTGCTGGAGCCCTCTCATATTTGAAAATTAATTATGCACACCATATTTAACCAGGGTGAAAATGAGACTTACATGGAACCTTTCCAGCTCTTCATCACATATTTAATTGTTAAAATAATCAAGCTATCCATCACACATTCTGCCACCCAGTCGTCTGTCACCTTGGAATCAGTCAAAAAGATCATAGAAAGAGAAGTGTAGAAACAGAAATTTCACATTTCTTGAGCTGAGCAGTCTTGCTGTTGAGAGGAATGGTCATGGCATGGCATAAATGTATCGTGTTTGCAAAAATAACAAATGGCATCTTCATGACATCTTCTGTGCGGTGGGTTTCCTCCCTTTAAGCCCTAAAAACTATCACCATTTTATAGGAAAGTTCTTTAGCACAGAAGAAATTCAAGTTCCTGTGTCTTCTCATTGATTTTAGAGCCTGGCTAAAAACACTTTAGAAGGTGCACAGTGATCTAGCCAGCATTTAATAATAGCTACATGTTATGTGATGCTTTTCATCAAAAACTTGTCCATGGACTTCACTAAAATGCTAGGTAACACAGGCCTTGCTTAATGGATGGTGAAACAGGAACTCTAGAACAGCATCAGGCTACAGCAGTAATCCATCAAACATAACAAGGCATTTTGTGGAGCCGAGTCCTTTGTCCCAGAAAACCACAAGGCATAGGAAGAAGGATGAAACTTCCACCTCCTGATTTTGACCACAGTGCTCCTTTCACTGAGCTTTTCACATACCAAGAGCTGCATGAAGTCTGCTGGGATGGTTCATTTAAATATGGGGCTTAGTGCTGCAGGATCAGAAGCCCTTATGATGCTGTGAATGCACAATATTTGAAAGATATAAAGTACAAAGAATTCATGGATTTTCAATGAACCCTTGGATTTTTAGAAAGTAGACGAGTAAAAATGTGAAGAGGAACAATGTTGTTTTACTTACACGGGTGTCATTCCCTGACTATCTCACATGCTAAATGTTCATAATGTTGCCAGGAAAACAATACTGCACACAATATTTTTTAAATATAGGTATATTTCATTCGTCATATAACCTGGTTTCAATTCACAAAGGAGCATAGATGAGGTGCAAGTTTTAACTTTTCATATTTTACTGAAATTTTATTTCACTGTGTTCTGTGCTAGAGACAAAAGGTTCAAAAGGAATATTTAATTCTTACAGTCAATCCCACAGAGGTGAGATTTTCAAAGGCATTTTGGTGGGAACAGAGTAGCCCAGTTAGTTTATTTAAGCCCAGTCTCACTATGTATTTCTCTATAAATAAAGTATGATTTAAATTAATTTCCCAATTTTACATAACAAAGAGTGGGCTTGTAACTAAACAGGTCTAACAGAGCTCAGCAAAACTGTAGCTTTAAATGACTATTATCTAATGCTTTAGCAGTCCCTAGCAGTAATTGTGCATTGCCCTGTGGTCTAAAGGGAAAATAAGCTTTCTCTTATTTCATACACAAAGGTAGAACAAATACTATTAAAATCTAACTGGAGAGCTTTCTAGAGAGTATTAAATAAATCTCAGCTCAGGCAGGCCGTGATGTATTGTGAAGGTCACATCTGATATGAACAGTGAAGTAGCTACTTGCGGGGAAATAACGCATTTGGATAAAGAAGCTGTGCCTATCAAATAGGGATATGAGCTGGAAAAAGAAAAAAGAAAACAAAACAAAAAACAAAGCAAATCAAAAAACCCACAGAAGATACAAGAATCACAAAACAAAAGTCACCAACACCAGCCATAGCTTGAAAAGTATCAAGGACAGAACCAGTGAAGCGAATGATCTATCTTATAAATTAGACTTCAACTAGTGTAAAAGCAGCCAAAGTGAGGGCTCAATTGTTTTTGTAGCCTGTCGGAAATAATTTCAAACCTGACAGGATACCATGGCTCGTGGTGTGATCTCACAGATTTCAGTGGTCATGCTGAGAGATAAGCAGAGAAGCACGGTAAAAACCCTGATAGCAAAAACACTGCTGCCAGCTTTGCTGCACTAAAAAATTATCATTCAGTCCAAACAGCAGATCAGGCAAGCGCTGAATGACTTCCCTTTCCTTCTATCCCTCCTCCTCTGCCTGTCTCCCTGCTACCACCCTCTTTCTTCCCCTTTCCACTCCCTGGGAGGACATGAAATGTTGTGTTTTATAGTATCAAAACCAGCTGTTATATCCAGTAACAACAAACATCAAAAGAATTACACTGTCATCAAACTATCTTATGATATCATTAGTGTCCTAAATTAAAGAAAGATGATTGCCCCAGCAGAGAGCAATCAACCATACACAGATACTAATGTTGCAGGTAGGTTGTAGAGTTCCACTGGAGGAGAAGATGCCGTGTCCTTGCTCTGTAATTATGCTGGTAATCAACTGACAAAGCCCTTTCTTCAGCTACAGATGTCAACAGGCAGAGCCACATACTTTGTTTGCGTGTCTGAGATGGGGTGCCTGTGCCAGCTCCTCGGATTCCTGGCTGCTTGGCCCAGGAGGGCTCTGCAGCCTGACACACTCAGGTGGGAGAAGGGCAGGTCTTGTCAGCCCTGCAAGGTCATACAAGTACAGCCTGGACCAACATGGAGCCCCAAGCACCAAGAGAAGCCCACGGGAAGTTGTGACATCTCTTTTGCTGTTAAAACCCTGGTGCTTCCTCAAGCAGGACAGCAAAAGGGACTGGTGGATGAAGGAATGGTGGCAGAAGCACCTGGTTTGGAGTGCTGGGCCCTTGTGTGGGGGGTGCTGTTGGCTGCCTAATTCACAAACATCTACCCATAAACTTCCACTTCTGGCTATTGCTCTTTTTTTGGAAGCTGCAGTGTTGGCCTGTAGAATGGGAATGCCTCTGTTTTCTGGGTCAGGAAAGATTTATTCCTTCTGATTTATAATCTCATATACTACTTCTTGAGTCGTATAATTACTATTTGCGTTTGTGTGATACTACAAGGCCCTGTCCAAAACATATCTCTTGGAGATTAATATTTTCCTGGCAGAAACACTTACTAATTCCACTAAAGGTACAGTTTGAATCCATTTAATTTATGTGAACAATCTTCAAGCTGGTGGGGAGGAAAGAGAGTCCTCTGAGAAAAACACTTAGCAGGGTTTGCAGGAAACTGAATTCAGTTTTTAGTGTTGATGCAGTTTAAACTGTCAACAAATTACTTCATTAGCCTGTACTCACTGTCCCAAGTGGAAAACAGATATTTTCCTTGATCAACATATCCAATTCTAAAGTAGCTGTTCAGGACAATAGTCATTTAACAAATGCTTTCATTTCTAGAGTCTATCACAATTTGAATCCAATAGCAATTTGGCTGTCTAGCTACGGTGCTGTAAACAACAACTGTGCTGGTGGGGCTCATGTGCAACTAGAAGATGGGGTACAATTCCATTTAGTTTTTTCTCAGTAAAGATGCTCAGCTGAAGCTTTCTTGCTTCACCCCAGGTCCCCAGCACTATCTCCTCAGTTCAGTACCCGCCAATTTAGTGATCTAATTCAGGTTAAATGCCCATGACTCTTTTTTTCCCCCCCACCAGATCCTACAAACACTTGTACTAACACAGCTAAAGGGTTGGAAGATGAAGAGTAGGAAGAAGATAATTATTTTCCTTCCAAAATTTTACCTTGCTGCTGAGGAAGGTGCTTGGCAATGTACTCCTGTAGACAGGCCAAGGCAATACCATCTTTGTTTTACAGTCAAGGAATGAAATCACAGAAGTATTAATTGCTTTGCCCCTGGTCACACAGGAATCTATTGCAGGGCCAGAAATTTTACATAGATCTCCTGTATCTCAGACCAGTGTCTTAACCATGAAATAATCACCAGAAAGTTGAATAGTTAGCTTGTCTGTGGAAATAGAAGGGGGTTTTGTTACTATGGTCTATTAAGAGAGAAATGGCAGAAATGCATTTCTAGTTCCTAGAAATCTTTAAGTTAACTTATATTCTGTTCATGGGAAAAATGGCACTGTGGGGTTTGGGGTTCCCTGTTTATTCCCTCTTGAAAAAGGGAATAAATTGTGTAAACTTCATATGGAGTTTGCACAATTCGCAGTCTAAAGGAAGATGCTTGCACAATGCAAACTCAGTCGAGGACTGAAAAATCATATTCTAATTTTCACTCTTATGTCCTCAGTAGCCAGGAAGAGTTTTCAAACGTGTTCCAGAAGTCAAAGGTCCAGAAAAAGGGCCACCTGTTTAATTTCTCTTACTCCTGCTGGTGGTAGAATGCTGTCCAAAATTTGGAGGCCTAATTTCTTTCAAATTTACCCTGAAATAAAAGAGAAAAATCGTCCAGTCCAATTCAAGCTATCTAAATGCTAAGACAGAGTTACCTTCTAGAATACAAAAATATTAATACTGATAATAGAATAATAATATTCCTCCACACTTGATTTAAAGCAATTATTTAATTTTATTAATCCAAGCAGAGCAAGTAAGATTTCACTTGCCCATTTCACTTTCTCTTTTTGCGATGAATCCTTCTGATTGCAAACTTTCATTAACTTACAGTGTGCTGTCCTGCAGGTGCCAGACAGGCCACAGAACTGCTCTGCTCAAACACGGGTGTGAGGCAAAGGATGAGATATTTTGGACACTTTTCTCCACAAACACAGTTGCAGGAGACAACTCTCTGGCTTCCACCAGCACTCACCATACTCAGGCTGTGTTTCCATTCCTGCTGGAGCAAAGGGCCTTTTCACCCAAGGGCAGAAACAAAGGGGTGCGATGCTGCCAGGAACAGGGCTTCTGGCAATGATATGCTTGGTCAAGCCCAGATTTAGCTGATCCAGCACTGGCAGGCCTCAACCCCATCAGGAAAGAAAATGATCCTGTGGGCAAAAACCTTTTTCAGATTTTAAAATAAATGCCCAGTATTTGTCCCTTAGACGCACACTGGCCCAAATTTCATCCAGCTACAAAGTAAGTCCAGCCACTTACTACATCCTTTGTTTTCTCCTTCAAATATTTCATAGATTTATTTGTTGGTCTGCTCTCTTTTCCGTGTAATGTAGTAAAAAATGAATGCATATCTCAAAATACTGACTGGGGTTTTTTGGAAGTATCAAAAGGCAAACTTTCTTTTGAGCATCTACATCTAAGACAAGGCTGAGATTTTAGTTTATGGTCCTCTCTGTGGTCTTGTGTTTGCACAAAACAGCAGCACAGTGAGAAAAATCCTTCCTTATCTCTAGGAATTATGTACTGCTCACATCCCACAGAGGCCCCACATTGAAAGGCTCCATATATGGCTGGAATTCACCACAGGTATGTGTTTCTAATATAGTGCTATTGCCTTCCTATTGCTACACAACTTTCCCTTTCTTTCCACCCATTTTGAAAGAGTTCTCAATTGCGTTTGTGAAATAAATACTAAGAGAGCATGATGACAACAAAGGCTGGGAAGGCATAATAGAATTTAAAAACTGTAATAATAGAGTAGGAGTATTGCAGTAGTGTAGTATCTTTCGACAGATATTGTAGAAGAAATCATTAATTAAGCTTCAATCATTTAACCTTTGAGGTAGGTAATATTACTGTACACACTTCACTAATGAGTAAACAGGGGCCTAGGCATGTTACAAGCCTTGTCTTAAGTTACCCAGCAGGTTAGAAGAAAGGGAAGAGAAGTAGTGAAATTAAGAGCAGCAGAAAGTATTTCTAGCATGACATCATGCAAATTCTCTTCCCAACTTCCAGTAGCTAGCACCATTGTATTTCCCAAATTATGATAGTTTTATACATATAACCCATGGGTTAACCATCTTCCTGTCATGATGTAGGAGCTGCACTCTTTTCTGTGGGTATTATTCCAGGTTTCCTCTTTTCTTCATTTGCCCACTGACTCCCTTCTTCCCTCTCTGCTTTGTCTTTTTCACTTCCTTGCTTCCAAGCTGGCAGCCAAGGCTGCAGAGGTCAGAGGAGTCATTTTCAAGTAAGGATACCTTTGCAAAGGTGCAGGTTTCCAAAGGGTTCATTTAAAGCCTGAAAATATGGCAACAGATTGTCAGCTGCCTTTTAACAAGTTCCTAATTGCAGCATCATCTATGGAGAGGAAACCTCTGTATGCATTTTACTTGTTCAATCTGTACAGTCACCTCTTGGGATCAAGTCACATTCAAGGAAGTCACCTCCCAGGAGAAGAGAACAAGTGTTGATTTCCCAACAGACCACCTTCATGTAAAATTCCTCAATGCCTTCCTGGAGGAGAAGAATAGGAAAGTTAGGATGGACAACTAGGTCTACAGGGGAAAGAATATCAACCATCCTATCTTTACAGACTGGACTTCTGGGGATCAAATGTAAGCCTCTTTCTGAGGTCTGGAGTGGTTCCTGACAGCTGTTGAGTAAGGGGGTGGGAGAGACAAGCTTTCCTCCAAGTGCATACTTATTTGTATTTGTGATCAAAATGATGCACTACTACACGAGCAGCACAGATAATGTGCCCTGGAGATGCAAAATCAGTTAGCCTGGCACATCTTAAAGATCTCTACAAAACAGAAATACTAGCAGGAATACTGAAGAAGGTAGGTAATGAATGAAAACTGCCAAGAATCTGCCCCACGGTTATTTTCAACCTTACTTTTTTGCCCAATCTCTGCCCTAGCCAGTGATGTTTCCTTTCCTCTTCATTTTGATTCAATAGCCATGACAGAAGTCCACAGCTCCCCCTCTCTCACATTTATTCCAAGACATAATGTAGTAATTATACTTACATTTTTAAAGGTAGACATTTCTCCATAGGCCCTATCAACCTGTGGCCTCACAATTATAATTACTTGATCTACAGACTGTTAATTTTTTATCTTTCATAGGAATAAAATAGCACAGGAATAGGACACAAGGAAATGCAGAGAAGTTGCAGACAGATACCAGTTAATGTTCTCTAATGACTTATGTATATGACAGGAAACACAAATATCAGGGGCATCAGAATGTACCTGATTTTACTTATATTTTTTCCTAATTTCCTATTTGTCAACATGTCAACAGACTCAGTGAAATGGATTAAATTTCTAGGTGGCTTCCCAGGTTATAAGCAGCAAGAAAACCATCCAAATAGGTTTCTGTTTATTACTTTTCCAATTAGATTTGCATGGCATTGATGCTTGCTCTCAGGAGTGTATTTGCAGTATTGGGAAAGGGTGTGAGTGAAATGAGGCCAAATCCACGACAAGTTTCTACTTAGCCTAGTTTTCCCTCAGTTACTTATGACATTTCTGTTTTTCCAGCCTGTAAACAAGATGAAAACCAGGAAAAGCAAGACTTAGTAATAACAGTACTTACTCTGGCTGGAAAAAACTGGTCCAAAACAGCAAGCCTGGCTTTGATTACATGTAGTAATCAAGCTGTTTTCATAATTACTTGACTTAATGTCTCAGGAAATGTTAATCTGCACATGGAAATCTTGGTTCTAGAGACTGTATGATCCACTGACATTGGGTAAGAAGTTAAAGTACTTCATGCTTCCTTTTTTCCATTGTAGTTTCATGTTGGGGGAGGGCTAACAGAGATAAGGGAAAAGCTGGTTAGTAAATGAGCATTTTTATCTTCCAGGCCAGGATGGTAACAGTACTGAACAAAACACCACAAACAAAACGTATTAGCGAGTCTACAAAGCTGGGTGTAACTTATATGGGAGGGTTTGTTTTTTTCCACTGGATTTAAAGTACACTAGCCTGACAACATATATTTTAATATACTTCAGAGTTTAATGAACTAGAAAAATACTCTGCTGAGGGTATTACAATGTAGTAGAAGTACTCTGATATCAGGGTGGATCCCAATGGTGACTGTTTAGGGTAAACAGTAAGTGGTCGAATACTGTTTCCTCAACATCTCCTAAAGAAAGACATAAGTTAGATGTCAGGACTGTTAACTATGCCACAGTGAGTTACACAATTGCACATTTCATTCGAAAATAAAATAAAACTGCTTCAGGACTACACCGCTCATTGGGAGTGGGAGGTGTGGAGAGCCTAAAGGAGCTTGTGGGATGTGTGTTGTCTTGTTTATGTGACAGGTAAGCATTGTGGTACTGCAGAAACTCTCCCAGTCCCCATCAAGGGTTTGACTGCATGTGGCTAAGTTATTTTCATTTGATGGCAAATAGCAGCTTCTTTTTGTCCTCTGTGAGTGTCTTTCGTCCTTACAACTGTTCAACTGCTTCCCATTGCTTCCAGTTAGACACACAAACAGCTTGGGGAGGGAATGGACAGAAGCTTGGGGAAAAATCATAGTCATTCTGCAACATAGGTGAAAAAGTGCTTAAGACTATATTTAGGTTTAACAGAACAGCAAAAGTGTGAGTAAAATCTGGCAATCTGCAGAATGAGCCAAATAAATTGACTGTGATTATTTTGGCATGTACTTGAATACCTGTTTTCAAGCATTTCAGAAACTTAGGTGGTCTTTCATCTTGTCAGCAAAACTTAACATGTTTCTATAGATCAGAATTATTTTCAACTATTTGACATAGGTATGGATTTTCTACTGAGAACTCTGGATTTTATTCATTGTCAATACATCCTAGGCCTGCATTTGCCTTTTTCCACAGGATCGGCCTGATGGCTCTCAGCCGTCAATGTGCTCGACTGATTGCATGCCCAATTCTTTCCCTTCTGTTATTTCCAGGTAAGAAGCTCTAACAAAAGGCACCTAAAACTGCTGTTGCTTCATGGGTAAGTGACCAAGCACTTCATGTTACTGCTCATATCTTGTGTGGTATTCTCCCTCCATTGATTAAGGCACCCATCCATACTGCCTTTCTGGTATGTATGCTATATATCTCTGCAGCCAAGGTTTCCCAAGGTTAGGAAAACCTCAGCAAATTTCATTAGCACTCTCTTGCATTATATGACATGGTCAATCATGCAAGTATTAAGTAAAACCTGTCATAAGACTGAGCCTGCAGGAACCTGTAACTGCAATACCTACACTTTCAGCACAAAATACTGTCACATGCCCTTTAACCTGTTCTGCCCCACCTCAAAGCTCTTGACCAAATCCTCCCTTTATGCCTCGGTAATTTTCCACTCCTGTGATACCAGTGCTTCACACAATTACAGTCAGACAAAATCTTCTGCACTTCATTTGTCTAAGAAAATCTTACCACAAAGTAGTATCAGTTGAGTGTGGTAACAATCTACATTGATGACCCTGTGCTGCATTTTTCTCCCCCTTCACCCATTTGTTTCCACACTTTTTTATTATTTTCTCTGAAAACACGTTCCAACAACCTTTATAATCAAAAGTTCTAGACCTGTAGTTAACCAGATTTTTATTTTAAAACCTTGACTAAAAGTAACAGATCATGACCAGCTAGTTTTTAAAAGTAAGATTATAAGGAATAAACAGTGTTTTTCAGATAATATTTCTGGAAATAAGCAGCACGGAAAATAGTTTCCCACAGGTGTCAATAGTGGTTCATAAAATTTTACTCAGTTATCGGAGCATGGGATAATTTAAACTGATTCAATTCATACTGTTCATGGTAGAATCTCCCCCATATGTGTTATAGGTGAACAGCATTATCACACACAAAGTGAGTTTGGCAAGACTAAAAATATGCTGATCCTTAGATTTAAGAAGTAAATAAAAGGAAGATAACTGGCTCAGACCTCCCCAAATCCTTTGTTCTTTATAGCTAGCAATGTAAAAACAAATAAACAAACAAATCAGCCCATCTCAGAGGTAAGCCATGCATAGAACTTTGTCCCCACATATTTCTGCCTAGAAAATATCTCTGCATTTATTTGCTGTATGCAAAATGCTGACTGGCACAGCAACCATAGAGTGACTAATATATCACTGTAATCAAGGACAGCTGGTTTTCTTGTGGAGTTACCAAATTCTCTTCAGGAGCCCTAGGTTCTAATTATCTCTAACTAGGAGCAGCCTCCACCTTGCCTTCCCTCCCCAGCAATACAAGAGACCATGGGGCAGCACCCCCAGCCTCCAACTCTTGCTCCCACACCATGGGAGGCAATGTATTAAACATACAATGCATGTTCTAATAAGTGGAGCCAACAAGAGCTAAAGAGCTTGCAGCTGCTGGTACCACCTGTGTCCCTTCGCTTCCAGCCAGAACAATCTCCTCCCTGCAGTCCCTAGTTGTGGCGAGAGATAAAAGAGGCAGAAAGTGAGAGTGACATGTCTGGCTCGTGTCCTGGTCTCACCATGAAGGAGCAAGTTGATCTGGAAAGCTTGCTTGCTCCCTCTATGAATGTGGATGATTGTGCTTCTTTCCCCCACAAGCAAGCAAACACAAGGTGGCCATGTATGAATTTCCTGCTTATTCCTCTGCGCAGTGTGCCCCACATGCTTGTTACCATAGTTCACAGAAGTGCAATTTCGTTAGTCATCCCTGTTGGCTGTCCTGAGTCATGAGGACTGCTGTGAGATGGTAAACTTGGCTTGAGCAGGGCATAGACCTGGTGGGTAAATATGGCTTTGACAGACTGAATGGAAATCCATCCTGAGATCCATTTTTTTTTTAAGAGACATTTTTATAAAGGCTGCTGACAGAGAGCTGGGGTATTTTTTTTGCCTCCTCTTTTTTTTTAATATGCTGGGTTTTTTTCCCTTGCCTGACCGAGTAGTGATATGGATGCCTTTCAAAGTTTGGAATGATCTGTTGGCTACTTCACTGCCTCAGGACAATTGGCATACATTCAGGGATCAGGAAGACCATCAGCTGTTTGGATCTTTTTCCTTTCACATGGAGTTTTGTTTTGCTTTTTCCCTTTCCATGTATTTCATTTCTGAGTTGGCTGTTTTGAATCGATGCCCATCTTGGGCCAGATTGTGCCATTAAAGCACTGGCCAGTATTGCAGCCTGGATGGAAAGCAGGGTTGGCAGAAATAGGCACTCACATAGATTCACACTAGGTTATTACCAGTATTAGATATCAACAACGAGAACTGAAACTGTTCTTTACATAATTTCTTCTGTATTCTCAAATTAGACTCTCCTTTCTTCAAAACACCATCTGCAGTTTATCCACTCATTATAGATATCCTCTCTTAGCTGGCATTCCAAGCATGAGTGCTGGAGAAAATTTCCTCAGTCAAGTTTTATGAGCAACACCTGTACCCCTACAGTCTTGCCCTTCTTACTTCTCAAATCCAGAGGCCTTACTCCTTCCTTTCCCTTGTATCATGTCAGAATGTTACTGCCAGACAGGATGTAACAGGCACAACAGAATAATTCTCTTTCTGGTCCAACATGGACTTGGCTCCCTCTGTTTCAATTTAACACAAATTAATGACCCAAACTGCAAAGATATTTTAGCTTTGTAGTATAAAATCTGGGCTCTCGAAGCTCTCAGAAAGCTCTGGTAATAGCACCAGTAGTTCCTGTAGACATATCTTCTCTTCCATATAGAAGTACTGTTCACAAACATTTTGCAGATTCCTTGTGCTTGCCCAGAATTTTTGAATCCACCACAGTATTGGCAAGGAGGCTTTTCTCAGAGTTTTTTCCTCTAGCTAGGACAACTCTGAATTTGAATGTATTTCTGCAACATATTTCTCCCACAATTTAGAAAGAAAACAATTGGACGTGGGGCTGTGATGCCTGTTCCAGTCATTGCAGCAGTTGTTTTCCTGTTACGGCTTTATAGGAAGTATTCATAATACCCACATCAAATTATCTAGCACAAGCAATGGAGCAGATGAGAAGACTTTCTTTGCTTCTCTGAATTGCCTTATGGAAGAGCTCTCCCTCCTCACTGACTACACAAAAAGCCTGGGACTCCTCACCACCTAACTTAGCAGGTGGCTGAGGTTGGTGGTATGAATATCCTGCTGTGCCACTGCCTATTTACTGCTGCGTGTGTCATTTGTTTCTTTGTCACAGCTACAGGCTTTGTTCTCCTTTGTGAAATACTCTGTAAATCCTTAGATGCTGTGAGAAAATATTCTTGCACTTAATGGCCTGATTGATTACGACTGGTCTTGAAACAGAGGGAGCACAAGGGGTACACAACATTTTAGGGGACAACGTGATTTGATATTCCTGCTAGTAAATACGTCAAGCAGAAAGAAACCATGTTAAACAAACAGTCTGGTCTCTATCTATACCATTAGTTCTGATAGTAAAGAGGGAATAAAAAAGTTGACCCTCCAGTTTTCCTTGTTGTCCCATGGCAGCTCCCCGCACTTGATTTTGTATTTGCACTGTAGCTCATTTCTTTCAATCACTGCCACGCTGGCATTAGACCAATTTGATTTCTCTTGGCCTGCTTCTTGCTTATCCTCTGCATACACTGATGGTCCAGTCCTATAGTGTGATAGATGCTGTCCTGAAGCAGACAGAAATTGAATAGTATAGCCCTGCACCTTCCACAAATGAAGCAAAAGACAGCCCAGACTTTTCCAATTGTTATGAAGATATTGCTTCTTTTGGTTTTTTTTTTTAATAATTATTACAATTTTTCAGACATTGGACACATACAGTTAACAGTATGTGGCAACTGATACTGTAAGTCTACCAGAAAGTGTTTATTTTCTTTAGTAACAATTGACTCTTCATTTTGTGTTCCTCTACTCCTTTTACAAACATATTATTTATACAAACCACTAAGGGAGGCAGATATCCATCCATCCATCCATCAATCCATCCATCCATCCATCCACATTTCTGCACAGTTTTCATGTTTAAATTCAGATGTGTTTGAGTGCATGAGAGAGAAAATATTAATGTACAAAGTTGGGTGTAACTCAACAAACCACATTACTTCTTTGAAAATGTGATGCAATATTTAAAATACTGTTGACATGCTGACATGCTAAATTAAGAAATGTTTAAAAGCATTTAACATTTCAAATATATCTTTATTCTCCCTACCTAGCATATGAAGTTATAGATCCAAAACTTAAATTAAAGGTGGTGATGTTGCCATCTCCTGTGTTTGGGGGATCTAGAACAGTTTTTCTTACAGTGGGCTGCAGGAAAATTATTTTTCTATAGCTGTGTTGTGTGGAGCTTGACTAAGAAGTGGTAATAATTGTCATTAGTTACTCATTAGGAGGTGTTTGGGCAGAATTGCTAGTGCTATTTTCAAATCACTCTAGTTTAATTATTTTTCATTGTAATAATGTTAACATTGGCATTCTATGGAACTGATACCTTGATGGTTATTTGTGAAAGATTCAGGTCATCTCTTCTTTTTCTTGTGTGTCTCTGTGTGTGAATGTGCTCTTAGTCTTTCCCTGCTCCCCGATTTTCTTCTAATCATTACTGTATATGCAGTAACAACCAAGTAAATGAGGTCTCATTTTAACTTCTTATACTTCAGCTAGCCCTTTGTCACAGGGAGGAGGGACCCAGAGAGCTACCGTTTATGAAAGCTGAAAACATGGATCCAGGTAACTGTGCCTCAAGAGCCACTCCGGGATAGCAGTAGATGTGTGGAGCAAAATTTTACCCCATGCACGGGTGATTACAACTGTAGTGTAGTGAAAACACTCATCATTACTGCTTCTCAGCCAGTGTTTTCCTCTCCTCTTCGCAAGGACTCTCTCAGAAGAGCATTTGAGGGAACCTTTCATATGAGATTTTCCGCTTTCCACCTAAATCAGCTGCAGAAACACAACAATCAAGCTGATTGTAATCTTATGCTTCGTATGTAGGGTATACAGCAAACAGAGATGGAGAAGAAATGTTCCAAAGCACTTCAGTAATTAAGAAGTGTAAATCCTGTTGATTTTTCAAGTGTACAAAACCCACTACTAAAGAAGCCTGGATCATGGAAAATATTTTCCTCATCGATATTACGTTTGTAAGTTGCCTAGAGTAAGTGCAAACAAGGTGATGCAAAATTGTATAATTTGCTCATACAATGAGAAAATTCTCTTTCTGCCAAAGATTCATAATATATGAATCTTTCAGTTACTCTTGCCAGTTTCTTATATTGATTTTAGTATCGTATTTATCAGTTTTTGTGTATACTTCACTTGGATTTTAAAAAGATGGACTCATTTGTATTGTATTTTATTCTTCAATGCACAGGTATATTAATTTACAGACTGGATTTATAACAAATATGTAAATGTACCAAACTCAGAAAAGACTGCTGAAAAATTAAGTTTTGTGTAGTTATGGCTAGATACAGCTATGTGTGAGTAAGCAGTTATCACACATTTAGCTATACTGTGTTATGTATATCCTTCTCAAGATAAAAGAAGAGGCAGAGAAGCACTTTCACATCATTACCAAAGCCATGTTACAGCAAAAGCATTCAGTAATTATAGTACACACTGAGATACTACTGTAAAAAGACTGGAGAGAAATTACAGGTTATTTAGTTAGTATGACATAACCAGAAACAAAGATTTGTTGTGTTGGAATTCCCATTTGTAGCAGCCATTTTCTGTTGAACTGATATTGTGATTTCAAAAAATGCATTTCCTTATAAAGTCATATGTGTGTCACCTGCAAAGCAGACAGTAAATTCAGTCTTCATGTGAAGTAATACACATAGAGAAAAAAACAAATGAGGAGAAAGAAGCACACAAAGATAGTTATATGAATCCTGGGCCTGATTCACTGCAGTAACATTCCAGCCAAGTAATTCAAAAGAAATTAAGCCAGCACTATATTGGAAGAGATTCACAACGGTAAATTAGGACTTCTTTTGGCACGCTCATGTGCAAAAGGGAAATTTGTTTGTTGGATTCTCCCTTCACTTTCACAACATCAATCAGTAGTAATTCCACCAAAATCAATGGAGTTAAGCCAGGTTAGAATGAAGGGGAGATGAGAATCAGATTCACAAAGCAGTTTGCTGTGATTTAGCACACAAACGAGTGCCTTATAATCTGTTTACTAACAATGGATGAAATATGCAAATTGTCTTTTTGGAAAGCAACCATGAAAACTGAGCTTCACAAAAGGAAAATGAGGGGTTTGAATGTTCTTAGTTCCAGGCATTCTCATCCACAGTCAGAGGTTTGATACACATACACTGTCTAAGTGAGAAGAAAACTGCCAAGCCTTCAGAAAGCAGGCAGAAGTAAGGTAGATTATAACAGATGTCAGACCATGATGTGGAATGGCAAACATCCCTCACAGACACTGGGATAATCCAGCAATCAGGCCCTGAACAATGTCCCTCTGAGCAAACCCAGCCAGGCCAGCCATGCCATTTCACAGTACAGGCTGCACCCTAAGCCTACTGCAGAGCCCTGCAAATGTGACTGGGTCCAGGTGGATCCAGAGTCTGGTGGTCTAAAGAAGGAAATGTTCATAAAACCCCCTCACCTTTATGTTTTCAAAACCACTGAGGATTTAAAATGCTTGCAACTGAGAATCAGAATGTGTCAAGTGACTGAATAGAAGATCCCAAAATAACTAGAGAGAGAAATGCTTTCAATACTCACTTACCCATGGAAGAGACAGGAAGAGTTAACTTTTATTGGCTCTGAGCAAACGCTCATTTTGGGTTTCTGGATGCAGAAAGAGCCTGATGAAACTGCACATCATAATTAGAGAGATTATTTCCTTATGCTAAGTCTTTAAGTTGAGATTTCCTTCTTTGGATTTTCTTTTTCCTTATGATTCTTTTATTATGATCCAGGCTTAACACAGATATTTATGTTACCTGTGAGAAGACATTGTATTATGTCATTCAAGACTGTGCAAGACATGCAACATGTGGAGAGACTGGGGTTTGTGTTAAGCATATCCTAAAGCATTGCCTCAGGAGCACTCCAAGTTCCATAGGAGATCGCAATGAAGGAGGGCAGAGCTTTTCTTTTCCCAGCAAGCTGATGACCTCATATCCCTAATTCCTGACATCATTTAATGTCTAATAGGTGCAAGAAGGATGGTCTCACAGTTTGAGATAACAGGGAGGAGAAGACAGGAGGAGCTCTCTCAGCTCGCAGGCCTAAAAATCTTCCACAACTGGCTGGAAAATAGTATGAGGGAAACCAAAATCCTGTCACAGCAGGATCTGGAACCCTATTGCCCAGAAGAGGGCAGACCTACAGTATTTTTCAGTAGATGGTGGCATTCTTGCAGATCTACTTCTCTTTCTTTTGTCTGTCTAGTTTGCTGTGTGGGCTGAAGAAATTAAATACAATGCAAACATAAAAACAACCACAACTATAGGGAAAAAAATCTTAGGCATTGGTCTCAGTCCATGGGCTTAATCCTTTACCATTTTAGCTAGTCAGAGTTTTAAGCAAGTATGTTTTTCTGTCTGCCTAATAATTATTATGGTCAAGTAAGTGAACTAGATCCATTTCACTGCTGTAGATCTAGACAAAAGGCCTGTCACGAGTGAAAACTAAACCCTAGGACAGAAAACACTAATTTTATTAAAGTTCTCCATTTCCCCCCCTCAAGTAAAATGAAAACTATCACCCAACTTTCACCTTATTAGTTTTCTCCCTACTTTTCCTTTCTACTTTTCTCTTCCTACTTTTTCCTTCTTTGCTTTTGCTCCCCCCAGATAACTGAAAAAGAATACCTGAATACATGATGATTAATTTATTAAAGAATATCTAACTCTCCAAAATATTTGAACTGATATTTTCATTTCACTGAAAGTGCATAGCAGAACATACAGTAAATTCTTGCTCAGCTGAAGCTAGGAATCATAATATCAATATTAGCTGTGGCAATACTGAATGACATACACCTAGAGAATAACACCTCTATAGACACAGTTCTTAAAAACACCCGTTAAGAACAAGAACTTATCCAACTTTCTTAGCTTCCAAGGATTTTCACCTACTGTCTCAGAGTTACAGCTGTGATAAAAAGACACCACTTTTTACTTTAACACATGCAGAAATTCTACTCTGAAGTGAGCTGTGCTGGCAGTGAAATCGGGTCTTACGTATCTTCCCTTTCTTGCAGTTGCTCTTGCTATAGGAACCTCCTGCTCATCAGCCAGCTCTCACTGGCTCTTGCAGTCTGCTGAATGCCAAGTGCCACAGGATACAGCTCACCAGGGGAGTGTGACTGGGGCCTGACCCAAACAGACCACTAGCCAAGCTGTCGGATAGTGAAACACGGCACCAGGAGAGCTCTTCAAGGTTCTCACTGTCCTGTGATACTGATCTCCACCTCCTTTCACACACCTTTACCCAGATGTTGTTTTAAAACTAAGCAGAATCTGGCATAAGGTATCTGTTATAAACCCACACTTGCCTGCGTGCACTCATCACTAGATTTTTGCAAATTGGTCATCATTGAGGTGCCCTTGAAGTTGGGTGGAAAACTGCTGTGATTGCAGGTGACTGCTCCCTCACTGTTCAGACAGGTGTGTATGAATTAGACCTGCACTCTTCTTGCAACACCACAAATATTCTGCTCCACTAATGCATTAAAACTTAAATGGTAAGAGAAAAGTACACACAGAACCATCCTTACTCTTAGGTTGTGTCAAAGCACTTGAAATCAGATGAGTTGTTTCTACTCCCAGCTCCAAGTTTAGCACAGACCAGGACAACACAATCCCTCTGGCATTCTGTCTCCTAGAAAAAGAGAGATGATGCCACTGATCAGCAGTGTAGGAGACCTACTACAGATTAGGACTCTACTGATTCAGAAAGAAATAAATTATGATACTAGAAAAGTAAAGCATACCACAAATGGCATGGAGAAAATGAATAGGTAACAATTATAATTATTTTTCATTCTGAAGAACATGAAATTATTACAGTCTGTTTAAAGTTAACAGAAGTAAATACTTTCTCAGTTGACATGTAATTAAAATATGGAGCTTATTGCTACAGGAAATTTTGGAGCCAGAAATAATAAAAGGGATAAAAGAACAATTAGAAGTGAACCTAGAAGTAAAGTCTGTCAGGACTATTAAACACAGAGATGTGCTATCTTTTCTAACTCTGGAAGGTTTCTATGTGTTCGAGGATCTTAGGATTACAAGCTCCAATACATGTATCCAAATAATAATTTAGAATAAAATTTCACAAAAGGGAAACAGTATTTTCCAACAAAACTAGCCCAGCCACCATCTTCCAAAATGTGTTCATGAAAACTATCTGAGGTAATGTTCAAAACCAAACCTAACCCCTTCAGAGTGCTGTTTAAAGAAGGAAAACATTTATAAAATAGCATCACCTTCTGGCCTTGAAACATTTTCCAGAAAAATATCTCCCAACTACTTAAGTCAAATAACCACTGAATTTTTTGACAGAAACTGTTAAATAGTTTTA
This sequence comes from Corvus hawaiiensis, assembly GCF_020740725.1. Lineage (NCBI taxonomy): Eukaryota > Metazoa > Chordata > Aves > Passeriformes > Corvidae > Corvus > Corvus hawaiiensis. The sequence continues at coordinate 67,062,391 of NC_063213.1, read as the reverse complement.
CTCACAGCTCACTGTTTCTCCAAAGCAACAGACACAATGCTAGAAGATTAAAAGTTTAGGAATATCCCTGTTAAAACTTAGCATACCCTGATTCAGCCCCAGGTACAGCAGCTGCTGCTTCAGAGGCAGAACCAGCTGCTGATGCCTGCAGCACCATACATGCCAGGTTCCTGAGCCTAAGCTTTCCTCCAGCTTAAAGATCTGGACCTGCCAACATTTCCACAGAAAAGGACTTGTCCGTCCTCATGTGAGGAGAACCTTTGCTTCCTTGCCCCTTCTCACAGGGTAGAACAGATAAGAGAAATCAAGCAGCATTTTCAGAAGCAGTAGTTTAGCATCCATGAAATTCAGTAGGGGCAAATGTGAGCATCAGTGGGACGTTTGTTTGAAATGAGCACCCTCTATTCTTGGCTCCATTACAAAGGCAGAGCTTGCAGAATGACTAGCTCATTATTGAGAGACAGACTAGACTGAACAATGGGGACAGTGGACCTCGGACCACACAGACACTCTCTTCACTTGGTTCCCAGATGATCTCTGGATACCGAGTAATCAGTTTTCCTGAAACACGAGTCTCTTCCCTCCCCACAATTATCCCATCCCTTCTCTGGGCATCACCCTCAGTGACTGAATCAAAAAACACATCACAAGTTTTCAAAAAGTGGATCCAGCAGAAATGGGACACCTTTTTATCTGTGTGCCAGGAACCTGATTTTGTCAATTATACGCTGTATATAAAAAGCCTCTGCTATCTGCTTTCCCAGTACTCTGGGGAACGCATATGAATAATTTTAAATGAGGAAAATGCTGTTGGGAATATTGTTTTATTTGGGAATTCTAAACTTTGAAACACATCTACAAAGACTTTTATAATTAATAATATTTATTTTTTATATACACACATATATGCCTATATTTTGGATTAAAATAAATAGAGGAAGGAGACTTCATTTAGATTTCCACAACGGTAACATAGATCTTGAAAGACATGACAAAGTGCTTTAAAAAGAAATATCTTTAGACAAAGGTGGTAAGTGTGAGAAATTCTCTGATCAGCTGGGTGCAGGTCCAAGTGAGTGACATGTGAGTGGCAGGTGTGCTATCTGTGGCACAGAAATTATTCCATTTATCAACTCTATACTTTCCCTGCAACATGATAGTTATGGAACAGGAATAATTCTGGAAAACTCTAATACATGTTGATATTAAAAAATTTCCACCTGTTTTTTTTAGAAGAATGAGAATGCTAATAAGCTGCAAAGAAAAAAAAAATGCTCTTTACATCATGAGAGTACTTTAGGGTGATAATTTAAACCTTTGCAGTCTTTTTGGCCTCTTTGATGACACCTCACCATTTATTGACATAGCTCATTCTCTTTTGAACTGTGAGAGAATCATTCGTCTCAGAAACTTAACTTAGTGATTTCTTAGAGACTGCTGATACAACACTGTTATTCTTAAAGGAACAATTTTCAGAGCAACACACAGGGAATTACACTGTTTCCAAATTGCAATTGTTGGCGAGTTCTTTTGTCTTTCATGCTATTCTTTTTGGTGATTTTTTGATGTAGCAAACAAATTGAATTCATCTTGAAAAATAAATTGCAAACTGGGAGTTTTCTGAGCTGTCCACACAGTATTTGTTTCATCTTCCAGCCTATGTTCCTAGTGTATCACTGGGACTGACACTAAGAAGGAAGGTGTTTGTCAGCTGTCACCACAAAGTGGTTTCTGAACTGGTGTATCATTGCCAGATTCCAAATGGTCTTGCATAAAAAAAATATTAGCAACAGCTGATCTCTTACTGGTGACCAATACTTACCAGTGATCAGATAAAAGTTTCTGAGACTTTTTATATGCTAGCCTTTCTTTTATACAGATGTTTTTGTATTAAAAACTAAGAGGACACTTTTCATTTTATAAATCTCTGCAAACTCTTCTGCTATTCCATTTTTAATCAGTGGAAACAAAATACTTGTTATCTGAACTTTGTAACATTCACATATATTAATTTGCCTTCTTACACTGCTGTAATACAAGATGTTTTCTGTCTTCTCTGAGCCCTGGATTATTTCTCTCTCAGCTACAAAATTCTGCAAAACATTTCCAAATAATGTTACAATAGTTATTATGTTAAAAGACTTAAAGTACAGCCATCTCAATCTACCAAAGGCCCCCTACATATTGCATTATATTTCTCTATTCATCAGCATTTACTAATGCATTTAACTTTTTAGAAGATGGAAGATTTCCCTTGAAAAGTAACACACAGATTTTCAAGTATTTTTTCCTGATACAATGAATCCTGTTTAGCATTTAATTTACAATATTTACAAAAAAACACACACACCCCTTCAAAAGAGCTCAGAGTCTCTATTAAAAACAAAACCAAAAATCGCTACTTTTGGTGGGGAGAGGTAGATTAGCCAAACATGACTTTGCATCTGGTCTCTAAATTTGGATATAAACTTGAGATTTTGTCTTTTCCAGTGTTGTAAATATGAATACATTTATGTTAGATGTAACTTTCACCACATATTCCTGACTCACCATCAGCAGAATTCAAGGATCTTGCCCTCCACATGTCCTAATGAAAATGCTTAATGATGCTAACTCATGAAAAAAAAATTAATAAAAATAATTAAAGATCTATTTCACTAAGGGCTGTATTAGGGTGTCTCATTCTCATGAGCTGCCATCTACAGATGCTGATGAAGAAGGTGCTGCTCTGAAGGGAAAATACTCTGCTGTGATATGGCCTCATTTTTCAACAGAGATCAAAAGTACAATAGTGCGTATTCACACACAAACACACATATATTTAAAGTAGCTTGCATTAATACCCAGAACACCTGTAGTAAAATATTGTAATGCAAAATACACTTTAGCTCAAAAAAAAAGTCAGTGACAGAAAGAAGTTTTAAAAACATTCCTTTATAATATGAAACCTACAGTGGTGTTTGCTGTTACATATGTCCTCCTTCAAGACATGATATTCCTGTGCATGAAAACCAGGTTATTGCCCAAGGAATTGGGGATGCCCTGATATTTATATAACGGATTAGAAAAGCAGCCATTACAAATTATTAATTTTGCCCTTTCAACCATGAGTAGAAACTCTGAGTACTTTCCCAGCTCCAGGTTTCTTCTCCATCTTGAGATGACTGAAACTAAAGAGATCAAACACTCAGGGTTTTGGTTGATCTGGCATTTTTCAGGTGCCTCATGCTGTACACATGCAACCATGACTCACTTTTTGAAAATACTCTGGGATGGGAAGTACTTTCAAACCTCAGCCTGAATTCTGGAATACTAGCAGGGAACACTGCCTTCTCTTTCTTCACTCACCCTGGAGAAAGCAGGAAAAGTTTGCCTTCTGACCTGGGTGATACTGGATTGCTTAAGAGCTTCAAAATCCTGTCTGTGCCTTAGAGAAGTCTTTTTATCTTGTCTCAGCTGTGCCTCAGCTCAGCCTCACCAGGCTGCCAAAGAACTGCCTGGGTTGTTGGCATCCCTGCTGCCAGTGTCCCAGTCTTGAGGACCCTGTTTGTCTCCCCGGCCCTGCTTTCTGGTGGCCTCTGTGCTCGCACTTCCACGGGGAACATTTATCCAAGGAAATTCACCAGAGCTAGAAATTACCCCATACTAGCTAGCAGTATTACCCCAGATCCTCTTACATTGCATTAGAGAGTTAGGCTGGATAAAAATCTTCCCTTAGAATCAGAAAAACAGGTACATTTTTATGCAAATATTTGGCCAAACAAAAAGAATTACCAATTACCTTAGGAAGTACCAAAAGTACAAAAATAAGTATCATCTTATTTTTTCAACACTGAACTTTGATAAACTTTGCTTAGCTCTCACAGAACTCCCCATACTTCTAACTTTTCACCAGCTAAGATTTTGAAGGTCATCCTCAAAACATCTCAACCATTCAAACAATTACCATGTTAGCACATATGATTCACAGCATGCAAGTTTGCAAATAACATATATGTTGATGTAAGTATTTATTCTGTATGGGATTTAAAATTCAAAACTATCTACGCATTTGAAAATGATAAAATTCATAATAGGACACGTGCAGTCATTTCTGTTTGCATAATAATTGACCCATAAAAAAAGAAAATTATAACCAAATTGAGTCAACAGTTTTGTACTAAACATTATTTTGTCACAAAATTGAGACAAATGTAAATATTCAGGCATTGCTAGATACAAGTACATGGCAGAAAACAAATAGCCTTGCTGTCAACGTTTACAATTCCTGTAACTTCACATACAATTAGTATTAATATAGAAACAACAGGCCAGGTCTCTAGCTGGTGTAAATCAGTGCAGTCCCATGGAAAAATTGCCTCAGAAAATTCATATTGCTGTAAACAATCTCACATTGAGAAGTACAAGTAGAACTTTACAACAAGTACAAATAGAACTTTACAGTCCCTCTTTTAAAGCCCAAAATTTGTCATAACTTAACTTTGCACTGCTATGTATTACAAATAGTATAGAAATTGTTGGCAGAGTGAAATTTTCAACAAATTTTTTATCATAGCAAATAAAATAGCCAGTAGGGAAGTATTTCAACAGACCTTGTTATCAGATCTTATAATCTTTTGCAAATAGAGTTTTCATCCCCAGAAATTCAATGGGATTGATCACAAAAATATTGAAGTGCCTTACAAACACACTCTTACAAAACATCTATGTTTTTATGGAAGATAGAACAGATGTAGAGACACAGGGATTTGTACAAGGTGACACCAAATGCATGACACAAATAAGAAATGAACTAGAATTTGTTGGGTTCCCATCCAGAGTCTGAAAAAGGACCACAGATTTCTGTCTCCAGCGAAAGTCAAGTTCTCATTTCTTTATAATTTCCAGTGAATCCATCGTGTTAATTAGAATAGTTAATTGTGCTAGCAGAAAAAAAGCTGCATTTATGGGCTCTGATATAATGCACTCTTACCACAGTGGTGAGAGACTTTCAAAGCTGATTTCCCATTCTCTCCCTTTTTGGAAGGGATTTGCACAAATACAATTTTTCCTCCATTTATACTCTAAATGAGGACACGACTAAATGCCTGTCTCACCAAACACTCTTTTTCCAATCATTATCTGTTTCCTATGCCCCAGGCATTCACAAAAAGTAAAGGAAGTTTGGACTATGCAGTCATTTACTCGCATGGACTTTTCAAAGGGTCTGCACTGTTGCTACAAAATGTTAGCTGTCCCTGAAGAAAACCAAAGCATTCCTGAACAATGATTCAACAGAGTGTTTTTTGCTACCTGAGGATGTTGTGAAGAATGTCTCTGCTGAGGGTTTTTGCAGGATCATTGAGAGTGAGGCCCTCAGCTGGCCCTGAGAACACGTGGGGAAATCCCAGACCCACCATCTTTCTGTAACCATCTAAATGCTCAGAGCATCTTACATAGCATGGGCTTAGAAAGAATTGACATTTTAAACCTGGGTTTTTAACAGATGAGTTTTAAAACCTTGCATCAATGGTCTAACTGCAAAACAGAGGTTAAACTCAAAACAAAGAAACTCCTTGCTAAACAAGATGCCAAAGCTGTAAAGAACAGTGATAACTTTCCTCTTGATTCTTCACCAATAGAAGTCTCAGTATCTTCCTTATCATCTCACTGAATGTCAAAAATCAGTAAATTTTTTTTTAGGAATGAAATTATTATAAAATACATGGGTTTAAAGAAACCCCACCAAGCTCCTACTCTGAGAGTGACAGTATTTTTAGTCTTGATTGCTGTATCAGGAATTTTCAGCAGTAAGAATTCATATTTCTTCTCATTCTGTGAAATAAAAAAGGCTTACAATTCCGTGAAATGTAATGTACAGGTTTAATAGGATTGTTCTCTTGCCTAATGTCACAGTAGCAAATAAATGCAATAGAGAGTTGCTGACACAATAGAAAACTGCTAGTTCAACACAAATGAGTCTCTGTAAATAAATCTGAAGTAATTTCTCTATACATCTTGGCTACTGCTTTAAGCTCTGCTTACAGGAAGGGGTGAGGGTGTGGGGGGGAGCCTTACAGCAACCTCCTCAGTGTTGCATATTGCAGCTCAAGGAAAGAGTGACCTGGTGGTTTGACACCAAAATACCTTGTTTAGGCACAAACTCCCCATTGCAGCCCACATGTTAAAAAGCACAGAATGGCACATCCTGATCTGATGGAAAAGGGACTATAGAGGTACAGTGGTACTGCCACGCACTGAGCCACGGTCACATACTCAGAGCTGTTGCCAAAGGGTTGACAGCACATAACCCAGGTACAATAAATGAAAGCAACACCTTACCTCCATAGTCAGCAGGCTTTGGCTCTTTCTGACACCATTTCCTTTCTGGCACAGGCTTTCTTCTGACTGGCAGACCCTGCAACAGTTATACTGGGAAAATACACATTACTCCTACCCCAACCACTTTCCATCCTGCTTATGCTGAGTCTTTCCAGTGCTGCCAGTTTTAACATGACAGCATGTCTACCACATGTTGACCAGTCAAGGGGAAAACATAACATAACATAACATAACATAACATAACATAACATAACATATAACATAACATACAAGCTGACAGGGTTGTATGTTATGCATTGTATAAAACCATGAGAGAGCCTTATCTTCAATAAAAATAAAGGAAGGGGGAAAAAAAGACAAAAAAAAAGGCAAACCAACAAAACCCCAAACAAAAACGCAAAAGTTGCTGTTGTTAGTATGGAATGGTAACAGATAAAATAACTGTCACCCTTTTCTCTCACCTTTCCTTATACTGGCATGTCTCTTATTCTAATTTTCTCATTAGTCTCATATGGGATACAGTTCTAAGTACTATGTAACATTAAGCAAATTGTATACTATAATATTTTTCAATTCAAGGCATCAGCACTCTATCCACTCAAAATGTTGTGCTAACAGCACAGATAGAAATCACCTTTTCTTTTTCAATATGCACGAGCACTCATTAAATAAGGTGGCAAGTAACTCTTCCTAAGGGATACGTAAGTGTGCCAGGAAGATTTGGCATTTGCTTCAGCACAATATAATAACTTACACACACACTGGATGGTTTATTCCAGTTATTTATTATAAACTCTATCATATAGTCATAGATTGCCTCCTGATATTCAAAAATCTTGTTTTTGTCAAGGAAATCCTCTTATATACTGCTATCATGACTTTCCTTCTGTGGAAGGTTGGCCCTGGCCACGCACTCCTTTCTCACTACTCCTCCTCAAGAGGACAGAGATGGAAAGATATGATGGGAAAGTTTACCAAAAATTATCAATAAAATTATCAATGTTCATGGGTAAAACAGACTTGATTTGGAAAAAAGTAATTTTTTCATTAAAAATAAATTATTTAGTTATTAATTATTTATTGCCAGCTAAAATAAAATTGAAAGGTGAAGAACAAAGGCAAAAAAAGTAAAAGACTCTCACCCTCTGATTCCCATTCTTAACTTCATTCCTTCATTTCCAACTCTCCTAGCCCCACCAGGGTCTCTCCAGTGGCTGCAGGGGACACAACTGGAGCAACTCTACCCTCCTCTCACTTTGATGATCAGGAAGCTGCTTCTCACACTTCCTTCTCCTCACCCCAGTGTTTTGCCAGTGCTTCCCACTCAAACACGTTTTGGCCTTTCTTAAATAAAAAACCAAAAAGCAACAACCCCTTGCCAGCAATCTTCAATGTTCTGCTTTCAGTTAATGGCCATTATGGAATATGACACGTAGGAAATAAGGAGCTGCAGGAGGACCTGGTCCTTGCACTGTTTATTGACAATCTCCCTGGGTGGTTTGATGTAGCACATGCTACTTTTCCCCCCTTTCTTGGTCTATTTTTGTTTGGAAAACTTGAAGCTGATTGCACGTATGCTTGAAGTTTAGTTATGCAGATTTGGAAAAGTCTAAACATGTAAATGGGTTTCATGGATATTACCAAGTAGGCACCAAATATTTATTCTAACCATTGGATTTCTATGCACAAATGTTTAGCTGATACAAACAAAGGGACTCAATTGGTCAGATTCTCTTTAGGTTATGAAAGGAGTTTGTCTTTGTTTCTATCCTGGTTTAATTATCTTTCTTGGTCCAGATGCCTTCATTGAGCTGCGTCTGCAAAATATTTCTCGGATGAGGTATGACTAAATCTTTCCTGTGATATGCCCCCGTGGCCAAGACCCAGGCAAGATGAACACCTTCACTGCTCTTCCTGAGGTACAAGTTGTGAGTGCTCAGCACCCTAAACTGTTTTATAGGCAGGTTTGCATATCTCAGTGGTGCAAAATTTCACAACAGAAGAAACTGCTCATGGATTGCTCCTCAGAACAGAAATATACTTACATACATGTATCCTTAATACTTCATGGGGTTAGACATGAAGTAGGAGACAAGAAGGGACAGGACATTAATACTCCTTGCAGGAATGGATGAGAAGGAGGAAGCAAATGCTGGCTAAAGCATCTGAGAGGACTTTGTAGGGCTGAGCTGGCAGTATCGTGCTGGTAGGGTGGCCAAAAACCTTCTCCACACAGGGAAAACACAGAGGGCAGCAACCAGAAGGAGGAGACAGAAGGACAACCAAAGGGGTCCCTACAGTGAGTTACCTCCTGGAAGAAAATATTTCTGACTGATCTCAGTTTTCCAGAGGACAACAATTAGGACCATTCAGAAAGCAAGACAAAGTATCATCAAGGATCACAAACGACAATAAAAGTGTCAGAACTGGCTTGACAGACAGTCTCCCAAGGTCATCTCACTCTGATTCTGAGTCACCATTTCATGTGACTCAAGGGTCTATGATTTCCACTGAACAAATGGATGCACACAGTCCATGTTTTAATGCCAGGAGGCAACTGCTCTTCTTATATAACAGTCTTTTTATTCTGGAGGGAAGGCAGGGCAGGAATATTTAATTGATATTTTTAATAAGAGGGATCATTCTGATATGAAAATATTTTTTCAAAGGTTTGTACATTTTCCAAATTACACCAGGAATTAGAATAACACATGATTTAGAATGATACATGTTTTATTTTGGTATCTCCTGGTCAGCCAAATGTAAGCAGCTGCATTTTCTTTCTTCCTGTGCTGTGTACACTGACCTGAGGGCTTACATTTTTCCAACTCCATATACAATGGAGAAACTGATGGTAGGAGTGTTGGCAACACTCACGTTGTTAAGTCTGGAACAAGTGATCTATCTATGGAACTAAGTCACAACTCAATTGGAGAAGTACTAAGCAGTAATATTCATTGGTAAGGAGCAGTACCAATTAGCAATTGGTAGTATTTATAGTAGTAGTAATTAGGCAGTACCTAAATTAGCAATTAGGACAATAAAATTTTGAGCAAAGCAAACAGAATTTGACCAGAATTGAAGATTTCATTAAAAAAAATTATCAGTATTCATGTTGTACCACAGCACATCCCTCCATGGTGAGTCCACCAATAGTGCATTTGATGTCTGTCACACTGGTATTTTTAGATTAGAGTACTTTTTCCTTTTGGTGGGTCACACTCTTGTTTGCAGTGGTTAGTTCATCTTTTTTATCCTCTTAAATTTCAGGAGGGAAATTCTGTACTCTAACCTGTTTCTGTAACACTGAATTACTAATAAACAGGAAGAAACTCTTAAGACACATATGTAATAAGATGCACTTTGGTTGCTACTAATGGCTGTTCGTTTAATGCAGACTTATGTATACATAATCATGGCATTTACTGTATCTTTAATAGTTACAGACATCAGAGACTTCAGAACTTAGAAAGAAAATTTGTGTCCAGAGTCTTCAGCTACCTGTGTGGCTGAGATCTGGCTGGATTATACACAGTGAATTTAAAATAAGAAGGTAATCCCTCACAGATTAAGTGAGTCAGACAAGCATTATGATTGGAGCTTTTTGCATTACCTTACACAGAACCAACTGTTATCTTATCATCTACTGATTGATGTTTTTGTCTCCATGGCCATAACTTTCTTTTCCTTTTCCAAAATTAATCCTTATAGAAAAACCTGCTTCTTCTCATAATACTTTTGAATGCAGTTTTCTATAGCCAGGATGGCATTATATAGTTTACCCAGATGGTCTGAATAATACTGAATGATTCAAGCCACTCTAATTGCATACAATTTTGTTGTAGAAGTTATTTCGTAGGAAAAAAAAAAGTAACTCATTCAATTACTTTTTTTTTCCTTTCAGAAACAGACTTACTAAAAATTGGGACAAGAATTTAAAAATTAACCAGTAAATGTGGGTGCAGAGCAATACCCCAGAGAATTCACTCTTCTGAATGCACCCTGGCTGGGCAGACTGTTGAAATCATTGCTTAACACAGTCAGACAATGGTTTTAAATTGTGGTTTATGTGCAACAACATAGTAAGCAGCTATCTGATATGCCTACTCTGTTCTATGTTAAACATATTTAAGGCTGAAAATTACTCCATTTTTCAGCCAAAAAAAAGAGAAAATTTGCTATTTCTTGCAAAAGTCTCCTTTCTTATTTTTTTTTTAACTAAAGATTTCAATTTTGAAATATCTGGGGTACTGATATTTCTGACTTCATTTCCCATGGGAAACCAATGGATTCCATAATTCATTGCAGCAGCTCAGCAAGAGGTGAAAATTATATGCAATGTAATCTGTTTGGGGAGAATCACACAGCAAGAACAATGGTGGGATAAAAATCCAAAATATAACTCTCATGAGCACTGTGGAAGTATTTTTCAAATAAAAGTATTCAGTTTTCAATTTTTGGTAAAAAGGAAACATATTCTAAAGAGCAGCTGCCTACTTGAGTCTGGTTAACTCCTGTGTAACTGCAACAGCAGACACAGACACCGGTTCATTTGTCTGTGTAATGTCTGCATACACAAACATGGCTTTTTTTTTATTATTATTTTTCAGTGTTGTGGCAGATTATGGCACTTTCAAAACATGTATCTTGTTAGCCAATACAAAGGGTGGTAGAAAAGACATAAACCCACTAAATCCTTCAACCTACTTAGCTTAATGGTAGTAAACAGAGGTCACCATTAAAATCCAACTAATTTTATTTTCCACTTACAACATATTCTGTAGATCAGTCGTGGACTATAAGACTCAATGGCCCCATCCACAGGAGGAAGGACGACTCCACATTTAGGGCATTAGACCTGAGTTTAAGAGACTTGGCTTCAATTTCCAGTTCTCCTATGGAATCTTGGGCAAATTATTTAATCTGTTGGTTCCTATCTCCCATCTGGGAACACAAGAATGCTTCTTTCATTGCTCTTGTGGTTTATTCACTTAAAAAACTCTTAGGGGCAGGAAGTGGCCTACAGTGGATGTCTGGGTGCAGGCTCAGCACTGTAGAAATCCAACCCTGCTTGAGGAACCACTGCGAAACCACAACAATAGCAACAATAATTTATATCCCAGGGGTGTAAATACACATGCAGGTTAGCTGGAGTATGTGTTTAAGCTCTAAGTGAAGGCAGGCCCACCAGCCAAAATGGCATATGCAGTGCCTTTGAGGAAATCCCAGATTGGCCATAGCTGTGAGATAAGTCATGCTCCATTTTAGCCTTTTGCAGCACTTGTTGGAGCAGCAGCAGGGTGATGCTACCTGTCACCTGCAGGCTTGCGAAGCCTTGCTGTCTACTGTCTTCACCTGCTATTCAGAGAGCACTTGACAGACAGGAGCTGAGCAGTGTTTCACCCTGTGGGGTTCGTGACAGCCACAGTGTCTGTCAACACATTCTATCACTCTCTGCTTATTCAGACATTTTTTTTCCTTTTTCCTTTCTCTCTCTCTCTCCTTTTTTTTTTTCCTGATGTATTCATCACTAGGCTGCAGACACCTAGTTAATCCATTTAGAACCTATCAGCTCTGTTCATCGGCTCATAAACTCATTACCTCGGAGGCGCTGTGCTCAGAGACACAGGTGCCAGACCAGTGCACAAAACCCAATTGAGTTATGTAGCAGGCAGCAAGGCCCTCGGATTCATGATTCTGCCTGCATGGGGAATTGCACGCGTTATGTGGCAGCAGCCACTTTATTAAATATCGATTTAAATCACAGCCTTTAATCAAATCTGATAGAAGACCTTTCTCACCTCCTGTCTCTCCTCCCCCTCCCCATGTCTTCTCAATGCTTCCCCCTCTCCCCCTGCCCTCCCCAGTCCTCTCCTGTCTTACACAGGTCTGCCTGATGACAGCAAAGCTCAGGAATGAATAGTTAGCAAGTAGTTCAACAGCAAACCCTTATCAACAGTAATGAGACATTTGCAATAATCGAGTGATGAAATGTAAATGGGCAGTAATGAGCACAATTACATCCACTGGGGAACCATCAAAGCTGCTTCTTTCTTTGCAGATAGATGAGCTCTCTCACTGTCTCTGCCCATTGCTGCCTCCACTCTGAGCACAGTATGGATGCTGTGGGACCAGTGGGAAGGGAGGTGGCACTGGGAAGAGCAGGATCTGGTGGTGCCTTGTTGGAGGAGCCTGCTGTCCAGGTAGAAGCCGGGCTCCTTCTGTGCTTATTCCACCTTTGATGGTTAGCCTTCGCCTCTTTCTCCCCCACCCTCCCCCTGCCCTCTCCTCCCTCCCGGTCCTTAGGGATGATTTGATTTGCTGCAATGTTTGAAAACTGCCTCATTGTGCTAACAAGATTAACTCGAGCCTATGTCTGTTTGATACACTGGAAATGTGCAGGGTGACTCAGACTGGCTTTCAGCTGGAAAGAGCCAAGAAATGGGACGGTTGCCAGGGAACAGGCCCGACGGCAGATTATGTCATCCTCGCCGGCAAGGGACCAGTGGGGAAGAACACCAACATGTTCAGGAAAGGGGGGAACTCGGCGTTTCCGTAATCCAGCCGGGAAACATTAACAGATCCCAGAAACTGCTCACCCGGAAATAAACACATCAAACTGCGTAATCTGGCCCAGTTACTCAGTTTATCCTGGATAATTTGTGCAACTAAATAGTACTGGAGAAAAGGCAAAGGCACAGGCTTAAAAAGTTGGGTTGCAAGGAAGCTCGTGAAAAATACTCTTGTGTCTGCTGTGCATTCACCAAACTGCTCTTGACTCTTTACTTCCTGGATCTCAGGGGTAAACTGCGGCATTTAACCGAATTGTCAGTGTCCTTATTTCCCTGTTTCCCATGTTATCAATGGGGAATTATCACAGGAGTTTGTTTAAGAAGTGATCAGCTAAGGGAGGCTTATCAGTTGTGACTTCTTTTTCTTCAAAGTCACAGTAAAGCTTCTGGTGTGCCTAAGCTCTGACAGGCTGGCCAAAGTTACATTTCTGATACTTCCTTGCACTAAAATCCTCTTTAATTATACATTCATTGTATCCTATGAAGAATTCCTATGCAGAGAAATCTCCTCCCTGTGGATCACACTCTTGAAAGCCAGGCATAGGGCAGATGGTCTATGAAGAGCACACTGCAGGACTTTTGACCCTTGGCAGATCTGCAGAGAAGAGACAGTGTCACGTTCGGCATGGCCGGAAACATGCCAGCCCACTGTGGGTGCAGAAAGGGGCCACTGGCAGAGCTGGAGGCAAGGAAGAGAAGCTCACCAGTGACTGTGAACTGAATTTATACACTGCAAAGACATGGGTCTCATTTACAATAACACCATTTCATACACTGACTGAAAAGGGCAGGCTGTGTACTTTTTGTTTTAAAAGCATACACATTTTGCATAATTTAAATGGCTGCAAAGTCTCTGGGATGACTAGAAACTCTCACAGAGCTAAATAGTAAAGCATGCACTGGAACAAATAAATACTGGTGGATAGGGAGTAATGAAATAGAAAAGGGTGAATCTTTGGATTGTAATAGGTAGGATCTGAATGAAAACAAGGTTTGTAAACAGAGAATACAGGCCAGAGAGCAACAGGATCAGGGCAGGAAAAAACTTGAGAGGAGACTGGCAATATTCACTAAGTGTTTTCATCAAACAAAGTCAGAGTAGCAGACTAAAGCTGAACATTCTGAAGGCTACAAGAATGAAACAGTTTTCAAATACAACTGAGTTTTTCTCTCAGTTCTCCCTTTCCAGCTCAGAACATGTCACTTTGTGGCAACGAATTCCATCAGTTACCACTTGTGCCAAACAAGATGGCCTCAAATTGAGCCAGGCGATATTTAGATTGGATTTAGGAAAAATTTCAAGGAAAGGGCTGTCAAGCATTGGAAAAGGCTTCCCAAGGAAGTGGTTGAGTCACCAGGCCTGGTGGTATTTAAAAGACGTGTGGGTGTGGCACTGAGAGACCTGGTTTAGCGGTGACTTGGCAGTGCTGGGTAAATAGTTGGATTCTGTGATCTGAAAGATCTTTTCCAACCTAATTTATTCTATGATTCTAAGAAATACTCCCTCTCATTACACTTTAATCTGCTGCCTTTTAATTTCAGAGAACATTCCCCACTTTCTGTGTCAGAAGTGGCTCCAAATGACCAATCACTGTGCAGAAACCACACGAGCAATCCAAACCTTGGCAAATGAATTGCATCGACTCATCTGGGGACTAATTACCTAGTTTCTGCATCTGGAAATAGATGACCAATGCATGGGTTTAGGAAAGATCCCACAGATGATGCAGCCTGGTGTGGTAGTTCACCCACCCACCTGCTCTCAAACCAGGAAGCAGCTCAACCCTGGACAGTGAGAGGGATCAGGATGGTCACCCCTGCTGGCTGCCACAGAAGATCCTCATGATGTCCTAATGAGTTACTTAATATTATAGACTTCTATCACCCCCAGTGTTTTTAACTGCACTATTTTTGATGCACATTGCATTTAGAAATACACTGGGATCTTTTATTTGTTGGAGATGCAATAGCTGTTAAATTGTATTAGTTATTGACCTTAGCAGCAATAAACTGTAGCAAGAGTAGTCTGTGGTAAACACTGCTAAATCATAATCAGCTGGCATAATGTTGGCATTCTGACCATTAGTACCGTGCTCTGTAAAGTGCATTTGATCACAGTATATAAAACTGTGAGAATACTGTATACAGTTTTGGAATGGACTGGGTTTAAAGACGTATTCAACCAATTTATCATTTAACTTACAGCTTCACAAAAGCTATTAAACAACACGGTGAGCCTGGAGGCCACACATATGCTACAGCCCTGGAAATGTAAAGAAGTTCATTTGAATCCCTTAATAATGACCTTGACCTATCGAACAAGGTGTACTTCTTGTCAACAATTCATCTCACTCTTGACCCTGGCAAAATGCCTAACCTTTGAATACTTCTGGTGGGGGAGGAAAGGCTTGGGGTGTTTTTTTCCTTTCCCCTGGTGAAATGGGCCAATTTTTTTCACTGTTTAGCAAAATCTGGAACACAGATCATTAGAATGCTTTTGGCAGCTAATTTGAACATCAGTGACTCAACTTTGAGAAGGAAGCCTTTTTCTGCCCTAAAGAATCTCAGAGAGTTTTCAGACTACAGTAATTGAAAAATCCCTAAACACTCACTCACAGAGGAGATACACATTACTGCAGGAACAGTCTACAAATTGTAAAGTATTCAATTTACATTCTCAGTACCTCAGGGCAGTTGTGAAGAATTTATATCTTCAGAAACCTTTGAACTAACAAAAGATAACATTTCACAGCAAAGTCTACTTGCATAAAAGTTTTTTAACTCCCTTCATTCTTATTCTGAAGGAAGTGTCTTTTGCACTTCTGGAACCGCGGCTCGACACAGGTATCTGAGATGTTAAAAAGGAGATGGAAATGGAAATAGAGGTGTTAAAAAAATTTAATGGACATCCTGCATCTCATTTAGAACATGAGTTCATTATTCACCAGTCCACACATGATGTATTCTTGCTCTGAACTTGATGTCTTTTTAAATGATACTTCGGTTTGATCAATGTGCGAAGATTCTTAGTTATATTAAGGACCTTTATGCAAAGGGCTTTATAAAGTGCAGGTAACGGGCACAGCTACACCCTGCGTGGGGGCAAGCTACACCTCGGTGAGAGCAAGAGGACATCTTTTTGTCCCTCTGAACATCAGCTGGGGCTGTGTATAGTGCCACATCTAATGCAGTACACTGGCTATATCACCCCTCGGTTTACATTTGGTCTTCATCTGCTTGGAGACACTGCATTTAAAAACAAATTTTGATGACACTTCAGTAAGACTGAAGGGAGAGTTTTTGTCTTTAGGAAGTGTTTTTGTATTTTTTTTTTTTTTTTCATAGGGTCAGTACATAGATTATATCACTTGGATCTCTATCAGCAAGCCAACACTTTCAGAGGTTCCATTGTGAACCACACAAAAACTTGTATATTAATTAAGGTACCTCAAAGTACCTCAAAGGCTTCATAGAATACCTTCAAGCACAAGTTTAATGTTGTGCTCAAGTCACACAGAAGAGAGGGTTAACATCCAGCTGACACTTGAGTCAAGAAGAAGAAGAAGACAGAGACTGATAAGTCGAAAGGGTTCAAGCTCACAGAATCAGGTCCTGCTTCTGTGGAGAAAATTGGTAATAGAAACAGGCATTGCATTTGCTAGCTAGGAAATGATCTTTCTCTTCCTCTGCCCCTTTTCTTGATCAAAGAACACTCAACATAATTACCAATCTAATGACATCCTTTTGCCTGACATTTTTTTTCTAATTTCTACAGAAAAAAGAGAAGAGAGGAAGGACAAAAAAAAATTTGCTTCAAGCCAACCTTAAATCTGTGATTACCATATTCATGTCCAACACTAAGCATTATGTGGAAACATTAATGAAAGTTTTAAAATGCAATCATTGGTTAAAGTTTTTTTCCCCTTCTCTATAAAGAAATTGATAAATGTTTCTATTAACTAATAACCCAGGAATCAACAGTCTTATAAAACTGGTTTATTCAGCCCAGAAAATTAGGCAATCCATCATGACTGATTTGCTCACATTTTCCCCTGCAAATAAGTGAGATGAAAACTTTAAAACCAATAAGATAATGCACTTAACAAATTCAGCTGAGAGAGATGGATAAACTAAGATGCCACTGGCATCAGTTAAGGAAAATCTGTCGTGTTTCCAATTATTTGAGCAGATTTTGTATCCCAATTTGCTGCCAGACTGCCTGCATCCCCCACTCCCCTCTTTCAAACCAAATCATCTGATCTTAAATCAGAACAAGCTCATCATATCACACTATGGAAGGCCAACAGGGGATAAATGACACCAGATGTTATATGAGTTTTCTTTTAGGCTTTCATTTCAGACTTACTGCATTCCCCATGCTGCTTTTTACTTGTCAAAAACTAAAATGTGCTTTGATAGATAACAACCCTATTTTCTTCACTGCCTGAGCTTAGAGAATACCATTAAGTATTGATATTGATGGTGCTTAACTAGGGAATGCAACCTGGGACCACAGAAAGCAGGATCCTGGGATCCTGAGATATCTTTCGGTCCCACAGATACATTTTCTGTGAGTCCCAGGGTTTTTCTGTTGTTGCTGTTGGGGGTGGTGTCAGGATACACGCTGTGTGATTTTACAACACAAAATGTGAGCACTCAGACAGGAAGAGCAAGGAGGGGCAGGCAGGCTCAGAAACATAACTCTTAGGCCCATCTGCTGCTGCTGTCTGAGCTGCTGAGGGAGTCACTATCATACCAGAAGACTAAAAATGAACTTCTGAAGCTGAACTGAGGCCCGCTGGTGCAAAATCCAAGGCACATCATTTTAATTTACGTTGCTTATGGTTTTCCAGAGTCGTTGTGTGCCCAGACCAGTAGTGAAAAAACTGGGAAATGGCAGAAACAAAGAACAGCAAGGGGAGAACAAGGCATGCAGAGGAGATGACGCACACAGCTGCAGGGCACACGGTGCCCAAGCAGCCTAGGTCTGAGCAGAGAAGCTGCTCTGTAAGTGAGAAACCTTGTGATTCTACCAAGGTGTAGGAATTTTAAAATCCAGCCCGGCCAAGCAATGTAGTAGCTGTGGTCTCAGGCTTACAATGGCTGGCTAGAGCTGCAAAGAACCTGATATAAAGAAAATGTGAACCACCTTGGTAAAGGGCAAAGGAATAAATTAATATATGTCAGTCTCAATTATGAAAGAAAAAGCCATTTCTTTCAGAAGGGTCATAAATGATTGTCTTTAGGTGCATTTATAAAGCTACACCAGCCTTTCACAACTGCCACAAATATTTTATTAAGAAAATCCCTAAATACTGAGTGCATTTTAACTCTCAAACCCACCATGACTGGTGACATCACATCATAGTGGTGTTTCCCATCAAAATGGGTACAGGTCTCTCCCAGTTGGGCAGCAACGTATGTTTGTATGGAGGAACTACCATGGCTTTGAGTACCTTAGTCTACTGCCTGGGAGTAGCTCGTTTGTCTCATGGGTGTGAGAGGTGGCAACTTAACCTCATTCCAATACACCTTGCAGGTGCAGTGAGGGAGAATATTCACACATACTCTGACTGCAGCTGATGACAAGCAGCTTGCTCTACAGTGCACTGAAGTGAACAGGGTTAAGCCTCCAGAGCAAAGGACGAGATAAGGGTACAATTAGCATGAATGACAGCAGCAGGAGCTATCCTTTGCAGGTCAGAAATGCTCAATCACAGATTCTGAAGCAGAATTCAACTCCATTTAAACATCAGAATAACTTTCACCCTTTACGGCTTTGTGCTGCACTGGTGCTCTGCTGCTACCTGTGCATTTCTGCCATCATGAGTCCACTTACTACCACTGATAGCATCACCCTTGAAACTCATGCAAAATATGCTTGGTGAACAAAATACACCGGTAAGCCAGTAGCTGTCAGAATCCATGATTTACAGCATTAAACAGCATCAGTTTGGTTTGGCTGACACTCTGCAATATCTACCTACCACAGCACCACTTGATACTAAGAACAAGCCGGTTTCTGCTCCCACCCCAGCAAACCTTTACAGGAAAGTAGAAATCCTCACCAACTGACTCCTGCAGTGAAGTGATAATGCAAAACGCCCAGGGAATGGGGAAGGGGCCTGACAGCAGATACATCAACATGTTTAGGCACATTGGTCTAGAGATCAGTGCCCTTTGGAGCCTGCTTTCATTCAAAGACCTAGGTGAAACATGGTGTGAAGAAAGGAGACAACAGCAACTGCTAAGTCTGTTGTGACAACAAAAGAAACATCACTGAATATCTCACAGGAGGAACATTGTGCCAGCCTTGACTTACTGCAGCCATTTGTACCACTGTAAGACATCTAGTGCCGAAGAGCAGCTTGAGCTGGTATCTTTATGGTCATCTCCTAGCATTTTTCAGTTTGAAGGGGAGCATCATAGCACTGGTTCATCCAGTTTCTTAAGTGTATTTTATGTCTTTCATAGAAAGCTAGCAGAACAGGGTAGAAGGTGACAAGTTGAGTACTACACTAAAAGCAATTAACAGTGGAAGTCATTTAGGCAAAATGATGACTAAATCCATCATCTATTCAAAGTATTGCCCCCCAAAAATATGGTGGAATAACCTTTTCATCTTTTCTAAACGTCTGATTGTTATAATCACAATCAGATTTGCTAGGTATCAGATGAAAGGAAAGATCTCCAACCCTCCCATGCTCTCTCAATGCTAATTTATCTTCCTTCCAAGCATCTGCTCACATGCCTTGTGGAAGAGGGACAAATTGCTGCTTTTGGATCCTTGGTTACAAGAGAAAAACCCTGTGACTCAGCAATCCTCCAGCATCATCAGGAAGGGTCATCCCTACAGTCACCAGAAATATAAAACCTGTGGCCCCCTAGCAGCCAAGTGTGGTTCGGAATGGGCCATGTGGGGAGACACACAAGAGATGCCACCTCTGCTTCCCCTCCATGTCAGAACAGAACAAAATGGGCTTGGAAGTGGATTGTCCCGCACACAGGCACTTGGTGTTTTCAGTCAGCCTGAGCTGGCTCTCTTGACTCCTCTGGGCATTCTTCCTGTAAGGGTTTTCTCCGTGTATGAATTTCTCTGGTGGAAATTTCTGCCTAAGATGAAGATTTTAAGTGAAATTGGAAAAAGATATCTGTGGAAAGTGTTTCTGAAACCTCTGTTGGTGGGCAGACACCATGGAAAGCTCATTCCACAAACGAGGAAAGGAAATTGACCCTCATAACTGTGAAATCAAAACAGTTTGAGCTGCAGTAGCAAATGCTGACAACAGACTGCTCTCAACCAAACTCCAGGCTGAATATTACAAGCAGAAATCAGGCAGCTAACACTTTGGCATGACAAATTGATTTAAGAAAATCAACACTCTGATGACATATAAGTCATGAAAGAAGAGCAAAAGTAATCAAATCAATGTATGTAATCAATTCATTGTATGATATGCAACACAGCTAAATCCTACCTATCCTTTTCTTAGGCCACCAAAACAGTAAAATCTCCATGCTCTGTCACTGGCCTGCCTGCTTGTGGGAGCAAGCTCTTAATTTAGTTCTTGCATACATTCTGCTCTTACTGCAGAGCTATTTCCTTTTACATTTGCTCAGATCTAGGACATGCCATTTTCTGGACCAAAGATAAAAGAAACAGTACTGCAATACCGCAGCATTAAGCCTCTTAAAATAAAAGTCTGAGAATTAACAGCAGCTGCATAGGTATCTTTGGAGATCACAGGAGCAACTCCAAATTTCCCGGCATACAATTGTGTGAATGTTTGCCTTCTCATATCTTTCCAGTTGAGAATGAGGCAGCCAAGTAACGGGATTTGAATGCATATTGGCTTGCTGCCTCTGCTGTTTTGATTTGCAGACTGGCCAAGCAGAACGCAATTAGTGGTTATTGACACCTTTACAGGAAACACTCGTAAGGGAAATGGGAAATTGAAAATGTCCTTTAAAAGATGGAAGCAAAATACTGTATCAAAGCTTGCTGGTAAATAAGACGAGCCCAGAAAAGTGCTCAGTCAGAGTATTTGTATTTCTGTATCATTTAGGAAAATCCTATTATGGCTTTAGCCACAGAGACATCCCTGGTGTGCAAGATAGAGGCAGTTCATAAAATACATAGCATTTTCAGCTTGAAAATAGGGCAACCTATTGCTTTCTGTAGATGGCTATGTTACACCCCAGTTCCCATCAATAGAACATAATCTCATTGCAGCAGGCAATACTCAATATCAATGAAACACTGGTATTGTAGGCATTTGCAGACTGCCAGTACCTAAAGGACAGAAAGACTTTGTGTTTTTACAAGGGCCAATATCTCTGGAACACATTTATGAAACAAGGCAGCACACCAAGGAGGCAAATGAGTTATATGCGTGTGTCCACAGAGCTGTCTGCAGGCGTTCGTTTGCTCTTTCTCCCCTCTCTTTCTCTCTCTTCTGGTACTTTGCACTGTCCCTAGCTTACATTTTCTAAGTTTCACTAGCAATGTCAGTTATGCAATTAGTCCCCTGCCAATTAATGCCAAATAAGATGCCTGCTGTCAGCGATCCCTAGCTCTGACAGAGTGTATGGTAATAATCTGTAACCAGGATAATGCTCTAAGGAGTCTGCATTGTTCTCTGAATGGGGAGAAAAAAAAGAAGGAAAGAAAAAGAGAGAGAAAAAGTATGTTGCACGTTCACTTATGCCATCAGTAGTCAGTGCAAAAATAAAATAAGTTTTGTTGTGCAGTTATCCCAATGATTAAAATATAATAGGCTAATGAGATTACAAAGCTGATTGTGAACAAGACCAATTGTGTTAATTGGAGGCTCCTGAATGGCAATTTGAGCTGCTGCCGCTGCTGAGTTTTGAAATATAATCAGTTTTACTAATTTTATCTGATTTCTTAATGAAGCTTGCCTTGAGCAATTGTTCTATGTGTTCTTTAGCAAACAGCGTGTGTCATAACTGCTGACATTAATCTTGATTACTTTAGTTAAAATAAATAGTTATACTTGGGCGGCTTTCAGAAAATATATCAGAGCAAATGTAATGTTAGGAAGAGATGAAGTTTTACTTATATTTGTTGTTTTTCCTATATTGTATTTGCAAAGTCTCAACTGTGAAACATCTTTCTTGTGTGACCTGATCTCTTTCAGACTCCCCTTTTGCCTGCCCTTCCGAAAGCATTTTTGACTTCAATAGAAAGAGGGATAAAGGCAGTGTCATTATTACAGAAAAATCTTTACTAAGAGGGAAAAAAAAATCACTAACAAAACCCGTCTCAGAAAAAAAAATGCAAAAAGCTTTTTCGTGCATGAATCTCAAAGTTGGCACACACATTCTCACCACCTCATGGTCCAGCTGCTAGTACTAACACTTGAGCCTTATAGAAATGCTCTGTCTCATATAGCTTATTTATTTTTATGGAGGATTAATATACTTGGGATGGCTCTTTGGAGCTTTCACAGTGAATTTGATGGGATGCTGTACCATATTGCTGCTTACAAAGGGACACATAAACATTAACAAAAAAATAAACAGTAGAAAAAGGGAAATGAAAATATAAGTGCAGTCTGAATTAATGGTAAATATAGCTAGAGATTGTTCATATTTCAGAACTCCTATTATATTATGGCCTTGCCTTTGCAGTGATAATCCTTTCGTAATTAAGATAATGGCTAACTAGTCTGATAGGTATTATACATCTTTTTGTGCCAGTATGTTTATACGACAACATAATTTGCATGTACTTATTACTGGACTATAAAATCTGTGGATTTTATATGTAGTTACATTGATTAGGTACTTGGATGATAAATAGAAACCATTTGGGGAAAGATGATATAGGATATATTAAACATTTATTTCACCCCCTCTTTATAGCTAGCATTGGTTTGTTAAATTAAAAGTGTTTAGTCTGGCCTGAATAGTAATCTATGTCCAATTCAGATCTAAATATGTATAATAAACAGTCTAGCTTTTAATCCATATGCATGTAGTAATTTCTTTAGTCACGAGGTTTTAGAAAGAATTTAGGTGTTTTTTCTCTAAGACGTTTTCTGGAACAGGGGAGGGTCATGGCCAGCACTGCAAGGATGGAAAGGAGCTTCAGCACAGCACTGCCAAGGACTACTCTGAGTACCAAATAGCAGCAGCACTTTCTACTCACAGACATAGTGGGTCAAAGTCTGGATTTCCCATTCAAACCCTGCTTCCACAGTGCTTACATTCACTTCTGCTTTAAACACCACAGTTAGAAAAGGTGTTGTCTTTTTATGGACGGCTTTGACTTTTATGGAGAAGCTGACACCAGACATACAGTGTTTTTACTCCCTGCCCCTGAAAGTACTGCCTTTTATTTAAAACTGTTCCCCATCCTGGTTAAAAATAGAGCCAAAAATTTCGTGGAGAAAAAAAAAATCTCAAAAAAACCATGTTTCCAGAATGACCGTTCCTTGAAATAACTGTAATTTGTAATCATGATTCATAACCATGATTCAGGCCCTCACCCAAAAGGCAGTGTCCCCATCAGCCTAGGTCCCTCAAACACCAAACAACCTTTTCCAGACACGTTTTAAGTCTCCAGTGAGTAGGCTCATGGCTTCTTTAGAAGGCCTGCTTCACTTAATGAGTAAAAAATATACGTGAATTTGAATTTGTGTATTCTCACTTCTTCTTAATAAATATGAAAATTTATATTTAATGAGAATCTACTTTTACCCCTCTCTGCCTTCCTTAATGAGAGCTAATTGAATAGAACAATCTGCATTTGGCAGGACACATCACGAGGGCTTGTCTATACTTAGAAATTTACTGAGATAACTAATCTGAAATGGTTGAGAAATATCCCTACAGCTTTTCTGCCCAAATAGCTGTTTCAGAGCAATTATTTCAAATGAGCTATTTTTGTAAATTTCAAGTGTATACAAGTCTCCAGTCTAATATCTGGCTGGCATTACATGCCCAACTAGCTTTTATGGATCAACCTATTTGATCTGGTGAGTAAGTCACACTGTAGGAACAAAAAAAAAAAGTAACTTTGGCTCTGATTTGCCTTTATGCTAATGCATGACATGATAAAAAAAGAGCATTTCTGCCACTGATAGTTTAACTATATATGACCTGGATATTGATTCTACAGTACCAGGGGCAAATTCTAGCCCCATATACTTTAAAGGTACCATACAGGCTACTTTTTATAGAAAACTTTCACCTTTTCATTTCTGATTAGGACTCAATAGTTTATTTCTCAAGTGCTTTCCCTGCAATTTAGAGACAGCTAGGCTGCTGTAACTTTCAGAGGTACCTTAGTGTGTGATAAGCCTTATTTTAGGTCCTTGCTGTGCTCAGTCTAACAATGGCTACGAAGTTTCAAAGCTCACCAGTGCTTCTTTGGGGTCTGGCAGCACACCAAAGCAGCAGACTCTGCTAAAACAGCCTGGATTCGGCAGATGTGGATTGATCCTTTCTTGTTCTGTGTGAGAAGCATTTCCCTCAGCATGACCACTGCTTTAATCTCGTATTTTAAACATAAACAGAATGGCAGATTTTACAGTATAATCTGTTAGGCACAGCAGCCGTTTAGAAGAATGAATCATTAACCTAGAAGCTATGTTTAAGTAAAAAGAACAGACAACAAGAAAGGGGGAGAGAGGGAGAGGGAGAGAGATTGGTTTTGTTCATGATTTAACACACAACTGTGATCCACTCGCCTCTAAAACGCATTGCTGGAGAAGAAATAAACCTCACTATAAGCAGGGCAGGAAAAAGTGTCAATACAAAAGAGCTTGAGGAGCATGGGGAGAGAGGGGGAGGAAAAATGAATTTTACAATTTTCTCTCCTGCTGTATTTTTGAAATGTAACACATACTTTTATGGTAATAATGTTCTTGTTGCCATGCTGGTGTAAAGAGACAGAAGAGAAAGCATGTTGAGAAAGGCAATGTCTCTCATTAGAGCAACTGATACAAGTGGGAAAAAAACAAAGAGGAAACAAAGATGTTCTCGTTTTCCTTGTATTCAAGTCAAGCCATTTAATAAAAACTTTCATTCCCGTACAACACCAGGCCATTTCTGTTTAGAGGATAACTAAACTGCCGTTAATGCTGATATATTAAACAATTGGCAGAGAGAGAATTTCTAAGACATTTTCTCATTTATACTACTCTCCATCTTGCATCAGACTGGGCAGATTAAATGTAATTTTCACCCTTGTTCAAGTTTATTTTACATTGCGATGTTATCAGTGTAAGAAAGAATCAGACCTTTTGCTCTTAAACTACTCCTGAAGGTGGCTTAGAGACTCAAATGTGAAACTGATACTACTCATTTACCCTCTCCTTTAATAAATTTTCCTCTAATGTATGAGTATAAACGTGTGTAAATGTATTGACATCACAGGTGCATAGGTGGACCAGGACAATCTGTTAACATTGCTGTAAGGTATTTATGTAAGGTATTTATGTTTGTTCATCACGTGTACACATGAGGCTTTCCTCCCCCTTGATTACAACAAGAAGGGTGTTAGATTGACCCATTATTATCTTTAACCTTCTCACTGTGTGTTGCATTTTCAAATTTGACCCCCTAAGAAGAAAGCATGGAAGAAAAGGAGGCCTTTCCACTTGTGGTTGGGGTATTTTCCAGCATATTACTTAAATCCTTTGTGTAATTTGAACTTGTTCAAGTTACACAATTGTTCACTGTACAAGTTACCAATCAAGTTACCAGTTGCTCACTGCAGTTGGTATTCCCAAATGCAGCCCATGGGACCAGCAGGTTTTTTCAGCCATTTCTTGGGAATTGTTTTACATACCTGAGTCACCAGAAATGACTGAGCTAGATCAAATTTGGGCGAGAGCAAGGTCATCCACTTGGGTGACTGCTCTCATGTGTCCTAATATAATTTGATGATGCAGTGAAAGAACATGTTACTGTGACAAGATACATCAAAAGGAAGAGAAATATGTGTTCAGGGAGATGATGTCACCAGAAAAGCTTAGGCATGGCCAAGTGCATGTATTTACAGGGAGCTACCTGAAGAAATGTAGCTACCTGAAAGGCAGTTACCATGGCTGCCTGTAAATGACATCCTGCTGACCTGCCTGTGATGGGGGGACCATCATCAGATGGATTTCCTATTTGCTTGGGAGAATGAGCAATAACTCTTTTTTTTTTTCTATTCTTCATTCAAACTAAGGCATTTGTAAACAAGAAGCAAACTCAGACCAGATGGGATCTTAATTTTCATAATGCAAAGACCAAATTGTTATTTAATCCTTCCAAATTGATTTACAGTGTCAGGCATCTCTTTTGTTGCTAATGGTAGGAACTAAAGAATTTGGGGGTTTATCACCCCATCCCAGAACACAGACTGGCTTACCTCCCAGTTCTTATAATTTCTTTCACAAGCAGAAAGATAAAGCCACAGATCAATCGTATTCTGGGCATTAGAAGTCTTTCACAGACGACATGCATGCCTTTACCTTCCCATCCTCCTTCAAGGCATCTCTACATTTTAGAAAAAAAGGTGGTATTATGATCCTTTCCTCTAGTTCTTCAGAATTACTTTTTTTATATGCTGCAACATTTGCATTTCTGAGATGCTTTGCTAACCTTTTCCTTTTTATCCTTAATTTCTCAAGTGGATTTGATGAAAACAGACAGCTGTTATTTTTTCAGGCAATATTTACTTAAACTATAAATCTACATATAGTATACATTTAGATTTTTATTTCACAAGAAAATATTGCCTCAGTCTGCACCTATATGTAGGTAAGGTGTCTTTGCATTTAGATTTTTTTTTTTCTATAGCTAGTACTTATATCTTTCCACATTTTCTTATATACTTCAGTTTCTTTTTATTAAGTTTTTAACATATTTTTCATGCATGACTGTGGCTTCCTCTGTAAGCTTTTAATATATAAAGGAAGGTTATTTTACAACAAATAAGAATTAGCTAATTTCACAAAACAGAAGGGATAAAACCCCAAAAGATTAAGGTGGGCCCAAAGTCTAAAATTTCCCTACAGATGCAGAATAGCACTTACACAGATACATAGTTTTAACTGTATGAATAGTACCACTTAAATCTGGGACAGGGAAGCTGTATTTAGAACAGTTTTTAAGCACTGTTCTGACCAACTGGGGTTATAAATAGTTTGGCAATCACGCATAACATGACTAACAACCATGGATAGGGAAAAAAGTGGACTGAAGAGCTATCCTGGTCATCTGTAGAGTGATTTTATTCCTGATGCCTTCTCTCAGTTGGACAAGCTGTAGTCAAAACACACTACTGCAGCAGAAGGACACTGTGAGACACCTTGCTGGGAACCCAGCTTGAGACCTTGGTCAGGTTGCTTCCTCCCCTTCCTTTTCCTCCAGACTTAAATCAAAACTCATGGAGTCAGGAAAAGATTAACACATTTGGAGCTTGGGAGCAGAAAGATTGACTCATTCTTGTTTATGGTGCTGTCTGGTTTGTGATTTGGAGCACAAGAGAGGTACCCAGCTAGATTTTTCAAGGACATGCCAAGCATGAAGTGTTTCCAGGCTTCAACCTTCCTCATGGCATTATATGAAACTGTGCAATTCCTTGAAGAAAAATATTTATAGAATTCACAGCAGTTTTTCATCAGCTGAAACCTGCTTGCTGTCCTCTAAACAGTTTTATATTGGAGGAGGGGTTTTGATAGTTATCTAAATGAGGTATGGACCTCACAGGTTGTTCATAGATAAACAGTGAGGACAGCTGGGTACAGAGATTAATACAAAGGTGTGATCTGGTGGCAAAATGAAAGGCAAGAGTTTTCTGTAGATTGTAGATCCCAAAGTTCTCCTTTATCTTTCTTCAGAAAAACTTCTGATCTTGTGGAAAAGTAATAAAAAATTAACAGTTCTTTCTTTCAACATCCTGTAATCTTAAGGTACCTGTCACCTCAATGCTGCACAGATCTACTTGATCCCTGTGTCTTTAAAATGCTTATGTATTTTACTGCTGCTAGCCTCTTTCAGCTAGTTTGGGGAGCCAGCTGGATTATTCGCCTTGTGGAACAACAAAGTTGTTAAATTTAATTCCACTCCAAACTTTTGCCATACTGGTAATGTGCATACATGGGAGAACACCTTTTACCTTTCAGATTTCACACCAAATGTAATAATTGACCTGTTTTCCTGACATGGAAAAGCTAAATGCATATATTTCCTCTGTTATTCATTCTGTGCCATTTCTTTTGATTTAAAGAAAGTTAGCAGTGACAGGAACTAATGAAAATTCTTTTGCATTTTGATAAATACAGTAGTCCTCTATCTTCAAAGTACAACTTTCAGATCTGCAGACTTCACGCTTGGGTAAGAAACTTATTTTTTTATTACTTTTGCATATGTATTTTTATCTCTGCAAGGTTGTGAAGATTGGAAGCAGTGTTAGTCTCACACTGAGGTTTTAAAAAGAATTCAAAACACTATCATGCGAAATCACTAATAAAGAAATAAAAAATAAATTCAGCAATTTTTTACTTCAGTTTAGAATTTTTGACTGCAGAAATTTTGTTTGCAGGAATTATAAACGTTTTTATCTTGATTTCAATGTATTCAATTAGTTCTTCGCAATGAAAAATTAAATTGGCATTCAAAAACAATTAGAAGCTTAAAAAAAGTCTTGGCTTTTTCTTTATGTTATAATGCATACAGCAGATATGAAATTAAGTGACAACAATATCTGTTTAAGTAAATATATTTTTTCCTTCTACACATCCATTGGGTTTAGGACAGATTTATTTACTTAGGGAGAGCTATTTTAAAGTGTTTTTTCCTTAAATTGTTTAAAGATTTTGTGAGGTGTTTATAAATATTTTCTAACACAAATACCAAAACTAAAATAGTATTCAACTAATGAAAAAGACTTACACCACTCACCATATTCTAACGTTCTGTAATGTAAAAAAAGAAGAAGTTAAATTATATTAAACTAAAACCCTGGCTAATTGAATGGGCAAAGATATAAAATATCTTACTGATCAGCAACAAATACACAAAGTGAGCAGCTTACTTAGTAGGATGCATTTAGTCACATATTTTAGAGTTTACCAACCAACTGAAAAAGGGAAAGCTTTCTAAAGGGCACAAAAATGACAAATGCAAACAAAAGCACAAGATAACGTAAACCAAGTTAACCTCCTTGAAGATTTAAATAATGATTAAAACAAACAATTTAAATCCTCAGATTAAAATTTAAATCCTCAAATTAAATCAGATCAGTGAAAGCTTTGGGTTTGTAAACTTTTCGCAAGTATCACAGTGAGACCCTAATGTACGCCTGCAGTACCAGTGATGGTTCATCACAACTGCTCTCACTTTGGAGCTCTCTCCTGGTAATCAAGCTTGACAGGCACCCATAGAGTTTAAGGAATGTGCAATCCTAGAGATTTTCAAGCTGTGACCCACTTTGGGATGATAGGCGACACAAGGCTGGGAGCAGCACTACTACCATTGCTGCTGGCACCCAGAGAGACGCCTGCCCCTGCTCAGCCCTAAAATCACTGACAGGTGACAGTGACCAGCCCCCAGCCCTCCGAGCAGAGAAACAAGACAAAAGAAGTTTCTCCCAGGGTCTGTAGTGACCAGTCGTACAAAGATGACCATGAAATTCAGGTTTAGAGCTATTGGCTGGACTTCTCACACTCCTCGCCCAGGATCTCCTCATAACTGGAAGGCAGCAAGTATCACAGAAAATATCAACTGGATTTTGATTGGACAATAACTAACCAGTATTTAGCCTTTCTCGAATATTTCTATTCTCGTAGGGGGCTGCTACAATGGCTGCATCGAGGGAACTTGGAGGTAATGGCATCCCCAGATTTTGTGCCTTACTTTCTCTTCTGTTTCAAGCCAGCCACTCCGCTGCAAGCTGAATTTCTCTAGCAAAGAGTGAGACCTTGTTGTAATAAAGTTAACCATGGGGTAGTTCTGGTGGAGATAGAGGCAATTTCTTTGATGCTCTAGATGTCTAACCTGCAACGTGCTGATGACGAGCTGTTTGGAAATTCCTTTTTACTATAAACCCACCAATTTTAACTCATTGCTTGTCTTGCTACACTTGAAAACTGAGAAAGAACACAATTCAGATCTCATAAAAGCCTCCAGTCAAGGGGCAGGTTTGATAGCTGACTACAATAGAAGAAGTCTGTCTGGTTTTATTTCTGGTAGATAAAGTCACTTTTTGAGAAACTGGATCTATAAAACTGCAGGGCATGATACAACGATGATAAATGCATAGAAGCTTTCATATTTATTAATTGCACATATAATAAGATAGAAACCAGCCAGAGTAGTTTTCTAAATTGGGATCAAGGTTTTTTAAAGCAGCAGCTCTTTCAGCTGCAGATCCTCGTACAAAACCCACCAGTGAAAGTTCTGAGCATCAAGAGATTGAATACTGTGTGTTTGAGACAAGGTAACAAGACCGTCATGTGAAGTGCATAGCTGCTTTAAATTATCTTGCTTATATAAACAAAGATGGACATTAAAAAAAAAAAGGTAAGAAGTGACACTTCTAAAGTCTTTTCCCAAACCTGCCAATAAAAAGCAACTTCTAGAGATCATTTCCTCAGAAATTACGTGCAAGTTTCCATTTACTGTTCTGAAACATGAATGACAAATGGCACAAAATCGCCTTTATTCCTAGCTTAGAAGGCAGAAACTGAGGCACTGAAAATTTATGTAGTTTCTTCAGAACTGAAAAAGGACTTGGGCATACAACTCCTGTCCTTGCTCTCAAGATCCTCCATTCATTTTCAGAAGTGGGAGATGTTACTATAATGACTATATTGAATCCCTTAGAGTGAAAGGCAAGTCCCCTCCCACATGATTTTGTTGATATTATTTATTAAATTCCTTCTTGTGGATGTCAACAGGGCATTTAAAAACCAAAATGTATAAAGGAAAAGCTATGCCACATGGCAGGTATAAAAAGCAACAGTTCTAAGGATTCATGCAAATATTAAAATGTACCTCCTACAGTTAACCTAGTGTTATTCATGCTTTTTGTTACACTGCCCAGAGGTGTTTCATTGTTTCCTACAAAAGGGATATTTGAATTTATTCTTTTTCTTTTATCCCAGTAATTAGTCATGACTGACATTTAGAGATATGCAGGGCTAGATACCCCAATGCATTTTCTTTTGTTTTTCCTTGAATTAGACTTAGTGCTAAAAGAAAACATTTCCCTGCACCCCTTCCCTGTATTTTTAAATTAATGTCATCCAAATGGCATTGCCACTCAAATCTTACAACAAAATTCCTCACATGCTGATAGTGCAATGTGGGAATCTCTAAAATTGTCTCCCGTAGGTTCAAATTCAGCCCCTGAAGGTTCACTTGAGTTTAATTTCACTAATCACACAGGGACAGTTATTTTTTGCTCTTGCTCAGCTTCTCTTTCACTTGCGAGCATGCACACACACACACACACACACACTCAGTCACGCTGCATCCCTCCCTTTCTGTTGCACTTAAGTCCAGATTCGCTCTGACCATTCCCGCTCACAAGCAGAGAGCGACACAGCACCACAGTGCCCAAAGGCCATAGGTGGGTCCTTTGCTTCAAGCCAATTTATTCACATTTGCGATGGTAAGATTGATTTTTATCCTGCATTTCAGAGTTTATTTAACTGATTTCAGAAATTGCCACAGAGGTGGGGGCAGAGATCGTCTTCAAGGTTGTTGTCACCTGGAATTTTATGTCCTTCATTTTCTTTCAATCTGTATGCCTGTCACATCGGCTTAACTGTGAGTAGCGTACTAGCCAGTACCTCTGGCATACTGTATATTAATAGAATATTGATATAGCCCAAATACTGTTGTGGGATTCATCATTTGGTAAATCCTCTGCCGTCTGCAGTTTTACAGAGCCGTTTAATTAGCAATTTTACAACCTCCTATTCTCTCATTAAATTAATTAATAATTAAGTTCAAATATAGGCATCTTTAATGTCATAATTATATTTCAGTTTTATGGTCACCAGAGTTTAGCTCATTAGGCAAGGTAGTCATAAACCATAGCTCTATTTAGGGGCTGAGGCACTGATGTTCAGGTAGCTGGCTTCTGTGTGGTATTTTTTATCCTTCTCACTTTCTCCTCTTCTTCCCCTGTCCCCCTCCTCTGCTCAGTGATTCTCCATCTCCCCTCCCTCTCATTGCTCTCTGCTAACATTGACCTTTTTTTCCTGTGGCAGCTCTTTCTCATTCATATGTCATGTTAAAAAAAATCCCTGTCACACACCCTCACAGCCCTCCCCCCTCTGTTACTCTCTCTGAAGTGGTGCAGCAATGCTGGCCTGCTGTGGGTCCTGCGTCCTTGCAAGCCCTAGGGACCATCACCTCCAGTGCTGAGCACCCAGCAGGAGCAAATTTTGTGTATCATCCTACTGGGGATGTTGTACTCCTTTTTGACTGTGAGATTTACCAAAGCACAGGATGTAGTAATGACATTTCACACAGTATGATACGTTGTGCGTTTTTTTGTATGTAGTGGATTTATTTCAGTCATTATCACTGATTAAACCAGCTTAGTTGAAAAGGCAAAACAAAACTTGGCTTTGAAATTGTTCTTATTTAATTTTGTTTGTGCTCACATAACCCAGGACAGCACTAATTATCTCTTTAGTGTAGCTCATATTTCTAATGTAATTCATATGTAAATTGTAATTTAAATCATATGGGAATGTTTGTGCTCCTTGCATATTCTCAGTAAAGAGCACAAACAGTGAATTAAAACTGTTTGGAAATGAAAACTTTATGTTGCCTTTTTTGAACTGTCTTTGATTTCTTTCGGCTTGCTTTTTCTCTAATGAATCATGATTCAATTGGATGGCTAAGGCCAGTGCATTTAATCTCCTCTCTCTGTATTTGTGCAGCTTGCTCACTGGCCTGCTTTTCCTTCTGAATTTGGAAGGAAAGGGGGAGCTTTCTGCATGCTCACTATCTTTGAAAAAAAACATCATTAGGTGGTTATTGTTATTACTAAATAATATTTTTTATGACTAGAGAACCTACAAGCATAGCACGGTACTATTTGTGCTGCTTTGCTACTCAAACAGAGCTGTTCCAGAATGTTCTTTCTGGTAGCATATCTGAATGATATTAGGTTAAAATTTTAATCCCAACCCAAACTTTCAGTCTAGTGACCTTATCTTTTAAATTTTTTTTTTTTTTTCTTTTTGCCTAATGCGATATTACAGTCCTCTCTAAAAGCCGCTGCTGTCCAAAACGAAGCAGTCTTTTGACAGGGCAAGCCAAAATTTATTTGTGTGAGTAGAGCACAGCACAGTTAAAGTTGTTCACAGACTTCTGAAGCTTCAGGACAGGTTTGCTTGCTGGATGAGGGAATGATGCTGAGGTACACTCCAACACCAAACAGAGCTAAGGTGGGTGCCAGAAAGGTGAGTGTGAAATCCTGAAGAGTCATGAGCAGCAGGTGCAACCATGCTACCAGCTCCTGCAGAAGACAAGATGAAGCAAAAGACCTAAAGGAAACAGGAAGGGTAAAAAGTTCCAAAAGAAGAATAATTAAACCTAAACAGCCAGCAAGTTAGTGAATGATGATGTCAGCTACACCTTTCTTTTCTGGAACTGCCCTTTACATTTCCTACACAAAACTGAACTCACCAGATAAGGGAGATAATGAATGCCTGTTTCTCATCCTGCCAACAAAGGTCTTTGCCAGGCCCATGCCAAAAGAAGTTGTCTGTGCTGCATGAACAGACACCTGTACCAGGCCCAATGTCATGGCTTTGCCCCAGCAAATTGTGACCTGACCTGCCACTGGCCATACAAGACTGTGTGTGCTTCCCCAGGTTTGGTGCAGGGGACTCGCGACATGATGGTCCTAGAAGCCTCTTCCCATGGACAACTGCTGCTCAGGCTGCTATGCAAAGCCTTCAAAGGGGAAAAACCCTAAACTCTCTGCCAGCCTCTCTGTTGTTTGTGGATATTGTTGTGGCCAGAAGAGAGATAGGGCTCTGAGGACACACATTTGTGTGTCAGTCCCTGCTGCTGTAATTCTGAGCTCTGGGACAGGTGACCCTGCTCACCAGTGGGAAAGTTTGCATGTGCCAAGAAAGAGCAGAGGGGTCGCACCAGTGAACAGAAACACCTGCTTTGTAACATCCAATCTCCCCATTGGGAAAAGTGCTCCCTAATTCACAGCAATCTTTCTCTGGCTTTGAGAACCCCTACAGATAAGCTCAGCCTGTGAAGGTGCAGTGTCAGGACACTCTGTAGCACAGCTGAACAGAGCGTGGGCACGGCAAGCAAGAGGGACCACTGGTCTGGTTTGGCTGTGATCACAGAGCCCTCCAGGAGCCAGGTGCCCTCCAGGGAGGGACACTGCCACATCTAGGGCACACATTTAAAGCACATGTGAGCACACACACACACGCACACGTACACACTCTCCCTGTGATGACACCAGAGCTGTCCGAAACTATTTTCAATAATTGATTTGCTGTTTAATTGAACATCATGACTGACTAACATAGCTCATTACTTTACTCATTAGTTAATTATCGAAGAAAGTAGGACAAGTCAATAAAATGAAAGGCTGTAAATTCCAATACTAATTAGCACCATTTCCTCAGAGACATATTTAAGGGCAGATTGGCTACCCAAATGTCCCTGGACCTTGTAGATGAAGGGAAAGGGTAGACTTACCATAAATCTAGATTACCGGCAAGCAAGGCTCCTCAGCAGTAAGTAGTCAAGTACACAAGTGCTGAGCTACCACCAGGCACCCTATTTGAACTGGAATATTGGAACGCAAGCAGGACAGAAATTCCTATTTTTAAAAGAAAGAGGGGGGTGGGGGTGGTGAGGGAGGGAGTGCTCAAACACCAGAGAGGATCCATATTTAAAATAAATTATGCAAACTGAACTACTTCTGCAGAGCACATTTTCTTTCCTAAGCTCTCTTTCCTGGTCTCTCTCACAAGCATCTTCATCCTCTTTTTTTGGCAGTCCAAATCCTATGCAAAACATCAGAACCACCCTTCAAAAGCAGACACATTTTTAATGTGAGGATTCTAATTTATATCTCTTGTTTGTGTTTTGTTTTGGTTTTTTTTTTAATAAACTATTCCAGTAACAGAAATTATATTCTCTTGTTATTGCTTTGTATTATCTTTGTATTACTGTCTTCTCTATTACCTCCAAAAATTATTAAAAAAATTATTTTTTGTAATTTTTTTAATTTAAAGCAAGTTTGATATACCATCTGAGGCAGAACTTAATGGGTCCAGCAGAGCCTTAAATGAATCAAAAAGTGATTTAAAACAAAAAAAGAAAAGCTCAAAGGAGACTGGGAGAAAAGTTGACTAAGACAATGCATGTATGTGTATGCACGTTTGCATGTATGGCATGTATTTTATACATGCCTGAGCGTATATATAAATATATACACACACACACACATATATGTGTATATATTAAATAAGTGTATGTATGTATACAAAAAACCATGCAGACACATACATACAACCAGATACATACACACTGAAATATGCCTGTATAGGGTTCTTATTGCTCAGTGTGGGGAAATTAACAAATTCCTCGAGTTCTGAAGTTTAAAAGCCCCCAGGTCTTTCTGGCTCCCATTTAAAAATCAATACAAGATGACTCAGACTATGGAAAGGCTCTGTTGATATACTGATACACTGTTCAACAATTTGTCTAAATTATTATAAACAACTAAGGGATCAAGACAAATATATTTCCTTAATTCCTTTTATTTGGAGGCATATCTTCTGTGTCTTCCTCTCAGCAAATATCCACTTGTGAAAAATTAATTTTCAGTTAGGTGAATGGATATGGAGATCAAAAGCATTACCTGAGCTCAACTTAAGGGAAGAAATCACCCTAAGAATAGCTCTTGGTCTGGAGCTTTAAATATTTAGCATTTCTAAAAATATATTAATGGATTAATATAAAAAAAGTTAACAAATGTCTGTTACTTGACTTACTATATTTTGTGCTTGCAGTTCTGATTATTAAGCCACAAGTTCTGACTTATTTTCAAGTGTTTTTAAAAGTACCTTGTCAAAGTGTTCTAAAGATTGAATTAATTTTTTAATCAGCAGTTTTATGAATTTGACTTCTGGTACTAATAAAGCAAGACTGACATTTAAATTTAGGGAAGAAAGGGGAAATGCAGTTGTCTTGTTTAACAGAAAGGTCCTGGAAGAAATAATGCAAGGAAAAATTCACTATTTATTTTGGTAAAATAAAATATTTTAAAAAGTGGTATTTTATTATTCATGTTTGGGAGAGGATATTTGTTTGCCATGTTCTCTTTGCATTAGTGATGGAATGAAGGAAAAAAAAAACACCACCATACAAAACTGACCTGTGAAAGAACAGAGAGGAAAAGATTTCCGCAATTAGGTGTTCATTCAGCATAGGCTAAAGCACAAGGTACATACAGCATACCCAAGCACTGCAGACTTGGTAGGAGTTGGAAATTATAAAGGAAAACATTCAGAAAAGCAGGACCTGTGATCCATCTCTTGTTTCCAGGCAGTGCCAAGCACTCTTTGATCCTGATAATTTCTTTTTTTTTTTTTCAATGGCTCTGATTAGGTCATGCTGGATCCCTGGTTATACTTGAACACCTTGGCTACAGGGCCTTGGGAAGAGCTCTGAAACTGAGCAGCCAGCATGCTCAGCCTGCAAGAGCTCAATATGCATGATAGGTATGGGAATGGGGAGAAGGCTATGAGAGGACCCAACCTCAAGATTTAAGTTGTGCTTTAGAGCCGCAAATGGCTCTAAATGTACACACATATGCAATTCTTGCATTTTACACTGCCGTTTGTTGCACATAATATAATATGCATACAAAAAATAAGGTGATCCTCATTTGCATTTTTAACTTATTTTCTCTATTGGTTTTCAAATACTCCAAAATTTGAGGCAGAAATTGATTGCTGAGTGCAATACCTGTAGTACTCTGAGCCAGCCAATGAAAACGTGCAGACTGGAAGTGCTCTGGTGCATTTGCAGAGGTCCTCTTTCCGAGATGGGGCCCCCAGGCCCCTGCAGCCTTTAATCAGCTGAAACTGGAGTGAAGTTGTCAGCTCCTGCTTGTATTCTGTCAGCTTCAGTATCACTTAGAGCATTTCTGACAAACACACAGCGCACATTTAACAGTCAATCTGTGGGCAAGCTTTTGATTTTGCAGGAAACTTTCTAAAGTTCCACTTT
Organism: Corvus hawaiiensis; assembly: GCF_020740725.1. Taxonomy (NCBI): domain Eukaryota; kingdom Metazoa; phylum Chordata; class Aves; order Passeriformes; family Corvidae; genus Corvus; species Corvus hawaiiensis. The sequence goes on along the minus strand of NC_063213.1, from coordinate 67,025,237 downwards.
CTACTAGGGAAAACTTGTTAAGTTATTAGGGAGGTAAATGGAGAAATGCTTCCTTCAATCAAACTCTTTTGTTTTATGGAAAAAGCCAGCTGTTATCTTTTCTTTAGCACGATGATGGATTGGCTCACTTCAAGGTGATATCCCAGTCGATGCAAGACAGAGCAAAGGTTATCATGTGATGGTGACACCTCTCCTCCTGTCAGTCAAACAGTGCCAGCCATCCCACAGAACTCCAGCAGCCTGATATTATGAGGGATATTGTCATATAAATTATTCACACTGAAATATTTGTTCAGCTCTGGTATGTTTATAAGTTTCCCATTATGAATTCAAATTTGAAGATATTTTCCAGCTGCACAAACTTTCCCAAACACCCTTCCCCCCAAGTCACAAGCTTCAACAACATACAAGTGTTAAGTGTCACTCTCTGGGATGAGTGTCTTCAAGAGAAGCTGTTCCATTATTTTTAAAATAACAAATGTATTTCAAAATAAAGCAATGCCCCAGACACAAAAAAGAATTCTTTTAATGTGTAAATTATTTGAAGATTTTTGCTTATCCCTTTCCTTTCTGATGCCTGGTGACTTTTTTTTTGTGAGTAGTTTATGGGCTAAACCTATTATTTGCTAATTAAAGGTCCTTCTTTCTCCTCTTGGGAGTTTAAAATCTCTACTATTATTTCTTCACAGAGCTCACTCCTACAATATCCCTGCTGTAAATGCAGCTGACTCCTTCCTAACAATTATAAAAATAAGGCCATTGCACATCTGAGCAGTCTGGAAGGGTACACAGAGAAGGAGGACAGACACAGTTTCTTCACAAGTCAGATCAGTCCCTAGCATTCAGTTTCCCCACAATCCCCATGGTAATGGCATTGCAAGAGGGAAATTATTGTAACATTGCAACACTGAGCTCCAATAACCACACTGGTCCCTGGGGACTCAGCTATTTGCTGCCCCACAACATGGAATATTTCCTAAATAGGCTTCTTCCCTAACCCCATTAAAAACACAGTCTTTCCAAGAGAGAACAGAAACTTCTTTGAGGACACTCTAAGAGTTAAGAGTCCTCAGAAAACAGTTTTGGATGCCTTCAATGCCATTCCTGTAAAATGGGAATGAAAACAGTTCTGGTCTCCTAAAGGCACCATATGAAGGTTATGGCAACCTCATCCAGACAGAAATTAGGAAATTAATTCTAAATTAATTAGATTTTAAATTAAGCATTGGGGTAATTAATATGTATGTGGCACCAATATGTAACTATTTATTACTACTAGTATGAGTGTTGTTGGTATCACTTTTACTATTTTTTTTTATTGCTGTAGCACTTAGAAGCCATCACTACAGATAAGACTACTGTTGTACCTGCGAAACAGAACAAGTCATGGTCCGCTCTTCAAAGGATGCAAGACCAGTGGCTGTACTTACGGGAGCAGTTCTGGTCCTACCAATACAGAGAGTTGCCTAGTGAAATCTGGAAGATTACTTAAAGAAAAAAACTTTTTCATTCTTGTTGTTTCCCATGGAAGTTAGGTGCCCTATATGCATTAAAACCCAGGCCAGGATTAGACAACTGCAGCTAGTGACAAAGAGCATACACATACACTGGCAGACTTAATAAACTGAAACAGAACGCATAGCTTTAGGAAAAAACAGCAGCAACAAACTTTTGCAGACTTCAATGAAGGAACATTTCCAGTCATCTTTAAAAAGAGAAAAGGTTTCACACAAAGTCAGCCTACCCATCTTGCCAAAAAGAGTCAAAGTAAAGCTACCCATCTCTATTACACATTAAGTAAGAGGCAGACAAATGAGAAAATAAATAAATGTTTATTTATACATATATTTGAAGAACCCTACTTTCCTGCAGATGACATTCATCAAATTCTCACTGTTTCTCCCAGTCAATTCTCCCCTTCAATTAACCAATAAGTCAATTTGTTCCTTCTCCATCAGAAAAATCCCTGCTCAGCAAAAAATGCATCATTTCACTATCAGATCAATTTACCCTTCCTTCTCGCTGCTCGATCAATAATCTCTGCATGTCCTAAACAACAAACAGGTCACTGGAAAGAAACCTGCCTAGGAAGTTTCTCTGCTATTATTTGGCATGCTACCTACATATGGTTGGCTTGCCAGGCCCTTCCTGAGCACACAAACATGGCAAACATTCAAAACAATACTGTAGGGTATTGGATTTTAAGACAACAGAAAGATCTGAACTGAGCTTATATGCCCAATAACAGTGCAGCTCTTTGGATAACCGGTGGAATTATATGTTAAACCAGAAGTACATGCAAAATTTCACAATATAATCAAATTAAAAATTAAGAATGTAATAAATAACTGCACCCCTTTTAGGCAGTATAAAGCTTTTACAAATCATTCTATCCCACTGAACTATTCTGATTGAATTTGATAAATGTAACAATAAGAAGTGCCCATAACCAAAGCTCTAGACATCCAGAGACTGCAAATAAAGTCAGCTATGCAGAAAGAAAAAAAAAATTGTCTCAAAATAAAGAATGGCTGTAAACCAGGCAATTTCATTTGACTTCACCAGAAATTATCATTAAAGTTCAGTACATTCAAGACGTGTTTTCTAATCCAAAATATAAGGAAATATGTCATTAGAAAAACACAACTTCTCCAAGAGGTTGCACCTTCAATACAAAGCATATACACAGGTACAAACCCAGCCCTGAGTGAAACACAAATACCATATAACTAGACAAAGTCACAATGCACAGCAGATTATGGCGTGAAGAGAAAAATAAGAGACATTTAGATTACATAAAATGATGCAACTAGCTAAATTGGTTATGATGCTGGTATCAGTGCTTGCAGCACAGAAAGGGCAAGGAGTTCACAGATACCAGAACTTTTGGCAAAGTACAACAAGCACCCTATTTGATGATCAGGGAATACTTTTTTGTGAGATTATATTTTGGGGGGTTTCTCCAACATTTAGAAATATAAAGATTTAAAATATGCACTGCTAAAAGCAATGGGTATTCATTTAATTTTTTTAAGTTCTGCTGAGTGGTTTTTTACTTTGGGTTTGAGGTTTTTCTTTCTACTTCAATTGTTCGATCTCTGTAGCAGTGAGACAGGATATGGAATTTGTTTTATACTTCCAACTGTGTATCAAAGCAAAAGTGAAAGTTGCACCTTTTTCTCTGAGATCTATTAGGGTTTGTGAATATTTTCATAATTAGAACCCTATTTGAATATTATGAATAAAAATACATTAAATACTAAAGAGTTACCATTCTCATTCAGTAGCTGGTTTCTTAATCTGTTTTGCCATTAACTGATAATCTCAACATAGTAGTCCAAGTTAGTCTTGGGCAAAAATTTCCAGCTGAATGTTTTATTTAGGGAAGAATGCAAATTTGGGACAAGAAAAACTGTTCATAAACTTGTGCTGAATTTTGTTAGTAGGTCACCTGAAACTAAATAGAAAGAAAATCACAAAAGTCAAACCGCCCCTTTCCCCTCGTTTTAAACAGTGTTTCCAGTGATTGACTCAAAATGATTCTTTTCCATTCTAGGGAAAACCAGGTCTCAATTTAACCCACTTAAATATTTTCTGAGCAACTGTAAGTTATAGACACCAAAATTTCCCTAAAAACACCCAGGGAACTGCAGTCTCCTTTGGGAGCCCAGCTGTTTTTTGAGTGCCTTGCAGGGAACATCATTTGCGTCAAAGAGCTCCTGGTGCAAAGGCTCCTCCCTGCAAGGATGTTGTGTCTTCATTTACACACTAACAGTACCTTTGCAATGAGATGGGAGATCCCACAGCACCTCCAGTTAAACTCTCTGGAGGATAGGGGGGACCTTATTGCTCTCTACACTATGCAACGGGAGGTTGTAGCAAGGTGGGGTCTGGTCTCTTCTCTCAGGTAAAAAGTGACAGAATGAGAGGAAATGGCTTCAAGCTTCACCGAGGGAGGCTTAGATTGGATATTACAGACATTTTTTCACTGAAGGGGTGGTCAGGCACTGAAACAGGCTGCCCAGGGAAGTGGTGGTATCACCATCCTTGGAAGCGTTCAAAAGATGCGTGGATGTGGCACTTGGAGATATGGTTTAGTAGTCAACATGCTGGGTGCTGGGTTAATGTTGGACTTGATAATCTTTTCCAACTTTAGCAATTCTATGATTCTGGAAAAGAGATGGAGATTACTGTTGTAAAAGATGCTACAAAACATACAAACATTAGAAGCCTTTTCAACTGAAAAGCTAGAATAAGATACAGCTTCTTTGAGACAAAAATATCTTCACTTTTGAGACCACTTAAGTATACATCTATAGCAACTGGCTCACAAGTCAGCCACAATGTGTTATGGTGAATGGGGTGACATCAGACTGGTGAGCTGTCACTAGAGGGGTTCCCATTAAGCCCCATCCTCAGCCCTGTGCTCTTCAAATGACTTGGACGCAGGACTGGAAGGGACACTGAGCAAGTTTACAGATGGTACAAAACTGGGAGGAGCTCTTGACTCCCTTGAAGGCAGAGAGGCCCTGCTGAGAGACTTTGACAAACTAGAGATGGGCAATCACCAACAGGAAAGATCAACAAGGGAAAGTGCTGGATTCTGCACCTGGGACAGGACAACCCTGGACGTACAGACAGACTGGGGAATGAGAGGCTGGAGAGCAGCCCCATGGAAAGGGACCTGGGGGTCCTGGTCAATGGCAAGTTGAACATGAGCCAGCAGTGCCCTGGCAGCCAGGAGGGGCAGCCGTGTCCTGGGGGGCATCAGGCACAGCACCTCTAGCTGGGCAAGGCAGGGGATTGTCTCCCTCTGCTCTGCACTGGGGTGGCCTCACCTCGAGTGCTTGGGGCAGTTTCGGGTGCCACAATATGAGAAAGACATTAAACTACTAGAGGGCATCCAAAGGAGGGCTACAAAGATGGTGAAGGGCCTTGAAGGGAAGCAATATGAGGAGCAGCTGAGGTCACTTGGTCTGTTCAGCTTGGAGAAGAGGAAACTGAGGGGAGACCTCATTGTGGTCTATGACTTCCTTATGAGGGGAAGAGGAGGGGCAGACATGGATCTCTTTTCTCTAGTGCCCAGTGACAGGCCCTGAGGGAATGGCCTGAAGTTGTGTCAGGGGAGGCTTAGGTTGGATTTTAGAAAAAGGTTCTTCCCCCAGAGGGTGGTTGGACACTGAAACAGGCTCCCCAGGGCAGTGGTCACAGCACCAAGCCTGACAGAGTTCAAGAAGGTTTTGGGCATGTGGTATGGCTCTTGGGGACAGTGCTATGCAGGGTCAGGAGCTGGATTTGATGATCCTTATGGATCCCTTCCAACTCAGCATATTCTTTGATTCTATGATTCAGTGATTCAGTAACAAGTGGGACTGCTGGACACTCTGAAATCCATAATATATACACACATATTTCACATTATACAGTTCATACAGTGAACATGTATATATTGAATCTCATTTGAGACTGAGATAATATAGATGTGAATTTATTTTGGATCACAGCTGATTATATGTACCTTAAAACCCCAGCATAGTGAAATAATCTCTCCTTGAGCTGCCCTAGGTTGGATAAACATGGTTTTGGCATTGTTACCCCCTGACTGTAAGAGCTGCGTGGTGAGGAGGGAGGGACGAACCAATCTTGCAAGATTGCACAAGATTATGGAGGGGAGAGAAGATCCCAGGACACAGATTGCACCTACCACACTTTTTGTGATCATCATCCAGTGGCTGTCCCTTAACCTGGGAGGAGAGAGAGAAAATGGAGAGGATATTTTTTTCTATTTTTGACTAAGCAGTTTGCTTGCACATTGTGTGGTAGCAGGGAACAATGCCCATAGATCACTTGACCAGAAAGACGTTTTTACACTATTGCCCTTGAAATCCTTATTTTTGTTATCCACAGGGCTTATGACTTCACTCCCTTTCTCCTCCATCCCCTTCCCTTCCAGCTCCCAGTAGCAGGGGAGGTTGGGCCAGCCCGCTCCTGGCCCCAGAGAGGAGGTGGCAGAAGGCTGGCCTTATTTACCTTAGCCGTTTCCCCGTGTAATCTGGGTAATCGTGTGGCTAATCGGCGACGCGGAGGAGCCCCCCATGCCGCAATTCACAATGCCAACCTATTCATATTTCATACAATAGGGTATTTAAGTCATCCCAAGCCTTGCCAAGGCAATTGCGCTCCCTTTGTTCTGATGTTTTCGGCAGGGGTGTCCGGCTCTACTCCCTCTTTCACACCAGCATATGTCCCAACTCTTGCCTGCTGCAGCTGGACAAGGGTGGTTGTTTTTGTTTTGTTCTTCAAAACCAATGAATTGATTATGGCGGTGTGAAATGTGGGTTAAAACAGTGCCCACATGTATGCATACATTAGCCATTTGCTACATTGCAACTTCACAGCAAGGTGACCGACAAGGCAACAGTGCTCGTGCTCTTCCATTTTGAATGGGCAATCTGTTAAGCATAAAAGGAAATAATAAATAAAAGACTGGCTGAACATATTGTTTGAAAAATGGCTCACCATGCTATATCAAAGTGAAATTAAAAGTACCTCTACCCCAATGTACTGCAACTGTAAAGAAAGATCAACTCTGGTTTGTAACAGAAGATTACAGGGCTCACATGTATGGATATAGAATATTAAATACAGACCACATTTTTGCAATAAAGATATTCACCTTTATATACTGCCTATCTCACATTCAGCATGTAGTGAACTCAACAGCCTTATAAATTATACGATCTGATCCCATCTTTGAACAAAAAAGCCCACAGTAAACTCCTGCAGTTCAGTATTTACCTCTCATAAGGGTGTGTTGACAGTGGATAGGAATTGGCAAGGAGACACTGCCTTAATCTCCTAGGCTGGACCATCATCTCTCTTTCATCCCTGGCTGTTAATGGCAAAAAGTCAATTCTCTCCAGAAACTCTTTTACAGCTTGTACAAAACAGGTCTTGTGGCTCCATTTCTCTCCCAAGGTGTAAAGAAGTGACACATCATAGCAATTGCCTCAAAATTAATACTACAAGCTTAGGCTAAGGTCTGCCACAGAAATGACTTTTTTGGTTTTATGAATAACCCTAAATGTATTATAAAGTAATTTAGGTAATTAAAAAAAAAATGTCATATGACACATTAGAAGATCTCATTCATTCCTAGTTCAAGTTCATGATACTTCATGGATGTATTAGTGGTGCTGAAACGTGTCAGTCATGACTTTTCTCATAAATGCCTGAGCCATGTTCCTTGGCTTGTGTTCAGCGCAGGGAAGTTTACACCTGTGCTCTGTATTACAATCAATTTTCATTTTTTACTCCTAAAATTGGGGAAGAAACCAGTTTTGAGCCAATTTTCCACAGAAAGCTAAGCTTTCTAGGAAGAGTTAATTAATTAGCACACGTGCAATATTTTACAGTCTTATAAATAGTACTGTATGGTGTAAAGTACACAATAGGAAAAATATGTACAGCATGGTCAGCTAGTTTTTTGAGTGCTTAACTGTAAAATTAGAAACCAGAAAATTCAAAATCTTGAGGGAAACAGAAGGCATGACACAGACATATTTAAAATTTTATTTTGATTATCAAAGAAGTTACAATACCTTGTTTCAAAATACAACTTTTTAATGTTAGAATCTTGAAACCTCTTTATTTCCCACTCACACACACACACACACAAATCACAAAATAATTTAAACAAATAAATCTTCTCAAGACTAATCTTTCAAGACAAAATCTGGCACTAGAATGTGCAGCAGCAATCTATCCATACATCTCCCACTGAAGTCAAGCAGATTTTGTTCAAATTGCTAGCAGTAGAATTTATACCACTTGAAAATGATCCTAATACAGCTAAATTTTCAAATGGTTACCTCCCCCTGCACCCAAACAGCAGGGACACAGCAACAGCAATATAAATGTGCTAATCCCAGCACGATGTATTCCCACATCTCCCTGTATCAAATCATTCTAAAGGGTTTTCAATATACAAGTTAATTAGCTACAATGAAGCAGCAGAGTAACATCTAATGAAGACCGGGGTTTAAAATACCAGAATTTCTCCATCTTTAATATCTCTTTTCTCCATCTTTAATATCAACATATTCTTTCGAAATGGGTTACAGATATGGTTCAAGTATAATTTAACAAGAGACAGGTGGCATTTAATGAACAGGATTATTTTGATTATACGTGAAACATAGCAGACATTTTAAAATATGTATTTCCAGCAACATCTACTAGAACACCATTTCATCTCAAAATGCTGCTGCCATACAGTATCTATCTATCTATCTATCTATCTATCTATCTATCTATCTCTATCTATCCACTTGTAATGGGGAGCAAGAAGGTGACACCATTTTTTTGCTGAACACATGACATTATACTCTAATTACATACTCTGTTTCTCATTTTTTAAAACAATCAGTGCATGGAAAAGCAGTTGTGTACATTCTAAAGACATAAAAAATTAAATCTCTGTAAAACTAATTGCACAAAATTAAAATTATGCAAACACAAATATCTGCAACATACAACTTGCAGAGATAAGTAAAAAGCAACACAGGAGAGTAAACTTATTTACCTAATAAATATCTACTACTTTCAGAAAACACCAAGGTGCATGTTTCTGATTTAACTAAGAAAATAAAAAACCCTAATTGATTAAATTAAGGTCCTGATCCTGACAGGAAATGGAAGTCAATTAGAGTTTATCCATGTGAATCTCATAGCTGGAGCAGGACGGAACACTCCCTTTTGCTGTCTGTCAAGGATGAAACTCATCTTGTAACCCCGCCACTTCATTAGCACCTTTCCAGCACATTATCTTTGCCCTAATCCTCCTGTCACTTTGGGGATTCAGGGTCATTAGAGCACTGAAGGGCCGATGTTATTGTCGTGGAGGTGTGAATTGATCACTAAGATGACAACTGGTGACAAGTATACTTTATTAGTCTGCTACTTTGCTTCTTAATTGCTACTGATTAGCCTGTCTGTTAAAAAGGAAATTTGGACTCCTTCTGCCATTGCCAAAGATTACACTGATTTCTAATAGGACCACTCCCCCTAAAGGAGCCCATTTGGACACAGTGTATTTGCCCTACTCAATGGAAGTATTTATCTGAGTAAAATCAACAAGGTAGGGCCTGGGCCCTTTAACCTGCCCATTATATTTTGTTTAGCTTTTGATTGAGAGAATTTCTCTGTTAAAAAAAAAAATCAAGTACTTCTGATTGCTTTGATTCCTTTCCAAAGTCATGAGTAAGATAATCTTTTTTTTTTCCAAAAGTCCCATTCTAGACATGGCTGTGCTTACTATTTGAATGGATTTCCCAGAGGAAGAGCTGGCTCTCCAAATGTCATATTGCATTTCAGGTACACATTAAGACAAAACAAGAACATAAAAAACCCCAAAAAACCCGAAAAAAACCAAACCCAAACGTCTGCATCTTGCCAGATTTCACATGCTTCAAGTCTTAATTGCTGTTGACCACAATAATTACACTTATTATTCAGTTTTACAGAACTCCCTGTTTAAAAAACGTTTAAACAAGAAAAGGAAAAAAAAAAAAAAGAAAAAACTTTTCAAACTAGAAAACTAGCCAGGATAGTAAACAAATCTTAATGCAACATAAATATACTATCATACTTGCTCAACAGTGACAACCTTTGGATTATCAGTGATTTTGTTTCAAACCTGGGGGAGCATTTCTATTACACATCATTCTTAGTAGCAAGGAAAAATGAATGCAGAACTCTAAAAACTCTCTGTTCTCTTTTTCGACGTTGATTAAAAAATAACAAGGACAACGAAAAGAAAGCAACTCCCAGATCTCCTATTCCTACTCCTAAACCCACATAAAAATCGGTCTCTGTCTTAACACTCCCTTCCAAAATCCAGTGCTAAACCTAAATCAGCAAAAAACAAAAACTTTAACAAATGTCTAATCTTGGATTTTGTACTAGAGACATTATAATATGAATCTAGGTGCTCAGGATGGATATTCGACCTTCCTGAGTCATCTGAATTGTTCCAGGTTGTTTTACAGAATCAGTATTTCACATCCTAATTTTCAAGGATGACACATCTTCCAAGAAAAGAAATTGCTACATAAAATGCAGATTGGCTCTTTGACTTTAATTATGGTCAAAAGAAAACTTCAAACAGCTTGTGCAATAATCTGATCCCTCCCTTCCTCTTCTAACCATGACTACATAGAGCTTTTGCAGAAGCACTTGGTTTGCTTATTAAAAAAACTTGAAGATGATGGGAACCTTTAATTAATTTTTTATTTTATTTCACTAGAGAAAAATAACAAATACCTATAGTGTTAGTTGTCCAAGAGTAGCTTTACATGCATGGTCCTGTTCAAGAAAAACAAAAGTACTTTCATTTTATCTCCACAGGTTCATACAAAGCACATCTGCTCCTGACTAGAGTGTTGTTTGGTCCCTTCTTCAAAAAGAGAACCCGATCTTGGTATTTGGATGGAAGTCCCTGTAGACTCCATTTTAGACTGTACCTACTTCAACTTCACTAGTTTGGGTTTAAATATTTTAATTTAACTAACAAATAACCCATAAGTGGTCAACGCAATTTCAGTCTCAGTGACTCACCTTAGTTTTCCTTAACCAGTACCTTAACAGCTTGGCTTACCTGAAGCAAATGGGCCTATGTGGAAATTATCCCCACACCAACTGCAAGAGCTATGGGGTTGATGAAAAAGAGGTTTGGAAGACAGAACATTTCTGTGAAGTAAATGGGAGAAAGTGAGCACTGTCGAGGTCGCCCCTGAAACCAGTGTCAGTGCTTGCTTTACACAACCTGCTCTAACAAATGTAACCGTAGGGAATACCTGTTACCTGGCAGCATTTCTGGAAACAATCACACCTGGATATTCATGCCTGAAGATGGGTGCTAAGAAACAGAAGACACAGTAAGGGCGTTGAGACAGACTGGTGCAGGGAGATGCGGCTGAGATATTTCCTTACCATCGCCATGCTGATGACTCAAAATTTGGTTCCCACAGAACATAATTACCTTCCTGCAACACAAAACCAGTGAGCAGCTCTTCCTGGAAGGAGAGTGGCTGAATAACCATAATCTGCTCGTTATGATTTAGGTAAATCATAAGGTCATGTAGATTTATGGTTTAAAAAAAAAATAAAAATTCAGGTAAGTAATCCCTGTTTGTCTGAACAGCTTAGGGATTTGAGATCCTTCTATTTTACATTAGAAAACATGGACTCTCTGTCGGACAGCCTTTATGCTTTAGTGGAATTAAGTGTCAGACAGCAATTTCTGTGTTTTAGCCACTCCATGTTGTTGAGTTCTTCGCCCCAGAACTCCTCAAATGTCAGAGTGGTGTTGTCCTCTTGTGGAAATTTCCACTCTACTGAAATTTAAAAAGTACACAACTATCTCTATTGAAAAAAAAAAAACCCCAACAAAACATATATATATATATGTATTCCAAGTCAGTAAAAAAATTCACAGAAATATCTTTAAGGAAATTTCTCTCAAAGAAGGTAGACCTTACATGATGTAGGAAAACAATAGCCCAGAAAAAAAGATGCTGAACACCCTGGAGAGGGGAAACTCAGTGTACTGCAGTGGCTAACTGTCCTACCTTGATGTCCCAGACAGGATGGCATTGTGGAGAAGCAAAGAGGTGATACTAACGCTACATCTGGTAATGAGAAAAGTGCTACTGGAATATACTTTGATGTCCATACATAAAAAAATGGGTCAAGTAATCGGAAAAATTTAGAAGAATCACACAAATAAAGGACTGAAAAATAAGACAAAAAATGGGAGAAGACTGTAAATTTCTCCTGGAGGAAAAGATCTAATATCAAAAGGGAAATTAAGACCTCCCAGCTAAAAATTGGGAATAGTTGTACTTTGAGCTGAAGGAGGGCATATATTTTTCAGGAAGGTATATATTCCTTTGCAATGACTGAGAAGAGACTGTTCAATAACAGCTGATCCACTCTCACAGGCAGAGCTGACCAATTTTCTGAGAGACTTGCTCTTTTCAAGCAGAGCATCAGCAGATGATAACGCACCAGAGCCAGCTCCGGGGTCCCTGTGGCAGAGGCCACAGGCTGATGACAGCAGAGATCAGATCTAGACATAGCATCTCTATATGAAATATCCTTAATACTACAGATTTTCTTCCACTGCCTGAATAATTCTGGGGTTTCTTCCCTCCCATATTCTTGGCTCCCCAGCCTATTGTTCCAGTGTATAGCAACCAGGCACAATGCAGCTAGTACATATCCAAGGCCCTGTCACGAACAACCTTACTAAAAGAGCCTAAGGATGCCACAGCACACGTTCACTAAGAATTGGATGTTGTCTTTTCTTAAAAAATACACTGATATTATGCATGGGTGTTAGCAGGACTTCTAGTTCAAGAAATGGCTGTTTGGATAGGTAAAACACATGAAGTCCTGGTCAGATTGATAGATTAGCTCAGACCTGTGGCATTTGGATTAAAGCAGTATAGAAATGAATCTTATATTTGACATTTAAAACACTTTCAACGGGAACCTTTTCCACTGCCTGCACTTTCTTAAATCACAGCAGAAAGAACGGCCATGGCAGAACAGTGTGAGAAATTACTATCCAACTGCTTCTCTGTTTTCCCCTGTTATGACTGAAGACATTAGTCCCTGAATCATTTTACATCCTGGCATTATGTGCAACAACACTGTGTGTAATAAACAGACAATGTAACAGAAAGAAAATTTGAAAATTCATTTCTCCTTTCTTTCGGACAACATCTAGATCATATATGTGCGTTGTGGCAGCTCCAGTTGAAAGAGAAAAAAGAAAGAAAGAAAGGGTGGTTTTGGGGGGGCATGACTAAAAACTTTAGATTTATGTAGTCTGACTCCCATTTCCCGCATGACCTTGGCAAAGTCACTTATTGTAACATTTTCAGAAATGGATGCTATTTCCTCAGGCTTTCATTCTCCTTCTCATCTCCAGAGTATATGACTGTTTTGCATGTACAACCAATAGCAAAAGTAAAAGTCTCAAGGGACTTTATGGAGTCTCTGGATCTTGATCCTTTCAGGGCTTCAGAGCTGTTTGATGTAACACACATATAGCATGATTTGTTAGCTGTTCCAGGACCGCTCCCACAAAACTTTGGGTTTATGGACTGCCAGAGTTTTCGAAGCCCAGTTTGAGACAGCTAAATCAGCCAGATTAAGTCAGTGAGAGGCATAGTGGTTCTAAAATATCATATCTTTTCCCAGCTAATTTCTTCCTACCACATGACATGAAGCATTTAATGACTGAAGGACACAAAACTGAAAAGTAAGTGTTCATCTCTCCCTTATTTCTCAGCTCTCAAATCAGGGCTCTAGCTATTTTTGAATGGTTGAGGCAGAAGAAAGGAGACAACCACTGAATAAGTTGAAGACCTTCATACTTGGAGGAAGTGAAGGGATATGTTTAATGCATATGCTTTATACATGAAGGGCTTTGTATATTTGCTAGAAATTTGCATTGATTCATAAGAAACATTCTCTCAAACCCAGATATTAAGGTTAAATTGGCAACTGCAATCTCACTCTCCCGCAGGGTTAAATAAATAGTACATACTTTAGGACTGAAAGAATCGATCAGAAAGGAAGGACTATATCAGACTATAAATACACACAGACTGAAGTTCTGCTAATCTGCCTAATTAACGATTGTAGGATATTTAAGTACAGTGTGTATGTCCTCTTTATTGTCACCAATCACTCTCCTGCTCATATTCAAGCTGAGGTGGGCTACCAACCTTCACAATCATCAGAAATCACATTTTGGTGAATATTCAGGCAAGTCTGGCTGAGCACAGGAAGTTGAAGTGCCCTAACAGGGCTTGGGAAAACATCAAACTCTTTGCTGGTGTTCATCCCACTAGTTTTAGAAATTCTCTTATTCTTATCTCAGGACAGTTCCATTGATGCCACTTAGGGTTCTCACTGAACTTCATTTTACTGTGCCCATAGGAAATGTCATTTCTCATTGCCATGGCTTTAACTTTTATTTCCACTTTCTTCCTTTCATTTGTGTGCACATCAAGCATTCACTAGCTAACATTTATTCTCTTCTACTTATTTTCTTTTTTTTCAGGAATATATGTAAGCATGTTATCACTTAAATGCTCTACATAGTTCTTGTTAGAGGTTCTATTAAGTTAAAACTATGTCAAGGTGAAGATATACCTTGCTTTATATGCCAGGTCATAAAAACATCTTAGCTTTTCTGAATATTCTGGACTGAAGCTTTTCTCATAAAAGTTCTGATGAACCTATTCTTTAGTTCCTTTGAACAGCTCTAACCACCAGCAGCAGGACAGGGGACTGTCTGCCACTCTTACCAGCAAAACTCCACGGGGACAATAATCAGCAAAGAAAGGAAAGTGCACACATTTGTTTCAGTAGTTAAACCAAAAAGATCTGCAGTGAAAGTACTCTGTACAGCTGACTATAATATTGCACACCTGTAGTGAAATACTGGCAAGTAACTGCATCAGTCACTGCTTTCACTGCCTTTTACACTGGAAAAATCCAGTTGTACCAAGATTAGCCAATAAAAGTAATTAAAGCAGATGAGTAAACCATAATGCAGGCACAAAATACATAAAATTAAACTAAAACATTGGAATGGGGAAAAAAAACAACACCTGGAAAAAACCAGGAACCAACAAAACCAAGATATTAATAGGATCAAAAGAACCACCTGCGGTATTCACTTGAGATTCCCTCAAAATATGATGAAAGATGTCACTGTTTGTTAAAAGAAAAACCAAAAAGGTACTTGATTCCAATAGCTTTCTTAACTGCAACCTTCTAATATTTTGGAAACAAAGAAACTGCAGTACACTAACTGTTTGCGATGAATGCGAACACAAACTTTTTAACACCTCAGTAAATACTTGAGAGAGAGCATTACTCTAATATCTGTAAATCAGGGCACCTCAAATTAACCCCACATTCGTTAAAAAGCTTGCTGATTTTATGTTTTTGTTATCATTCTGATACAACCCTGAGAACAAAAGTGCTTAACAATTCCAGTCAAATAGGATCAGGGCATTAATTCTTGTTTGGATGCAAGAGCAACATAAATCATCTGTTCCAGGCTAACAATTTAAAGAGTGCACAGCACATTATGTTAAATAAAGTATTAACACTGAGTTAAGGACTCTTATTAAGGGACTTTGAGAGTTCTGGCTCACATTACCTTACACCATTTTTTTAAATAACCTTATTCCAGCTTTTAAATCCCATAATTATTCCGTAACAGTTTTGTCAGAAAACTCCAGTTGCTAACCATATATAGCTGTATATAACCCCTTCAGTTAAATTCTTATTCATATTAGCAACCTGACCCACATTAATGACTTTTACATTTCAATATATATATGACTTTGTAATTGCAAGATGATTAAATAAAGTGTACTTGATAATCTAAATTTCTGTGGTTTTTGAAACAAACTGCTGAAATAGGGAAGAAACAAATCAACTTATTTGTGCATGCATGTGTATGCTTCCACATGTATACACACACTTTAATACATACTTGTGGTGTGTCTTCACTCAGTCATTTAGCAGAATGACTTCTTCCCAGTCACTTTCAAAGTCTGTCGATCAACTATCTGAGGCTCTTCTGTCATGAGGTCTATTCCTAATTTCAGTGGATGTGCTAGATCTGCTGTTGTGCAGACACACATGCTAGACGTTGCACAGAACTAATTGAGATCTTTAGATGCTGAGAGTGCAAGAATTCCTTAGCAGTGAGGCTGATGTGGTAGCAGGAGGGAATGGTGGGTGATGCATTCATGAACTTATACATTGGATTGTACATCAGGTCAGACAGGCCATACCCATCACTTGTTCTGAGCAGAAGAGACACTGCTGCCCTAATTGCCTTGCTCCAAGGTGTTTTTCACAGCCTCCTTTAACAGAGTTTTGTTTTCCCTCAGTGACACCTGTGATCTCTTTGACTCAAAGAGGCAGGATTGTGCATGTCCAACATATCTAGAGGGCATATGACAACTGTATTTGTTTATATAAATACTTATCTACAGAGAAAGAGCTCTCCAATAGTACAGATAATTGATGTTTAGCTAGAAATTGGAGAAAGCTTTGGAAATTTTTCCAATTGCTAAATATTCAGATGGTCTAAAGTCAGCAGTATGGAACAAATCTAGCCAAAATAACTTTATGTTACAGTAGCTGTTAGAGATGGCAAATAACAACTTTGAAAAAGCAGGTCTCTTACTGTCTCTACTTTTTGGCCCTTCAGTACAAGAAAGACAGGGCCAAACTGGAGAGAGTCTTGCTGAAGAGCATTTGCATGGGCTAAAGATTGGAGCTCTACATAGGAGTTGGACTGGATGCCTCCAAAAGTTCATTCCAGCCACCATTATTCTATTACTGTGATAGTCTTTCCAGCACATCTCTTCATTAGAAATTATTTGAAATATAACAGGAATAATTAAGGAGATAAAAAGGTCCCAGGGATTATTCTGGTCTATTCCATTTCCACCTTTTCCTTAGCCAGATTTTCCATCTGACATAACTCCATAAAGCTTTAAGATAGCTAAGAATGTAGCACCCAACCCTATTGGATTTAAGTACATTTGTCACAGAAATTGATTGGAACAATTACCTGAATAAATAGATATAACATATCTTTTAGTGCCATAAAAGTGACATGACTGCAGGTAAATCATATGAATAATTACAACCAGGAGCCCAGGTTTTCCAATCACTTTCCATACATACTTTGAATTGCAGGGCCTTCTGGTGACTAATTTACCTCTTTTTGTAGAGAAATTAAAGAACAGATTTACCGTGATGGTCAAGCTGCAAGGTACTAGTTAATTAACAGGAAAAATAAAATAAATGACACTTTTAAGAAACATTGAATTTTGCTTCATCTTTGTTACTTCTCACAAGTATTGGTACAAACACAGTGTCAAGAGAATGAATTTTTATGTCTGAAGCTGAGATTAATTCATTCATGAAATGAAAATAATTTTGTGAAACAAATAAACCTTTCTTCAGGCAGAAGTGAAAGCAGCTTATAAAACCTTACCCAATCAGAGAAAATAAGAAAACTGCGTGATTGAGATAACTGTTCTGATAGATTGTATGAACTATTTAATTTTCAAAGGAACTTTCCAAGCAGAGAATCTGTGGGAAAATCAAATATGAACATTGTTTACATGACATGTAATTGAAATTTTTTCATTTAACATTTTAGACATAAAATTCCATTTTAGAAAAAAATGATCAGTTCTATTGGAACAGTCTGTTATCAATTTAAAACAAAAGCTAAAACGGTCAAGAAAAATAAATGGAACAAAGACAATGTAAAATTTTTCCCCACTTTAGTACACAGCTCAGTCAGCTTTAGAGCTGGGAAGATTCCGAAAATGTCTGGATATACTTTTAAATACAAGTAAAGAAACTGTTTTCATGGAAATTTATCTGACTTCCCAACCAGCTCTGCATTTCACAGAAATGTTTAAGTTTCTACAAAGTAAAATTTGCACTGAAGAGGCTAAATATTACTGAGAAAAAGAGGACTACATTTTCTGAAAATAATAGCCTGTTATTATGGACACATCATCCATCTAAATAATTTACCAAAGCTATTCTGTCTCTTACATCCTGTAATAATTTAATTTTTGATTTCGGATTTTTGATCTCAACAATTTTTCTTTATATTAGCATAAGTGTGTGTATTTGTGTCTTGCTCACTCTCTTTTCGTATATTTCTATAAACTAGAGGAACATACCTGAGACAAACTCCAATAGATAAGAAAACTTGGTGTGACAGTTTTGACTGACCTTTTCTTTCTCCCATTTTAGCTTGTTTTATTTTTGATTAACATAATTATTTCCCAATTCACCATAATTATTTTTGACCCTGTGTTTTCTAACAATTTTGGAAAGGTCTGAACTGTACAAGTCATGACTCTATGAACATGAGCATGTTCTATTGTACAGGGTGGTGTCTAACAGAAGGTTTGGGAAACATCAGGGTAGCGTTTTTGCACCTTTCCTGTTTCAGCTGAAAATTATTATTGTGAAATGTAGCTGAACCTCTGCTTTGAAGACCCCAAGGGAGAGCATGCAAATTTTTATTTCAGAGCTCCGTCCCAGCTTGGCCAAGAAATCCTGAAGTGTGCCCCATCACTGCTGATTCTGTTCCCTCTGAACAGGATCCTCCTCTAGTTGTGTTGAAAGTCCCAGCTGTGAGCAAATCCATTTAGAAATGCCAGGGGAAGTAAAAGACAAAAAAGGGTTTCTGCATTTGTCTGGTCATTATTTCACCAGACTATGAACTAATGTTACTGATTCAAAATGCTTTCTGACAGTTTATATAAACATGCAATGTCTGGTGGAGTACCTAAGGATTGTCAGCCTGGAAAAATAGTGAGGATTCACTCTCTGGGTCACTAACTCCAGCTTCCACCCACATTCATGTCAGGCCCTCAGCTTCTGGATGAAATCAGAGCAAGTTGCCAAGAACAACACACGAGAGATAGCTAGATGTTTTCCAGCCTCAGGAAAAATCTAGTTCAGATGGGTACACTCTGAAATTCGGACCACAGTGTAGATCTGTTCTTTTTTTTTCTGGTCTCTGCCTGTGTGAAACATTCACACAGTCTCTGCCTGTGTGAAACAGAATTCAGACTCTTACATTTGCCAAAACAATGCTAATATCAAGTCAAACATGAACAATTTAAAATAAACATCACTGAATCTTGGTCTAAACTGGAAAAAAAACCCCAAACAAGTAAAAACCAGTAAGACTAGCCATAAAGCAGATGGATAGAGTTACTTGAGCAGTGTAATGTCACTGATACTTACAATACTAATCACAAAGATTATGGAGCTCCTTTAGTTTCCAGAATTTATTCATCAGACCCACCAATTCTCTTTATTTTCATATGCCAAACACTAGACCTTGGAGACAGGGAACTTATTTATTTATATAGACTTCTACAGACTTACAGTGGAGTTCTTCCTGTCGGCTGAATTCTACATGTTAGTTTGAGAGACCAAAACACTCCATATGCCGTGGAACCCCAAGGAGATGAACGAAGATGTCCTTCCCAGACCCTTCCAGTCACCGACAGATTTGACAATGACACAGAGGTAACAACACTTCAATTAAGTTCCTTTTAGCTATGTGGACTTGAAACTACTGTTTAAAAAAAAGATAAATAGGCAGGAGTGGAGAAGAAAGAAACAGTGCTTTTTTTTGCTGAGATAGGAATTTTCCAAACATTTGCATTTCTGTGTATCAACAGACACATCCATGTAGTTTCCCTCTTTGTCAAATAATGTCACATAATGTTCTCAGTTTGGGTCACTTGCTAATACAGGAAGAGAAGGGCTGGGTCTTTCTGAGAGTGTGTTCATTTGAAAAGGTGTTTATTCTGTATATTACTTCAGTTTTCCACTGGGGATGGTTTTGTTCTCAGCATTCCTCTCCCTGAACCAATTTGGAATCAATGCCTGATCTTCTGCCTCTCTTGCAGCTTGCTTTCAGAGTGTTCTCCTTAAGGAAATTATGCATGGAAATTCTTTTTTAGGAGCTTTCACTGAAACCACAAGTCTGTAGCTGAAATGTATACTACCGAAAAATTTTGCCCAAAGCTTTGTCTTGGCTATATAACAAAATTATAGGTGTGGACCAATTTTTGAATTAGCATGAAAACTGCTTTTATGTGCATATGAGAAAGGCCTTTTGAAACATCTTGCCAAAGGCTTTTTTTGTCTTCTGGTTGTTATAAGAAAACATGGTTGCCCAAAAGAAAAACCTGATCATGGTTCCACCTTAATCAGATTCACGATCGTGTCCTAATGCAATTTGTCCTAATCCATTTCTAAGGAAGACAACCATTTAAGATTTGGAAAGACGTGTGGGAATAAATATGGCTATATGGAAATCCCCTGAGTCCTTTATTTACTATATTTTGCCAGTTCATAAAAAAACCTAATTACATTTCAGAGAAGAAGCCATTATAAATGCGATGTATATTCTAATACAAAACTCCTCTACCCGGGTGTCCTGCAATCAAACTGTGCTCAGTTTGCAGTCTCACAGTGCATTTTATATCTCTGTGGCTGGTTTTAGAATAATGATGCCATGCTTAACACACTATAATACTGATCTAACATTTCAGCTGAAAGTGGTGCTATGCTTGTTTTGTTTGGGAAAAGAATGCCTTCTGCTTAGTGTGGTAGCAAATTGCCCTTACAGCGAAAGAGATAATTACTTGATACTCATGGAATAAATTAATTAATACTTGTGCAAATATCTGTACATTCATCCATACACAAACCCCTATATTTTTATTTAATTAAAATTATATGCTCCAGAGAATGAAGAGACAGTTCAGCGTGTTCAGGAATATGTTTAGACATACCTACCCCACCCCATGCACATCAGGAAGAAAACACTTAAGAGAAGATTTAGCTTTCTACATATGAGTTGTCCCATTGGAATTGTGTGAATAAAGTTAACCATAACTGTTTCGAGAACTGGGGTCCTAAAATAATACAGAGGAGTTCCAAATGCAAAAAGGTCTAGGTTTGTTTGCGCTGAAATTCTTTCATGTACTATTTCCATCCGTACACACATATTAAAATATTATAAATGTTATTGTTAAGAAAAATTTTGCTATAAACATTACTGACTATAATAAATGCCATAAACCTGGGGCAAGTCAGCAGTGTAAATAATCAGAGTCTTTCTATTTACCCATTTTTAGTAAGTAGGAGATCATGTAACTCATGAAATTATAATTATCCAACATTTAATCATTTGTTTTTTACTTGAAAAGTTTGGGAAAGAATGTTTTCCTTTTGCACACTCGCATCTGTGGATGATCATTTGTTCTCCAGCTGGTGAAAACTGAGGTCCTAATTCAAAGCTTATCATCTGCGATAACATTTTTATCAGGTGACTGGTTTCACGTACTGGAAAAATCGTGCTAATGAAGAAACTATGGTTTTACGTGGACCCAATAAAGGTCTTTTTTTTGTTTGTTTGCCTGATGAAAAATAGCCCTCCATTGAAGTCAAAGTTTTGTTTTACACAGGACTGCAAGATAGAAAAAATTGACTCAGTTCCAACCTGGAGCTAAACCTAAAATAGTGGAAAGAATAGTGAAGGAAAATTCCATTACTTGTTCAAAACACATTGATCTTATTTTGTGCAGCTATAATGTTAAATAAGACAAATGGGAAGAAAATAAACTGAAAAGCTGACAAAAATTAAAAATCTTTTTGAATCCCAGAATATCAAAGCAATATTTCAATATGAAATTATTTTTAAGATTTTCTGAATAAAAGCCATATTGGAAAGAGTTTCAATTTTTATAAATCAGCATATTGAAAAGCAAAGTTTCCTCAAAGTGTCTAAAAAAATAGAAAATTAAGTCCTTCTTCATAAGATAGAATGTTAGGTTTTCCTTTTATTTTTAAACACACAGAAGTGAAATATATCCCTTTAATGTTCTAATGATTCTCTATGCAGTGTGCCATAAGACTGAAAAAAAATTGATGTACCCCTTGAAATCTTTTAGGTGGTGTCGGTATGAATTTTGACATTCAGAAAACTTCATGCCTTAGCAGTATCAACAGTCAAGAGACTCAAGAAAAACTTTGGGTGTGAAAAAGGTTTGTTATAAGAGGAACTTTACTGGTAAAACAAAAGGACTAAGATTAGATGCCTCCTGATGCATAAGCAGAATTTGAAGTAATTTGTAATAACTGTGGGAACTTTAGTTTCCAAGAAAATACAATCTCCAACACATTTACAGTTGAATAGAAAGGGAGACACAATACATTTTTGTTTCAGTACACTGCACTAGTAAATCTCCAAACTGAAGTCCTAATTAATGTATGCACGAAACATTGCAGCAACTAAATCCGTCTCCTTTCAAATTACTACATACACAAAATGGAGAGTGCTCTCCTTTGCTTTTTGTTGCTCTTATCACCTTGGTTTGTTGTGGGATTTCTTTTTTTTTTTTTTCCTACATTGGACCTTGCTTTTATTTGAAGAATTATTTTTCCCTGTGTATTTGGTTTCAGTGTTTGGCATATGTTTCTTATGCACGTATCACACCATGTGTAGGCCTGGACACCATCATTGGTCTAGACAATAACACCTTGTACTCATATGAGAAACTTTGGCAAAGTTTGACATATGGCAAACTTTGTACTCATATGACAAAAAGCAACTTTTTAATGTTGAAGAATATTAGAACTAGTACAGAATTGCTGTATTCTGAGCTGACAGGCAATGAGCATTCAAAAGTAACAAATCCAATCGGAGAGGAAAATAAACATATTTAACTTGAGACATTTTGGAAAGAAAGGTTGTCAAAAAATGGACATTCAACACTTTCTGAAATACTACCTTCTTTGCACTTGATACCAAAAAAAGGCCCAGGTAACCAAAAATCTTTTTTTTTTATATTTATTTTTAATATTTAATTTTAGATTTATTAAATCTGAAAGTTGCAGACATAGTTTTTGCAAGCTCAGCATGCTCAACAAGTAACTTTGAGTACCTTTAACAAGACAAGACTGATTTTCCTATTGAGAAGATTAATTTCTCATTGCTGTTGTTGTATAAGTACAGGCCTGTTTTCCTTTGTAATAAATAAAGCTGAAGTCAACACATGTAACCACCGGTATAATACGTGCATGTTGTGAAACTTGCCCTGACTCAAATCTGTTTAATGGTTTTCCACTGAAAATTCAACATCTGCCAACACCACACAAATCTTGATAACTGATGTCATCATGAACCCATTAAGCCTTGGTTTTTAACATGTTAGGAAAACAAAGGGTTTATGGAAGACTGCTAACAGAGGGCTAAATCCTGGAGCCCTTAATCAACAGTAGGAATTGTTCTTTAAGTAAGGTGTGAGTAAGAACATCTTAAGCCTGGCAGAATGTAAGCAAGCTCTTGTTCCACATTAAATTTAATTAACAAAGCCATTCATGAAAATGACACCATAAGATATGAAACCTGTCACTGCAAATCAGCTTTCGTCACTGAGGCTGATTTGGGAATGCATGTCCTGCCACACCAGCTACTAGCTTTGATGCGTCACGGGTGTGATACTGCAGCAAGGAAAAGTCATTTAAATAGAGGGGGAGCTTTGGAGGAGTTAGGCATTTTCCCCTAAGGATCTGAAACTTCTCAGCAGTGGCCATCCAGAGATACACATTGAATAAGAAGGTCCTCATACTAAAATCTCAAAATACACCTGCAGGATCCCTGTAGCTGTAGCTAAGGGAAAAGCTGGGTAGTGTTGAAAGAGTAAGGAGAATCTATCCAGATAGAGGAGGAATCCCATGTTATCTCTAACATCCATACACCTGCAAAACTGATAGTGCCTATCCAGCAGTTTGTTTCCTGGGCACAGAGGTGGTTAATCAAAGTTACAGCATAAGACCTGTGGGGGAGGGAAAGTAATTTAATTAATGTGCCAGCTATCCTTGCCAAAGCTTTCACCAAGATTAGGTTCAGATTGTAAAGAAATCTCCGAGAGAAGGATAATTCTCAACACCTGCGGGGACTTTTATTAGCTGCCTGCACAGAATAGAAAACCTTATGTTAAAGTATTTTGTCTCTGCTCTACCAAACTGACCTCACATGCTTTTATCTGGCCATAACCATAAGCAGATTTTAAAGCAGGCTACAGACGAGATTGCTAATGGGCGAGTGCTCTGTGACAAATCAACTTGAATAAAGTAACCTGTGGATGGAAGCAATCATATAAAGCTGTTCAAAAGGGGATGCCATCAAAACAAGGGGAGGTTTGGGTGCACAGAGGAGGAAGAAAGTGAGGGAGATCACTAGGATCTTTAACACATCCAGGGGAGGCATCTACCTAATGCAGCGTTATGCTAGATCCAGGTCCAGACCACCAGGGCAGAACCTTGGCTTTGTTAAGGTGAATAGAAAAATACCTGCAAACCTCTGGATCTTTTCCTCCTGACAAAATTTCAGCAGTGTTTTTTGTTTGTTTGTTTTGGAGTTTCTGGTTTGTGTTTGTTTGTCTATTGTTGCTTTGGGAGATTTTGTTTGTTTCTTTCTTTTTTTTTCCAGAGGCAGTTAATTCTACAACATTGCAGAATAAGGTTCAAAAGTTGAATGCACAGCCACAATGCTTCTAAGGAAACAAACCTCAGTAAACACCTGATGTGTTTAGAAACATATTGCAATAAATCTAGGAAATTATTATGTTTTGGTACTGCATAATGTAACTCCTCACTAAAAGAAATTCAAGTGAATTTAAGGAGTGTTTTTCCATATTTGGTTGTGAAATCATTTGTTTTCATCTGAAAGGAACAGTTACAACTGTCTGGTGGAGGCTTATGAAATTGTTATTCACTCTTGATACAGCGATATGTATTTTCAGCACATATAAACACAGACACGTGCATGGACACGTGCAACGCAATTTCTGCAAAGATTTGTGGCAGGAAAACGTGAATTCTTAAATGTTCATCATTCCAAACACTTTTAAAAGTCTTTCTTTAATCTGTTTTATCCATTTAAATTTTATTTTTCTGTGGTTCAAAACACTCCTACCTTTTTTCTAGATAGAAGAACAGCAAGAGGGCTCTGATTTCCATTCTTTTAGTGCTAACAAAATGAAAGTACTGGCAATTATAAAAAACATCTGTGACTTTGGAAAATATAGTAAAAATCTTTAGATTTTTCCAGAAATAATCTTGAAACATTGCCATGGGCTTTGGTGGTTGTACTTTCTGGTTGCATTTTCTTGCTCCTGTCTCAGTTGTACCAAAATTCTTTAAAATAAAATGTTAACGACCATTCACAGCCCAGTAATATCAGGTCAGATCCTCCCCTCTTCACTCAGGCTAACCAGCATCTCATTCTGCAAGAGGCTTAGTCACCTAAATGAGTGATTATGATGATAATGAGTAAATGCCATGTATATCAGAAAACTGCAGTGACTATAAACTTTAACTCATTTCTCCTTTCATTTTTTCCTAGCAAACATTGCAAAAACAGTGAGTCACCCCAAGTATTGATTGCCCTTTACTTGAGGTGGGGTAATTTATGACACTTACCACTTACTG
This sequence comes from Corvus hawaiiensis, assembly GCF_020740725.1. Taxonomy (NCBI): domain Eukaryota; kingdom Metazoa; phylum Chordata; class Aves; order Passeriformes; family Corvidae; genus Corvus; species Corvus hawaiiensis. Next base: position 67,000,076 of record NC_063213.1, on the reverse strand, counting down.
TGCAGGTGTTGCATTCTATAAAGAGCTGCAGGAGGTAAGGAGAGCAGAATTGTGACAGAGCCCTGCCACTTGCACACATTTGCAGAGGAGCTGCAGAATCAGATGCTCATGTCATGATCCTAAAATTCAGGAGGAAATGTCCTCCCACAGCTTCTGAGAGTATTTCCCACTGATCTAACAGCTCACAGGCCAAAGAAATTCCTGGGCAAATAAAATATATGAGTTCAGAGCCGATACTGCTTTTAACTTTCAGAAAGATGAATGCAGTCTTAGTTTCAAGTAACTGTACACACTTTAAACACTATAAATCTCTAACATTATTAGTTTTTGCAAAGCAGATAATGCAAAAAAACCAAATGCAGTGGGATATTCCTAAAGGTGTTCATGCTTGTCCAGCAAGGTAAAATTGCTGGTAGGGGTCTGAGCCACAAGCAAAAGAGCATTCCAGCACTCTCCACAATCCATATTCAAGATTATGGCCTTCTCCTGCCATTATGTTACAACTTACAATCTTTTTAAACCTATCCCTAGGATTTTACTTTGAAAACAATTCTGTGTATGTATATGAAAGAGTACAACTATTAATCACCTTTTTAAAGACTGTACTTAATGACTAACACATCATTTTCAGTACAATAAGTATCAAAGACAGCTGTGCAGATATCTGTTAGCATTGCTGATACACGTTTCTCTAGATAAGACCTAACTGTTCATCTTATTATAGACGATGGAACTTGAAATGATGCAGGGAGCTGTAAAACGTAACACACTTTGTGTTCTGTGGAATTTGCTTGGGCCCCAGCCCTAAAGAGTACATTCATCAGAGTTTTACACCTGACTAGTTCCACCAGTTGAGAGAGGGTTACTCATGCGTATCATGTTAAATGTGAAAATAAGTGCCTGCAGGATTTTAAGGAGCAACACAGGCACTGAAAAGACAGCATAATCTTGATGGGCAAATCACAGGAATATTCCTCTACCAAAAAAAAAAAAAAAAAAGTGAGCCTGCTGTAATAGCTTTGTCAGTGCAAATTTGGCAAACAGAACCATGGAGGTTGACTGCAGTTTTTCCACTGTAAGCCTGACCTCTAACTCATTAACCTCGCACTAAAACAGTATTCACCTCATATTCAGTTATTCAAAGAACTCAAAGGAAAAGAAAACTGGAATGAAGTTTTATTCCACTTCCCTGGAAAAATGGCAAGCCATGCCATATGTGTAAAATTTCATAAACACTAGAAAAAGATTAACAAAGAAACCATGAATGAATTATTGAATGTATTCATATAGCACCTGGATTTTATAATTTTTTAGTCCACATTAATACCATTGGATGGTAACTCTATTTTCATATTTCATTGTTCTCACATAAATGTAAACCAATCCTCCTGAACACCAAAATTGCAAAGGTTCAAGACCAATGATAAGACATGTTCATTATTTCCCTGGGTACTCACCACCTGTCCCATTGCTAACCCTGCACTCCCCAATATTTCAAGGTATTTCTGCAAACCCCACAATTATACCAAAATCACTTTTAAAGCATTTCCTAGAACCTGAGTAGATGAACAGCTGTTAGTTTAGGAAGTCTTAATGGGAGCTACTTCACCAAATACTAACATTGCTTTCTATTTCATGGTATTGTGCAGAATTCAAGACAACCTAAGACTTATCCCATGGTGGTTGTTTTTGCATGGGTTTATCAGAGTCTGTCTAATTAAAGACAGTTCTATAAATAAAACATCAGGCCTTTTTTTTTCTTCCTGTTATTACCCTCATTAAGATAGGATAAGAGCACAGAAAGGTCATAGTATGTGAAAAATTGTGAAGCATTAAATTAGATCCCTTACACAGGAATAAAACCAGTACTTCCCAAGTTCCTTCATGAAACTCAGATGGGTGGCTCACTGGGAAATATCCAAGCAACTAGATGAAAAACTTCACTCCAACTTCCCAAACATGTATTTGTCATTTGTTGAAGAATTTTAGGATGATTTCTTTCCTCTAGTCTTTGTATAAATCTTCTAACTAAAGCACTGAAACTTCTAAATAAGGGAGCATAGGTCCCTGCAACCTTGGAAACAAAAGATTATTTTTACTTTCCTTGATACAATGCAGTTTTTCTTATCTTAAATTTGTCTATCTCATCCTTTTACTTTAAGGTCACTGAGTTTTCAGGTTGCTCTTTGACAGTAGCAAAAGGCACCTGTAAGTTGCCAATGCACACAGACTAACCAACCTCTTGCCTTTCCCCTGGTCTGAAAATTGTCTATGTAATACATCACCACCAAACTCAAAGATTTCTAACCTCTGCTTTGCTGGTTTTTGTTTAATTTCAGACAAGAGAAGACCCTGCTTGCCTTAAAGCCTGACTGGTTTCTTCCAGCCTTACTAGCTGATGTAAAGAAAGAAAATGCTTCTTCTTACAGTTCTGGACAGTACTCTGCAAGTCGTCTTGGAGATTGGAAAGACTGTGAAGCCTTCTGGGAAGAATCTTTCCTCAGCTTTTATTTGCTCACTCCAAACAGATGTAATTAATTCTGCACAAACACAGATATGCACAACTCTTACAAGTGACTAGTTTTCAGAATCAATAGCAAAAATACAACCTATTGTGATTTGTGTTTTTAAAGCTGCATAGCAAAGGCTGATCAGCAGGGCATTCACAGTCTAGAGGCAAACCCCTTACACAGGCAAATTATGGACTGGATGGACAGAAACAGGTTGCTACCTCTTCGTTTCTGCAGGATTTTCTCTACTGCCAGGTCCAGTTCCATAAAATACAACCTTCAAATGGAGGGGGGACTAATCCTATTCCAAGTTACATGTGCCTAATTTCAAAGCTTTATGCCTGAGTGCTATCCACATTCAGATGGACACTGCGTGTTGCTCACTCTTCATATTCATACACTTTTATTGCTTTGATTCAGTTTACAAAACAGTTTATAAAAAGTTAGCTTGAGATGCTGTATTCCTGTTTCCTCCAGTAAGGTGTAGTCAGTCAGTAAATATAAGCAGTATAGTTTCTTTTTATCTTTCCTCTTCTAAGAAACGCTGGTTTATAATGGGTTAAAAATCTGCTGCTAAGCACTGGCCATTTTAAGGTGTATTCTTCTCCCCTGCTGATTTGCCCTCTGACCTTCTGGGGGCCAGAGTGGCTGCAGACTTCATTTTTACTCTATTTCCTGGTCTCTCTCCTGGCTGTGCTCTCAATGCTTCCACAGCAGATTAATGACAGCTAATAATATCTGATATATCTGGACATTGCCACATAATGAGTTGCAGTCCCACTGGGTGCCCGAAGTGTCACTACTAACAAATTCACCAGAGCAGCACATAATTAGCATGTAAAGGGAGTGATCATGCAGTAAATCTGGAGGGGAAGATGGATAGCCCATGAGGAAAAACTATAAGGGAAAACTACTATTCTTAACACTCATTGGTAAATGTATGTTTCTTGCCATGAATATTTTCTTGATAACAAACTGTGGACAGGTTACCTTTACAGTAACATTATTCCTTCCACGGCTGATAGGCAGAATTTCATTATGCCACTGCTAATGTTACAATATTTCTGCAAAATGTCACCATATGTAAATTAGAAGAGGTTAGGGTTTCCGTCTTAGTTTTCTTTCAAGATGCACTGTCCCTTTCTGCTATGGCCTAATTCCCCTTTCTACTAGTTTACAGACATGTTAACATTGATCCAACCTTGCAAAATAAAATTGGCACTGGACTATCTTCCTTCTCCAATAGCTAAATAAGAAGGATGAAACTCCACACATGATGGAACAAAGATAGGAGAATAGAAATGAGCTTACTTGATGAGGTTTTATTCAAAGTATAACCTCTCCTGATACATCAGAATATACCCAATAAAATAAAATGGATCCATGGACAATGTGAGTTACCTGACCTCATCCAATCACAGGTCTCTATCTTGTGACCATCTGGCTGACCATCACACCCCAAGTGCTGCCTGTAGTTTGGGTGTGGGCAAAGAGGCTTTCCCAAGAGGAGGAGGTCGATAAGGAGCAGATGAATTGTCCTGATGGGCTGCATTCAGCCTGAAGAGACCTAAATGGGACAGCTCTGCTCTAGTTTCAGCCATTTGTCCTCATTAGAAACCATTGCTCAGCAGTGTTAAAGAGTTCATTTCAGTTTGAAGTTGTGTCATTTACAGGCCTTTTGCTTCTTTGACATCTGTGTGGGAACACTTGCATTTAAATCTCCAGCTCTGAGGTTTATTTGAGTAATTGACCAAAATGTGATTAATTCCAAGGGCAAGGGTTCAGGTTTTTTAATTATTATTTTGCTGAACAGAGAGGCCTTTGGCCCTGACGGCTTCAGACTTTAAACTGTTCTTGTTCACGAGGCCCTTATGTCATTTGAGGGAAAAAAAAGTTAACAAGGAAGCCTCACTTAAAAAAGCAAACTGAAATCCCAAAACACAAACAAAAGATGCTTCCTATAACAGAGATATTTTACCATGACAAACAATTACTCAAAGATGTGAAAAATGCATGTTAGTTTAGTTATATAAATTTATATAAAATTGACTAGATTTATGTAGCTATATAAATTTATAAAACCATTATAAACAAATATATCATTTATAATTTTAATAAATTATAATCTATAGTAAGTTATAATAAGTTATCTAAAGATTGCAGTTATATAAATTTATATAAATAAATAAAATCATAGTTAGTTTAGCTTAGTTTAATCTCTACAGCCTGCTTCTGCAGAGAGAGTGCTTGGCTAGGAGAGCTCTGTGATCCTCAGGCTGAGCAAGCACCAGCTGACAGAACCAATTTTATATCCAAGGCAGAAATTACACAGAGCCCAGGTACCAGCCACTGTTTGTGATGCTGGTGAGCACTATTGATAAACCTTGACACTTTTAAGAGTGTGAATGGCTACTCAGCAGTGCAGGGATGCACCCTGGAAATAACAGCAGCTGCTCCTGCCCACAACTGCATTCCTGTTTCTGTCTTTAGCCAAGTGCTCATGAGCTGCACAGATCAGCTCATAACCTCCAAAATTTTCTGTGGGTTATATCTTTATGGAGTTTCATGCTGGTTTGTGTTCTGCTGAAGAATCAATTTTTGGAGTCATATAACTTTAGCTTTAAATTATTTTTTCTAAAAGGTAGGTTTCCAAACTGGCCATATAAACCCTAGGGAATTAAAAACCGTACAGTTAATTAAAAAACAAGCACTTTTTTTTCCTAAAATCCAGCAAGTTTTCCAACTCAGAAAGACTATGTAATTGGATATTGGAAGGACAGAAAAAAGAAAGAAATTAAAATTTTTTAAACCTTTCCTGACAAATAACAACTTTAATTTTGAATCCCTTGTTCTATTTCCTTGTCTCTGCAATCCATATGATAACTCGCAATAATTATTCAAGATTCACCTTTTCACATAATTTCTTTGAATACAAAAAGATCCAAATGAATAAAACCAAACCAAAACAAAATAAATAAAACCAAAAATTAAAACAAGGTTTATATTGTTTATCTTGTTTTTAATGAAAGAATGAAACAGCCTATCCAACTCCCACAGGGGCCTTTTTTTATGCAATCTTAATGATAATTAACTGACAGTGATTGATGGCTAGTACTGAAGTAATAGTAGATACAACTGCACAATTCCATCCAATTCGCTTTTCTATTTTTTACCAGTCCTTGTTTATTTCTGAATAATATCAAATGAATTATTTGTCCAATTATAATTTCACATTTAAAGTTCATCAGAAATGCATTTGCCCAATTGTTCTGTCACTTTGCTGACGGGGATTTCATATAGTCAGATTTCATTCTGTGTCAGGTTTAAGGAAGGCAACTACTTTTGCCTTGGAAATACATGAAAACAGTCACATACATTTCCATATATTTTGTAGGCAGAAGTATTTCTGCTGGAAAATGGGCCCTGGCACACTGGGGCCGTACAGAATTTTTGAATGTGTCCATGTGGAATTATGTTGAAGGGAATATGAGTCTTTTTTAGCTTCATTTCAAAATGTTGTTGTTAGCATTGTAGTCATCTCTAGGGGTGTTTTTTATATGCCCTGAACTGTTTTTCCACAAAATCACCTTTGCTGAGAAACTCCCAGAGTCTCACATTCAACTTTGGTTTTGTTGAAACTCACAGCCTCTCATATATTGTCTAGAATGACTACGTGAAATTACTACAATTTATTCTTTATTCTTCAAATCTACTGTTTTAAATAACTGTTGCCATTATGCTGGTTGTGTCAGCCTTAAAATTTTGTATACATATCAGCTATTTTAAAAGTTTTTTGCAGAGGTCTCTTGCTTTACCAGGAAAATGGTCCAATTTGAATTGTGTATGTTACATAGAAGACCTCATGTTTTAAGTTTCTTCATCTGACAGGTGAATTCTCTCTAGTATTTTATCACTTCTTGCCTTTAAATGATATTATTTTAAGTGCTTTTTTGAAAGACTCTTTCTTTCTTTTATTGGTTGAAAGAAAAATAAGTTCTTTTTAGACATGCAGCGTTCCCTTAACAGCTTCACTGCCCTTTCAGTGTGTCATTACATATAACAAAATGTACACACAATGCATCCCTTGGGAGTTGAAGCTTATCACGGTGCAGTACTTTCAAAGTGAGTGTTTTATACCATTTGGCACCCTGAGGACATGTGAGGTGACACTACTGATCTCTCAGGAGAGACCTCACTGATTTCTTACTGCTCTTGCTGATGAAGAAATTAGTCAATAACTATATTTTGTAAATTCGAGCAGCCGTTTCTTTCTTTCTCTCTCTCCCATAAGACAGAGGCTGTGGTAAAACTGCATCTGCCTGGGCCTCAAGGCATGTTCAGTTCTTGCCTACCTTTATGCCCTCCTTGATGAGAGTAACAAATCAAGTTCAAGCATCCTGTACTGAGGGATCCTTCACTAGCCAGACACTGCTAAGCCCTGACTAGTAGGTAAGACTTTCATGGAGGTCTATCAACAAGTCTCAATCATCCATACAGGTTATTGCTCAGGGACAAGGGACACCTCTTTCTGCCCAGGGGCTGCCTGCTGTCACTGAAGCATCCTTTTCCAATACAATCAGTGATCATTTGACACACAGGGGACTTCCAGACTTCCAGGATTATGGCCAATAAACCTTCCCCACTAAGAGAAGAACAACCAATGGCCATGAATCATGCATTTTTCAAGCACTAGAGAAGATGGGCAATACATAAATACCTCCTTATTTTTGAGGGATGCTTTCCTTAAGAATAAGCTGGGAAGTGTTGGTCTGTGCACAAGAAAACATATCCCTGCCTCGTGCAGAAATGACATAGTTCCACTGCTTCAGAGACAACTACAAATGGAAAAAAATTATTGCAAGAAAACTGAAGGTGTTCTGTTGGGTTTTTTTCCATTCAACTGAAGGAACAAAGCAGCAACAACAAATTATTTTGTGTCAAAAGAAGCCTTCCTTCCAAGTGACCTGAAATTAAACATTTCCTTGTCACACATTGTGAGCAAAGTAAGGGACACAAAATCATAGAATGGTTTCAGTTGGAAGGGATCTTAAAGACCATTAAACTTTTTTTACACAATGAGAAGCAGTACAAATAGGAAAGGCTGAGGGGCTCCACTCCACTTCCCCCAATTTAAAACATTAGAGCAATTCTGAAATCTCTGAGCAAATGGGTGACTGTGGTGATCTGTTTACCCACTGCTTCTCTTATCCCATACTGTTCCCCCCTGCTTTCCCCTGCCCCTAGCCCTGGCCATTCCCTCCGGTTCTCCCTATTGGTTCCTGTACCCCAACTCCGCCCATGTACCGCCCCTGCGATCTGACAAAAGCCCCCTGCGCCCGGATCACGAGGTCTCACTGCCTCGGGAAGTCACTGGGACAAGATGTAATCATTAAGGGTCCTCTGAAACCCTCATGGAGAGACCCTTCTCGCCTCCTTTGCCATCACTGAGTTGTAGAGCTGACAGCTAGCCAGAGCAAGAGAGCGGAGCCGTCCGAAATGGACTATGGGAGGGCGAAATGGTCGCACTGCCCTAAGCAGCTCTGCTGAGCTCTCAGGGAAAGCTGCAGCCTGCTAAACCAAACCTAGCACTGCAACACGTGACTTAAGTTCAAAACCCATCAGGTAAAGATAGAAAAGGAACTAAGCACTTCCAAGTCCTAACCTCTGTGATGCTGGAAGGGTTGAGAGACCAGGCCAGCTACATACTCTGCACTCTGCACATAAGCAGTTTCTTCATCAGAGAAAATTACTCATGAATATGACACAAATCAGTACTTTCCAACAGGCTTTCTTCTAATTTTATGTACACCCACCTATCATGTCTGTGTAAGTAACATCAGAAACATATAGTAATGGAGACACTCATCTGATTATAAATAATTTGTTATCTGACACAATCTCAAGTTTCTTCACAACAAGCAAGAATTATAAAATGCATCCAAGACTTATGGAAAGAATGATATATTTATATTCCATGGTACTTCATATATGACAACACCTGAGATTATTTTTAGATCTAATGCCACAGGGTAAAAGACAACCTTAATTTTGTGCTGGTAGGCCATTATAAAACAAAATAGCAGTTAGACTGACCTTCCAGATCCTATGTTGTACTATCTCTTGATCTCCCAAAAGCATGAGTATAGATTTATAAACTTCTGTCAGGACCACCTTCATGTTTTGATACTTTTGGCTTCAAGTAAAGCCAGTTATCAAAGTACTTCTTGGTAAGATATGGAGTTTACAAAAGGCTTCATGGGTTTCAGGACAGAATCTAATTTACCTATACAAGTAGTTGTTCTGCTGCAGAACCTAGAGAGACCATCTTATACTGCAGAGTCATGACTGTTCTCTTCACTGCCTAAATCAGACTTTAGCTTTTCTGTTCAAGTCTTAGGTCCACAGAACAAAGAATGATGAAAGACAAGGGACTTAATCTCACTGTGTCTTGTCTGTACGTAATTTAGAGGAAAATGTTTGAAAGTAGAAAGCAGATACCAAACCACACTGGAAACAGTAGCATTGATGTGCACTAAAGAGCAATGTGAAAGGAGAGCAAGAAGTTAGATATTCCAGTGCCTAGTTTTGGACTTTCATTTCAGAAGATTTGGACCAGGCCAGTTCTCCTAGTTCCTGTTGCATGTTCCTGCCATGCAAGCAGTGGAAAATGAACATATCAGCTATGGACAACCTGAAAGAGACCAAGAACTCTGTTGTGACCCTAGTTCAATTTGCAGAGCTGAGATTTTACGGATAAAAAGAGGACAGTCCTCCAACTCACGTACCAGAAAAATGAACAACACCCAAAGCCTATGTCATTTTTCCTGGGAAGTTTCTTTTCAAAACAGAAGTATTAGCCAAAGGCATTTCCTTCTCTTTGAATTTTTGATAGGTCTGGAAGAGAACTCTCCTATTTGAAGCAGAATGCTCACAGGATCACAAAAATGTCTCCTCCAATAATGGGAACAGAGTTTATTTCTACCTCCCTTTGTCCCATGCAGTTTCAGGCCAGGTTTTCTAACAGTTTGAAGGTTGTTATAAGGCAAGCAACCAGCCTCTTTCCAGAGTGGACAAATTAACTGATTAAAACCCCTGCTGCTGTCATGACTCTGTATACACAATTCTATTCTTACTGGACACTTTGCTTGCCAAAATAATATCTAGGTAGGTACAGAAGTTCCAGGTTGTATTTTGTTATACCCATCTGTACAGGCACCCATGAATTTTGAGCCACCATTGCTTTACCATCACGTTATATGGGGGAATTGGAAGAATGGAAAACAGCCTCTACTAAACTTGGTGATTCATTTAAACAAGCTTTGTTTCAGTAAAGCAAAATTTGTACCAGTCTACATCCCAATTACCTCAGACAAATCTGCCATGATTTGTAATTACATTATTATTTTAAATTAATCCATCCATGAATTACAGTTGTCTTTTGTTTATTCACTTGTTTAGGCCAGTCTAAAAAAATGAGCAAAGCTTTCAACCATTCATAATAAAGGCAAAATGACCAAAAAGACCTACTTTTTTTTTTAGTTTGCATTAATGAGTTCATCCCAAAATATATATGCAATAATAGAGGAAATTAAGTTATAAATGTAGGGATGTGCTCCAAGACACCATGAAAATCTGCATGCAAATGCATAATAATCACAAATCTACATTATTACAATATTAAAAAATACCTACAATTAAATTATCATGTGGAAATAATCATAATATTATTGGAAACTCAATTATTGTGGCAACCCTTGTCGGGGAATTAGCAGGCTATGGCAAAGGCAAGTCAGACCTGAATTCATCAAATATATATTATCACAATATTACATGTTCACTTCGATTCCATGCAAAGACAAACATCCTCACTCACTAGTATCTGCTCAATGCATTTGTATTATTCATGAACAACTCTGTGATCTATTATACATACAAAACTGATTGTACGCTGCTTGCCTGAGGCTACAATGCAGAGACACAGAATTAATTTTATTATATACACATGCATGATAATTGTGTAGAATTCGGTCAAATATCAAACTCTGCTCCTGTGCTCCATTATTTTACTTTCCAAAAAGAGGTCTAAGGTCAGCAGCAATTTCTCTTTGGTGACAGTGAAACTCTTTGTCATTTAGAGTAGAAAGTTCCTGGGTACTAACGAGCCTGGTGCTGTGATGAATGGTCACACATTCCCTTTCCTTTCCAACCCCCACTCATCAAAGGGAGAATGGAACTTTTATTGAGATTCTCAAGAATTCCTTGCCTCTCATGCACACAGAAGTCACTTTGGGCTGTGGATTTGGAGACTTCATTTGTCAGAGATGGAGGAAACTTTTTCATTTGTTTTGTAGACTTGGCTAAAATTGTGTGAGAAGATGATAAATACAATTAGGGAAACTTACTTGCAGCTGTGAGAACCTTTGTTATTTCAAAACATTTTAGTAAAACCTCTAAAAATGTTTTCACAGAACCCTCTCCTCTGCTTCAAGTTTTCACTAAATTATAAAAAAACAAACAACTAACTCCCCTTTCTTTAATAGCACAAGAGATTTATGGGAAGGCCTTCTCAAAATGTAGAAAAGCCAGAAAGACAAAGATTAGTGCCATACAAGACATTTGTAATTGTTTGAAGACACTAGGAGAGAAAAATGCATCAAAATTGAGAAGGAACATGTACAAGGCATACTTCAAAGTCCTGACATGGATTCAAATGACATTGGAGGTCAGCGGGACACTCACCTTCAATACATTACAATTTAGGTAGAAGCCAGAGTTAGGGGAGTAAGTTGTGTGTATAAATTTTGGCAAAAATAACTACCATCATTCAACTTCAGTGATGGGTATCAGCTCCCACAGTGCACAAACAACTCTTAGTATGCATCTAGCCTAATGATCCAAAAGAGTTTTTTCAGGAATGAGAAGAAGTAAAAAGTTATCCTTAACTGAGAAAAGAAACTGTTCAGTGTGACATTCTCCATGCCGCATTAAAATCAAACCCTGAAACATCTTGTCCTTGTAGTTCCACTCCTATTCTCCATCCACCATCCAGGCACTTAGCTATCACACTTTGAATCTCTGAGCTTTAAAAATGAAGAACACTTACTCCTTGCCCAGTGCATTTGGAGTATGGTCCCACGCGAGCATATCCCAAATCCATCTTTGCATTACTGCCCTGCTTTCAACAGTCATAAGCAAAAGGGGCTCTCCAAAGCATTTATATTCTAGATTCATAACATTTATAGAAATAAAGTGTGACAAGGACTCTAAAGAGTTTCTCCAAGTCTACTCATCATCCAGGGATGATCTAAACAACCTCATCTTTAAATCTATGTTTTGTATGCTTATGTCATCACCAGAGTCCATAATTTTCACAGTTCCAAGGACAAGGCAGGGTGATCTGCATTTAGTAGTACATGACTTGTAAGTTTACCACAACATCATTAATTTACTTCAAACCCATCAAATCTTCACTGTCCTAATTAAAAAATATGACAGACGCATAAGAAAATCTCAGGAAGGGGGAACTGAACAAATCTATTGCATAGCTACATCACAAAAGGTAGTAAGTGAACGTGTTAAGGGGACTGTTTATCTTGGCTGACTCATGGCCATCAACAACCGAAACAGCAAAAACATGGTTCTGACCAGTCTCCAGGGCAGCAGTTTAGCTAACTGAAATGCTGGAGATGCAGAAGAAAAGCACTTGTGTTAAAGAACATCTCAGTAATGCATTTTGTCCCTTAAGTATACATAACTCCATTATGTTCTTGAATATTTCTGATTTCAAGTTGGCACAAGCTACAACTTTTTTAGTGTTAGCAACTATTCCAAGAGGGCTGACACCTTTTAAATATTCCACTCTTTCACAGTAAACCCATGATTATTTTCTGCCATGTCAGAAATAGGTGAGCAGCAGGACCTTACGGTTCAGGCAGCATCATTTACCTTCAACCTTTGCTGTAAAAGTACACAAGTTGTAAGGTTGCAGGGAAGATTTCTCCCGGAGATTGTTCGTTTGGCAGGCTCTGGAAGTCAGTTAGGTAATGGAGAGAAAGGCCCTACTGAAAATGCTTGTTTTGGCATCATTACCCCAGTTCCTGTGAGGGCCATGAGTTGAATTCAGATAAAAATACGAATTCTAAGAAATTTCATTGGACCTCACCCAAACTACTAAACCCCTTAAGAACATGAGGAAATCAAATAATATGAGATGAACCACTTTTGTTCAACCTGAGACTGTTGCTCAGTCTGATATGCCTGAAAAAACCTCCATGAGTTACCCATGGTGTTCTGAAACTTTCTCACTGGCCTTCCACTCCCAAAATACAGTAAAACATACAAGGAAAAAAAACCATAGCACATTTTCCAAGCTTCTAAAATAAACTCATTTTAAAAATCATATTGCTTTTAACTGGTTTTTCCAACTCCACTTATTAGTAACCACACTAGAAGCACCAGCTAAAAAGTAAATTCTTGCAAAGACTGATGTTATTTCCTCAGTTAATATTTATTTTGCATGTATCCATAGAAGTACTACATGGAAAGAGTGTGCACACACACAATAACTCTTGGCTTCATTTTCCTACCAGCTATCAGACAGCGTTGCTCATGCACAAGTCTTTCTGTATTTAATATTCATAATGCAGAACATCTACTGATCCCAGTTAGGATCAAGAAATTTTATGAGGTGTTGTACAAAACAAAGACTATCACTGTTCTGCCACAAAGAATTTACAGTTGGACAGATTGACAGACTAACTATTTCTGCACTGGCTGTTATAAGTATTTCTTGATCTTATTCTAGTCACTCCTTAATGCAAATATAACACTATAGGTAACTCTATGCAGTAATGTAGGGCACTCTTGCAGCAAATATAGGACAATGCTGTACTTCAGCAGCTACTAAGGCAAAACAGTTACTCTGTTTTAACAGGGTTTTTTGTAGTTTGGGGGCGGTGTTATATTTTCATTGATCTATTTTTATTCAGTGGAAAGTTACATGATAGTATTAGTCAACCTGAATACACTTTAAAAAATAATTCTTTTTCAGTTCAAAAGAAAAGTTGGCTAACATTAACAACAATATTCATTTTGACTGTCTTCCTAATGGAAACAATTTGACATTTGGTTTCAAAATTCAGCAATTTTTTGAGATGTGACCCTTCCCCATTATATCTTTCCCCAAAGGAGGTGACACCACAGTGGTTTGCTTGTACTTGGTTCACAAAACAATTACTCTTAACTAGTCACAAAAAGGCTTTTCTAGTTCAAGAAGTATGGGGGTGAAAAAAATTTTAAAATCTTTACATAGTCCTATTGGCCATGATCAACTCCTTGATTCCTTCTTGAGAGGCACGTGAAGAAAGAACAGGTTACCTCTGAGGTGAGTTTAGTATTTAAGCATTCTTTGGGAATCCTGCACTGCTGAGAGAGAACAGCTTTCCCAAGGCTGAGCAGAGAGCTAGATGGGATCAGAGCTCAGGAGTAATGCTTCCCAGTCACATGCGACCACCAGCTCTCTTCTGTAGCCCACTAAAGGCCTCTGGCAACCTGAATTCCCCAAATGAGGCAGTAGAGGATGCTCCTTCAAATATCTCCTTGATGCCAAGGATGTTTCTATGGTAATTCTGCATTCAAAGTTACTGGTTCGTGCTGCATGAGAGGCTGCACAGGGGCCCAAGGAAATGAATGAACCTATCTAAGGTTGTGCATACCCAGGGGGCTTCCATAATTTTGGGTGCACAGAAATACAAAGATGGAATAATGACAATGTTGTGCTGCACTTCATTTGTTGAATTACTTCAATACCTTGTTCGCAGATGTGTGCATGTGAATCTAATCAACCAAACTCCTCGTAGACAGCAGAGATTATTTTGAGAGATTATTCCTGCTTCTGCTACAGAAAAAGAAGCACCAGCCTTTCACAACCTCTTGAATACAGGGAGGTGCGTGTGCACGCATACACGAATACACATATACCCCTCTCTCTGTATGCACTAAAAGAAAGGTGAGAATAACAATTTTCCTATATATAACACTTTCTCATAAAGATAGGATGATTAAAAGCACACCTGCCTTTTCATGCAGAAAAAAAACCCACACCAAAACCTGTTTGATTGTTTATCTAGTTAATCAATTATATAAAAGAAAACAAAACAAAAACAACGGGGAAAGGAAAGCTGGCATGATCAGAAATATATTTGAAAAAAAATGTGATTTCTCCATATCCCTTGAAATCCTAGAAAAGGAAACTTTTTTGTACCTTTTCTTCTTGAAACATATTTTGCTTCCGATTCTAAAACAGCACGTTCAACTATTCAATTTGCTGTTCAATAATAGTGACTCACATTGCCTTTTAAATGCATACAAAAAAGTTGCATCTTTTTGTTTTCATTTTCCCTGCGTGTTTGTTACATACTGACATCAAATTCCTTGCAGGCATCCTAACCTTGCAATTGGAGAAACAGCGCTCCAGGGTTTTCCACATGTCTAATACACCTGGATAAAAAGTGCTAATTGTCACCAACTTCCATTAAATGACAGCAGTAAGGCACAAAATATGCTTGATTTGCAGATGCTCGTGCCACTGGGAATTAGCAGCAGATTAATAATTGTGCAGACCTTGAACATTCCCCTGGCACTGCCAGCCTGGGTTTCCAGTGCAAGTGTCAGACTACAAGGCCTTTGTTTTTAGCTTACTTTCCTGAGGAAATCAGGCTTAGGCATTTTCACTCCTTTACTCTGTGTGTTTGGCTGGCCTACCTTCCCACAATAATTTCTGGTTAATCTGAATAAATTTTAAAGGAAAGTAGAGGTTGCAAACATACAGTGTCCTTAGCAGTTTTGTGAAAAACAGCCAGCTAGGTAGATATAATCAAGCCTGAGATAAGTGTTTCAAATATCCTGGCTTTTTAGATTCAGGTATTCTTGCAGACAAATAAACCCTAATTCTGTTCAAATTTTGTTGGTGCTGAAATTAGAAGGGACATGTGCATATCACATGTTCAGCAGGCAGCAACCTTGCATCCAGGCACCTTTACAGATCAGGTGACAGACTAGGTTCCCAGTTTGAGGTGATTTTTTTCTTTTTACAAACCTATATGGCAAAAAAATCCTTTTCGCCTTGAGGCTTTGAGTGGGCATCAGGAGTCAGCTTCTTGCACAGGTTCACCCTTGCTCTTTTTTCCTCCAGATAAATTCAGAGGCCAACACTTTACCTTCTCTCCTCTTTTCTTGCTCTGCTGCTGCTGCTGCTGTTTCCTCTCCACTCTTGGCGCACATGAGGACGCCACCCCTATGGCACGCAAGCTTACTGGCAGCTCTGGTGGCATTGCAAAGCTCATTTCTGCAAGCAGCAACATGATTATGGTGAAGGTGAGGGTGAGATTGAGCAAATGTGTTTCAACACTTCTTTCTTTGTATTTATCACTGTGCCATAGCATTCCTGCAGCCTGGCCTGCTGCTGCTCCAGCTGCCTATGCAAACTCCTGATGGAGCGCAACAGCAGGAGCCGTCGGTACATAGCTAGCTGGAGACGGTACTTTTCCTTTTCCTCCTTTTTCTTATTTTCTAAGGCCTCCGCTACTTTTGTGGTCTTCATCCAAATCACACAGCCCAAACTGCAAGAGGCCATACTGCCCTTGGTGCCGCTCCGTGCCTGCTGCGTGTGGCAGTCTCCGGGGTCAGTCCCAGCCTTCAGGGCCTCACTGGCCTCAGCGGGCACCCTTAGGGCCTGCAGCACCTCTGAACTCCATTCGCCATCACAGCAGGGGCTTTTGGAGTGCAGGGAGGCAATGTTCACAGGCAGCAGGTTATCAGCTGCCTCAGGACATGAGGAGGCATCTAAAGATGCATCCACAGCTGCCAGAGGATGCTCAGCCAGCCCAGCAGCTGTCCTCTGTGCCTGGCCACCACTAACTGTCTCTGGGCCAGTCAGGGCTTTTACCTGGGCCACTGCCCTGCTGGAGAGGACAGACAGTCTTTCTGGCACCGCTGAGCTTCCCTCGTCTTCATTAAGGCCGTCTAGCAAAAGGCTGGCAGAGCAATCAGGGGATGCTGTTAAAGCACCATGAGTCGGAAATCTGTCTTCATCATCACTGCTGTTTTGGATCTCCTCTTCATCTCTTGATATTCCAGTTGCTGTCTCAGCCATTTAATGCATGAGCTACAGAAACTTTCTGTGGACAAAGTGGAAGTAAAAGGATTTCATTTCCACATACACACAGAGAGAAGCCCAGTGCAGAGTGACATTTGAAGAAAGAACCTCTTTTTATATTTAAGCAATGGACCTATTACTTTTCTAATAAAGCACAACCCTTGGGTCACTTCAGGCCATTTCTTGTGATTTGCATTAGATGTTCTTCGAGACACAACATTAATCCAATAATAATTAAAATGATATACTGTACTATTAACATTCTCAAATCTTTAAAGGCAAGTAATCTATCCCTGCAGCACTGGCTGTGCTGACTAATTAAACAGAATACAGTTGTAAATGGGCATTGTAAGCACTTCTCCCATTTAAGAGCACAGGTCTAACAAGTGTAGTTTGTAGAGATGGACGAGTTATCAGGATTGATCAGCTTTAAAGGGAGGTGGAGGTACCACAAACAGTAGGTTGCATTTAAATGCCTTCTCCAAGATTAATTTGTCTGCTACCAGTTTGTTTACAAGGTTGCCTTTCCCCCTCCTATTAATTCTAACAGTAAAGCTATATTAGCACCACACTAGCCAAAGAGAGGAAAAAGAAATCAAACACTTACCGAGGTTACTGGGGGGAAGGAAAAGAGTTACAGTGCATTGTGTCTGTGTATCATGTTTTCTTGAATGTGAGTCAGCACAATCTGGAACAGAAACATCACAGTGCTGGAGCAGGAGCAGCAACAGCATTACGCTGTTCCACCCAGCAACAACACAGTCAGTCCCAATCACAGAGGAGTGCAGGGCTGCTTTCTTACTCCTCAGTGGGCATTCCTCCCTGGCATGCGGCTTTTATGTCATCTTTGAGCATCAAAATGAATACCAGGATTGGATGGCACTTTTTTCCCACCTCAAAACCAAACACACTTCATTCACCCATTCTGCGGGGGGCAATACCTATGGCCCTTCCCATCCCTGACAGTCAGCAAGGAGGTAGTACAGCACCAAAAGAGGGTGAGGCATTCCAGACTCTGGTGTGCATGTTTTCCTTCAGAAAAAGCAAGCTTAGATAAACTTCAGCTGCATGAACAAGCTAAACCTAAAAATGAAGCAAGCATTCAGCACCAATCAAATGCTAAACATGAAGACAGGCAGAAGCTGTAGATCGAAGTGGTTAATGTACACCCATGTTTAATGAGGCTGGCCTAATCTTTAAAGAGCAGCACTACATCCAGCTAAACCATCCCACAAAACAATAAACTTTATCTGCACTTCTGATGTTCAGAAAAGCTACCTTCAGCATCATCTCTTGTTGTAATGCCAGGAATAAAATTCACAAACGATCTACCTGCATCTACTTCAATCAATTTACCACAGGGCTTCAGTTGCCCCAAGACTTTCTCTACTCCATTCTGCTAATACAAATAGAAGAAAGAAGCAATCCAAAACACTATCTAAAATCTTTCTGCAGCTGGAAAAAAATGAAAGTAGATCCTATCGCCACTTCTATGTGTGCTGCAACACAGTAATATTTTTTTATTTTTCATCTGCACTGACTAGCCTTCTTTCTGATTAATCTGCTGGGATATGCTTACAAACTTGAACACACAAAGCCTGGTTAACATCAGTTCGGATTTGTACCCCAAGGTATAACTTGAATGCATTTTTTGGTGCAAGAGATAATTTGCACTGAATTTGTAAAATAAACTAAACCTGCTGTGTTTATGTGCCAAATCATGCTGTGGATTATATAAATAATACTCGGAAGAGATTAATATCCAGTGAGTTAATATACAGTGCAAGTTTATATCTTGGTAATTCCCATTTATCTGAATCACAAGCTATGGTAATTGAAGAATATGGAATTCAGATAATGGGGAATTTACTGTATTAACATGTTGAAAAGGTTCATTGCAATACAGCATTATGGAGAGAGTCCCTTGGTTTCAGCTTCTCTTGTCTCCAAAGCACTGCAGGCATATCTCCCACTCCAAAGAGGACAGGGGATGGGTGCTAGGTAGTGTACCTGATCTCCAGCTATGTCAGTACTTTTCTATCAGCTATAGTATTCTGTTCCTCACTTCTACATTTGTAGCAATTTGCTGCAAAATAAGTATTTTCTAATAGTCTAACAAGGCATGAAAAAACAGAGTTTTAGTTTCTGGGGTGTTTCTTGTAGTTTTGTTTGTTTGTTTTTAGGTCCTGGGTTTTGTTTTTTTGTTACTTCTCTGCTGCTCTAACTTTTTCAGCAAAATTTTACAGTCAGTATTCCTTAAAGAGATGGGCAGGGAGACAAAAAAGTAATTTTGCACACCAAATTACTGTCACCAAAAATAATAATAAATGTTTTGTAGGTGTGGATCTGAATGGAATAGATAGCATCTGATGCAATCAACTAAACAGTAGGACTCCAATCGAAACTCATTTATATAGATGGCTTTTCATAGAATATTAGGACTTTATCTGTAATATATGAAGCTTAATAGCAAAAAAAAAAAATTCAATCCATTGGACTTAAAGAACCAGCAAAATAGAAATGGGCATTTATGCAAAATTATGCAAAAAATACATAATTACTATTGCTAAAATACAAGTATCATTTATGGCTAGGGCTGCATGCATCTTTCTATTATAGCACTTCCCTCCATTGTTCATGACTTCATAAAAACTCAGCTAAAGGATCAGATGGAAAGGTTCTAGATTCAGTTTCTGCCTGAATACATACTAAACACTTCAGCCACAAAATAGAGATGCTCCAGTACAAAAGTGGGAGCAAAACCAGTCTTACACTGGGAAGACTTAAGGAAACCTTGCAGGAGAAAGCTCTTTTGTGTAACTGACAGAATGGTGAACAGGGAACAAGAGCACACCTCATTTCAATGGAAACATGTAAATTCTTGTTCTGATATCACACAACAATCCTATTCACCTATGACTGTTACCTTGAAGAAGTGGCTCCTACAGTTTATCTCCCTTTTATTTGCAATTTGACAGACCAATAGAGACCTGAAAAGACCTTATGTTAGTTTCGTCTTCAAAAGGCACATTGTGCTATTTCTCTGGTGAAGAAATAGAAGAGGAGAGTTTGCTGTTCGTCCTAAGAACCTGTCTCAGGCAGATTCTGCTCAATGCCACTTGCTCACCCCTGAATTTGTTTTCCCGTTTGTGGGAACCTTTCCAGGCAGAAGCTGCTTCAGATTTCACAGTGAACATTTAGGTCAGACCAACGCACTGAGAATTTCAGGTAGGTAAAACGAAAGCCAAGATGTCTTCAGTTGAGGTTCATTGCCTTTCATTACCACTCACTCACAGGTTGATGCAACTGCAGCAGTTTCAAGGTACCGATAGACCCTGGGGAGCCACCTTCAAGCTGTCAGTCTTGCACACCCCTGAGAGGTCTATGCCAGCAGAGGCTTTTAATCCATCACACTCTTTCAGGCAGTATTTACAAGAGGTGCTGGGCTACCTGCAGGCTCATAAATGTAAGCACGTGCTGAAAGTCTCTGTGCTTGCAGGCTGATGGAATGAGAGCTGAACCATCACAGTGGGGTTTTGTGTGGTAGCAGAAAAAGCTTGGGCACAGGGGAGTCCCTGCAGATAGCCAGGACAACTATTTCTCCTTTCTCTTCCAAATGTGATGCCATTCTCAAGCATGGGCAGATACAAGGACAGGAAGGTGCTTGGGCTTGTTACTACATTAAGTGCAAATCTTTTACTGAATTTCAAAGCATAACAGCCAAATGCATTTATAAACAGCATTAACGGTGAGATCGGCATCGGTGAAGATAGGCCATTAAAAGACCATGGCCTGGGATGCTATGTTGTTTTGTATTTCAGTTTGGGGAGTATTTTTAACAAAGTATTAAAAAGTATCCTATTACACAGGAGTGTAATTACATATTTTATATTAATTGCTCCTAAAGATCAAAAGCCATATTTTGTCTGTTAATGTACACACTCACATGGCCTTGTAAGAACTCAATGAGATCCACATATGTGCATCTCAGGCCTAAATTTTTCCCCAAAGATTCTTTAAAATCCTTTTACAGGGCAGTAAGTCGTAGAAGAAAGTCATATGTTCCCTTTCTTCTGCCTTCATACCCAAAACAGGCAGGAGTTACAGGCTGCTCTGCATTGCACCGGATGGTAACAGGATCCCAAGGGGCGAGTGGCCAGCCAGGGATTGCCATCGTTCTGCTCTCATGCTCATCCACACCCAGGAGTTTCTCCAATCCTTCTACAAACAGACAAATAAAAAATGGAGCCCACCCATGACATCAAGAAATGCTCTAGATATTTCAGAGTCAGGGAAAAGCATTGCAGGACATCTCCATGGCTTTCAGACAGAAGGAAATTAGGAGCATGTACAGAGATGCAGCACAATTGTGTGTTCTGGAAACATTTAAGAAAAGTAGAGTGAATACATGACTTTACCAGTGAAGAAAGGTTCAATGGCTTTAAACACGAAAATACAGGCATTTGAGCAGACCATCTTTATATTAAGGGTAAAAGACATTGAAACAATCTGCCACAACTGGTAAAAATTAGCAGGCTTGCTGCCAGCCTCAACAGAGCTGCCTGTCAGAGGTGCAAATCTCTAAAGGAGTAGACTCACACTGCTTTCAGACTGAGTTTGAGTGTGCAAGCTTCGAAGTCTTAAGACTGCAGGTGCCAAAGTGACCCAAACATTAGGAAGGGCTTGATGACAACTCTCACTGCAATATCTCGGCAACTCTACCCCTAACTCTGCTTGGGCTTAGCTATTCCCAGGTACAAAAAATGAAAAATACATTTATATGGCCTTATAAAGATATTTTAGAACTGAAATGTTTTGCTTTTTCCTCAAGGCAGCAGCTGTTCCCCCATCATCTATGCAGAAAGCATTAGTTTACAATTTCAATCACCGCTCACCAAGTGAAAGAATAACAGCATCATTGCCCAAACCAGTCTAAGTGCACATTCCTGCCATCAGTTCCACAGAGCTGTGTTTTTATGCTGAAGCAGCCACAAAGAACTTTCCAAAGTCTTGTTATGAACTCAGGGATCTACTTCACCTTGCACAACAAGGAGCTGAAGGTTGTCACAGAGGCCAAGGTGGGAATGGACAATCTGTGGGTACACAAATCTGGGATTTTTCTTGATTTTTCTCCCATCTCAGCAAACTAATTTATATTAGGCAGACCCAACTGGCATCAAATGGGCCAAACAGACTGCATAAGAAGCACTTTAAATATAGTTCTTAAAAATTCCAGCAGATTTCAACATGAAGGAAACTTCATGTTTCTAGAGTGGTTAAAGAATGCTTTGCAACAAGGACGTCTGCAGCATATACCCTACAAATTAGTGGGGAGGCAAATAGAAATCTTTGTAGTGACTTAAAAAAACATTAAGAACTGCCAGTTTACCCCATTTACTTTTTCTGCTTCTAATTGAGAGTATATGCTTGTCTATAATTAATTTTCATACCAAAAAAGGAAAATCTGACTATACACTGAAAAAAATTATGAATTGGAAAAAATAATTTCCCTTAACTGTTAGGTGAAAAGGAAATTCTAATGTATCAACGGTTTCATTATTTTTTCCCCCATAACAAAGAAAAGCTTTTGTTTCATGGTAGCAAAATTAAAAGTAACCCTCTACAGTTTGATGCTCCTGTTTCTATTTTTCTTAACCTTAATTTTGTAGAATGCCCATCATTTTGTTGAGGAAAAAATAAAGTGATGGAGAGGGAGAGAAGAAGACACAAAAGAATTTAAAGCAGAAGATCATGTAAGCTGAATTACAGTCTTCCTATGGAGAAGAGACCAAAAAATTGTTCCTACTTGAAATATTTTGAATAACCACCAGTATTAAAAGATTTAAAGGTATTGCTCATGTACTGCAAGAACTCCATGCCTGGCAGGTGAATACTGGATTACCCAACCTAGCTGTTAGACTTCAGATGTGAAAATGAGTATGTAGAGAACTCACGTGTCTAGTTACAGTTCACATCCGGTATGCATTGAGAGAAAAATCCTTTCTTCTAATGAATATGTAAACAGGCTATGTAATTTTTGGTAATTGATGCTTATGCTTGCTTTCATTTTGACACTTGATCATAACTGACAAACTGGCAGCTGAGGAAGAAGAAAACTCTAAGCTGTAAGAATAATAAACAGAGCATGGTGACAGATGGAAAAAAACTCAGCATACATGGGAGGAAAACTTCAGGAAATGGAGCTAAGCCATAAATGGATAGAAAAATAACTGTTTAATGCTTCTACAACTTAAAATGAACATACAGGCATTTCCAGAAGCTAAGCAGATTTTTTTTTCTAAACAACATTAAATGCTTTTAAAAGTGTGTTAATTTTCTGCCTTAGCTGTTAAACCAAAATGGTGTGTAAAGAGAATATTACAGAAATTACATTTAATACAAAAAGTTTTGTTAAAAAACAGTTTCAGATGAAGCACCTAAAAAGAAAATAAAAAATGGATGCATTCATGCTGTTTGAGCCTAACCATTTCCACAAATACTAAATTGACTCATGAGAAGCTTAACTCTGCAGGTCAGTATCAAGCACTGAAAAGTGTGCACCTACAAACACCTTCTCAGAAATTCTACTTTCTCATTCAGAATGCCTTGCTGCAGAGCCATACAGCTTTACTAATAGCGTCTACATAGACTCACCTGCTGTCTGTTGTCCACACACAAACACACACACACACAAAAAATTCCCCAAGGTCATTTGGGGCTGAGAAGAAGGTCAGGCTTGTCTCACTCCTTAATACCTTTGAAGCTGCTAATGTGACTGAGATGGATGAGAGTGAGTAGGATACAAGCCTGTCTGTCAGCAAAACACATGATCTCAGCAATATGCAGTGTAATTGATCTAAATCTCAGCTACAGCAGTTAACAGACTCCAAGAGAGACAGAAGGCACTTGGACCACAGGGCTTGTTGTACTTGACTATGTTCTTACTTTGCTACTAGACATTGCTCAGCAACCTGGATTTTTGCAGCCTGCTTCCAGTGGTTAGTACAGATAGTATTTTCACATCAACAGGTTCATTTTTACATCCAGAGGCTTTTTCTTGAGTCTCTGTCAAAGTCCAATTCATTACCTGTTGAATTATCAGCTAAAACCCTATCACTTTTCTATGAGAAAAATTTTTAAGGGATTAGAAAGTAACAGAAAAAAGATAGATGCAAACACACACACACATATATATATACACACAATTAATGAAAGATGAGCTTTTAAATGTTTGGAGGTTTATTTTAGAGATGTGTATCCACAGATACTTATTTTTTAAAGGAAGAAGAAATACGGAGTCTGATTTCTACTTTATTGAGTAGAGAACAGGCTAAGAAAGAAGAATGTGAGATACCAATCCCACTAAAGTCTCAGACTGAACAAAAAAAATAATGCATCCCTCCTAGAAACAGTGAGCACAGTTAGTTTCTGGATGTCAAAAAGAGGTAATGCTTCCTTGTACCACTTTTGTTGCCGGCAGCCTTCTCTGCTTGAACCTTGAACCCTAGCTGAACCTCCCTGAGCCCCAAGAAAACGTCCTGCTAGAACCCCACTGGCATGAGTGGCTCAAAATCCTCCTTATGCCTAGAAGACACTAGCAATCTCTTATTAACTCCAGTGACACCAGGGCACAATTTTATCCTCAGTCATGCTTTTACTGGACCTCCTTGAGATCTACCTAAAGAGCATTAAAAGAACATTTAATATAGTCATTGCCAACTGTCAGTGTATTATTTGTCACCTTGCAAGCTTTCCCCCTTCCTTTCCAGACCCTCTGCCAAGGCACCACCAGCAGCACCTTTTTGACTCCTGAAGAGATCCCAATACTTAGTGGAAGTATTGTACTAATTAAGACTTTGAGAGCAGTAAGCAAAAAACATCATGTCTGGCCTCACACTTGGCAAATTACTCACAGTTCCTTGCTTCCCTTCACAAGATTGTCTTGATAACAACCATTGCCAGTAGGGATCTGAGGCAATGAGTGCAGCAAAAACCCCTAACAAATACATGCCTACATATGTGAGCTCCACTTCCTTAGGCAAAAATAATGAGTCAAATGAGTGAAGGATCTGCTGCTCTCTTATGTATGGCAGTTGTGCATACACTGATGTGCAAGAAGCTCCCAGAGACTTCTGTCATAGCTTGTCAAATTGCCACAGCTTGTCAAATTACTGATTTCAGAAACTTGCACTACTCCCAAATGAAGGTTGCTGTTTTGTCATTTTAGAGAGGTGGCACACCTCTGGGCTTCTTTCAGTGTAGGTTGAGGGAATGAATGCATATTATGTATGCCAGAAGGAGGTGGAATTGGCCAAGTTGAGCAAGTTAAGGCAATCCAAAGCTTTGAGACAGGGGAAAAATAAATCCGTGTGGAAGGACACAGTACAGGCATAAACAACACCCACACAAACTACCTGAGGTCTTGCTTTCTTGCTTGGAAAAACAAACTCCTTTCTGAACTCTATTCATTTTTACAGACAAAGCCATCAAACTTAACGGACAAAAGTACAAGTCATAAGTACAGGACACTTAATCTAGGTAATTTATCTCATCCTTTAGTGTTTTCAACACAGACAGGAGTAACTCCCTCTTGGAAAAAGCTTCCTTTAACTTCACTTTCAAATGATGCTAACTTTCAGATGACTAAGTCCAGAGCAGTTCACCTTAACCATGAGGCATGTATTAATGAGAGAGACTGAAAGTTCAGCCTTAACACAGTTAGAACAGGAACTGTTCTCACCCATGGAGAGGGTGATCCTTGCACTGCTACAGCCAAATAGCTTCCAGCAGCCTGTGTTTTAGGGGTTTCCTGAGCTTGATGCTGCATCTAGATAACTGCATTTGACAGTCGTTGATGGAACAATTTTCCTAATTTCCTTTTGAAGACAATTATGCCTTTTGGCTTCTGTAACATCCCATGGCGATGAATTCTGCAATCTAATTTTATGTTGCATGACTAGCGTTACCAACAGAGCAAACCGCACCTTTCCAGGGATTCAGTAACATGCTGACACCATCTTACTTTTGTCTCATTTAATCTCATGAGTCATAAGCAGTACAACAAAGTTTTCTACAGCTATCTGGATTTTTCCCCAAAAAGCTCTTTTAAAGCAATGGCTATCAACAGGCAAATGATCTGGTATGCTTTTTCACAGCATAGCTCATTCTATAAATGAGCTATAAATTCCATAAACCTGGGGATGGCTGAGGCTGTTCAGCAAAGGTGGCAAATAATAAGTAATAAACAGCTGTTTGCAGAAAGAAATGCAAGGCTGGGAGGGGACAAGGAATCCTCTCACAGTCCTGGAACAGGCCAAGTAGGAAGCAGTGGAATCTCCCTGGAGGAGAAAAGCTGGGAGAAACCAGCAGGAGTTTTAGAGAGAGAGTGTATAAGAAAAAGAGACTGGGAGAAGGCAAAAAGATGTCTTTAGATTTCCATAAGAATTAAATTGAAAAGGGGAGTGGAGGGACAGTGGAGAGGCAGGTGAAAGGATTGTATTCCTGTTGTCGTCAGCAGAGAGCGAGTAGAAAAGGAGACCTGGACTGCCCCTCTCCCAAGTCTGCTGCCCTAGGCGACTGTTTACTTTGCCTTTGCCCAAGCCAGCGTAAGATGTTATAAAATGAGTTTCCAAAATGCTCTGAGTCACCAGAACATGGATGAGATCTGTGGATTCAAGCCACCTTTCAAGATTATGAATCTCTTCTGAATATCTATTATGCCGATGATATATAACAAAATCACTGCTGTAATGTGATGCACATGTCAACTTTAAGGATACAGTCCCTGCTCAGATGCCATCAGCAGAGGGACACGTCAGCATGGTGGATTACCAGAGCAAATGCTTTACCATGCAAAGTGATGCAATGTGTTTTGACAACAATTGTTCCCTTATGTTTGTTTCTGTGTCAGGTCTGACTTGACTATCTGCCAGGACAATGCTCAGGATCCTTTGCATTGCTTTGCAGAAGCTGATTATGTGATCACATGCTTAAAGCACATAAAATCACTTCCAAGATTCACTGAGATAGATGTGCCAGAAAAGTCAGTAGGTGTTTGAAATAATTGACGCTAACAGCTAGACCTGGATTTTCAAAAGAATATGTGTTTTGTTTTGGATTTGGGGATTTTTGGTGGTGGTGGGGTGGGTTGCTCTTTTTCTTCTAATGCACTATCATATAATCTGCCTAGAAATTCAGCCTTAACATAGTGTTCACATCAAATGAAATTCACCCTTTAAGAAAGAACATACTCAGAGTCCTCCCTGAAGTGGAAAAAATGCAGTCTTTGTGTACAGCAGATCCCCTGTGAGCCTTTGTACCCTGTGCACATGCCTAGAACAACAGAGCAGACTCCAGTGGCATGGTGGAGCTGATATTTGTAGGTCTGGGAGATTCAGCACTGAAATAAAACTCTTGTCAGCCCTTCACCCCCCATCTGTGATGCTGAAGTTTTTCTAATAAAGGCCAATACCCCCACAGAAATGTTGCATATATAGATGGCTGTAGAAGAAGCAGGTTACCTGCTCTTATGACTTTTATATTGCATTTCCAGCCTACCCTGAACCATCACAAAATCCCCACAGTGAGTAAGTGTGATTCCCATTCAAGAGACAAGGGCAGAAGGCAAACCCACTATTGCAATTGCCCAAAAGCCATGATCTCAAATAGAGGCTTCACCCTGTGCTCCCAGGTTTGGGTCTAGCCTGGTGCCAGTGTCTCACTACACAGCTTTGCAAGAGTTTTGGGCCCTCAGAGATATTTAGCCACCAAAACCAAAAAAAAGTGGTACCTATACACTTATGGAAATCTGTCTTTAATTTTGCCATCCCATAAATCTCTTTCATGGAGATATCTTCCATCTTTTCTGCTTCACAAGCCAGTTGTGACGCTTAATTACACAATGACTATGAAGTCCAGTGAATACAACATATATTAAGAGCAGTTAATGAGATTTCTGTCACTAGTACACTCTACCTCTTGTGAAATATTACTCATATGTTAAAAAAAACCCCAAAAAAACGCAAAAAAAATCACATATTCAATGTAAAGCCAATCCATCTTGATTACTTGCATAAATAATGCTATACAACTCAGTAGTATTTATTAGCACAAAATGGAAAATAGCATAGACTTTTCTGACCAGCATGAAACACTGTTTACTCATCCATGTGTCAGTGGTTTCCTGTAGTGCCTGGAGTGACTGCCCATAGTGCTGCCTGAGTGGGACCCCAGACCCACTGGGTACCTACTTCCCAAGGGCTCCAGTGGCTTAGATACCTCCGAAGACCTAATGAGAGGTCACAGCCCCAAATACCAAATAAATTCACTGCAAGAAGATGGACCCAGTTTCAAATTAGGTGCACTTGGCAACACATTCTTACCTTACCACTGGGCCCCATGTATAAAAAAGTGCACATGACATCACTGCAATTGCCATGTATTCAGCCACTTCAGAGTCCTCACACTGCTTTAAGCATTTGTCCACAGTCTTTGACCAAAGTACCCTGTTCTGTCAGAAAAGAATAAGGAAAGGAAGAAGAATAAAAAAGTTTGTTTCCTGAGAGAACAAACATACATCCTACCTCCTCTGCATCTGGGCAAATACATTTCCTGTTAAGAATTATGGTATGGAATTCATAGATTAATAACACTTTTGCAGAGATCAAGCAGGAGTGATTTTCAGCACACGATGTCTGTTACAGCAAGTTATATTAATATTCACCAAAGGGAAACCTGTTTGTTGACCTAAAGTACGACTGCTTCCTAGTCTCTTCATGTGAAATTGTTTAGGTCCTGTGGGACAACTGTACTGAGCTTTTTGACACAAATATTAAAATTCTATTTAGATGTACAATGTTTTAATGCAAATTTTTTACCATAAAACCAAATGCTCCATTCAGTTAAATTAATAGAATTACAAAAAGATGTAATGATAGCAATTAAGTCTTGAAAATGCAAATTTTATAGTCAAGGACAATTACTTCATTTATAGTATACTGGAATGATGCCAGATGAAGGTAATTTAGATCCCCCTAACTCACAGTTATATCATGAAGGATATCTTAATTTCATTAGTACAACAAAGATGGGTGAGAAGTTAGAGAATACAAAAAAAAAAAAAGGATGGGAGAGAAAATTTGACCTTTCTCATTTCATTGCAGTGAGAATACCATAGATCTTACTAAAGTATTAGTAATATTTCTTTCTACTCCTGCTTCTGAAAAAAATGCCGCTTTTTTTTTTTTTATTAGCAGCAATGGAACATTAGTATGTAAAAGATCAACTTCATTCAGATACTTAGAGCCAATGTGTTCATGCCACAACAGTTACAGACCTCCCATTATCTCAGTTTTAAGGATGCATACGCTGTTAGCTCATGGCTTACCAGGTCTCAAGCCGTGGCCTCAGGGATGCATGGTTTTGACTCCAAGAGGAGTTAAAACATTTTTGAATAATTCTGCTCACTCTTATAAAAAGTTCTCTTGCCTCCTGCAAACAGGAAAGTCAAATACCATTAGTTTTTCATTAGCATAGCAAAGAGTGATCAAGCAGGTGCAGAATACAGTGATACACTACAGATTTCCTGCCCTGCTCATATATGTGTGTAAAAATAAATAAATAAGAAAAATACTGTTTCATGCATTTACTTTAGCACTTTACTGAGTTCAAATAGGAGTTTGAGAGACTCTAGAGGTTCTTTCTTTCTTCCAAACAAGTATCCAGGGAAAGGCATATTAAATATGGTGCAGTATGAAGTTTCAATAAAAGGCCTTTACACCTACCATTTTTTTTCCTTCACTGCCTCCTGTAGCCACTGCAGAGAAACCCAAATTCAAGAGGCATGGACTCACTGGGTGACAACAGGCTCCAGCTCCACACTGGTGCATCTCGCCCATGCATCATCATGCTGCTGCAGGAATGTGGCAGTGCAGGACCCCTGCCCAAATCCCCTTCACTGCAAAACAACTTGAGGGCTACAGAGTTCTTATCCTTCACCCCACGGTTTCCATGATGGCCAGCGTAATATTTTTAAGCAGTAAAATGCACACATGCAACCCTTACTGGGAGGCAAACACAAACAAGTGAAACGGCTGTTACTGTGACCTACAAGTCCACTAGATTTATTCCTCAGAAATGTTCAGCCTAAAAACCAAAGAACAACTATGACCTGACTCTATTTCATTATTGATTTTAATAACAGGGCTGTGGCTATTTGGTTTTAAGAAAAAAAAACCTGTTCTGAAGGAAAAATGTACCTTGAGTAGGGTTTGTGCTTTTTCCTCCTTATTTCTGGTCTGAAATACAGCTGAGTGCACAAGGAGACAGGCTGGCTTTACTTCCTTTGAGATGGTCTTATTAAGTAAGAACAGGCCTGGTGCTTTTTTTCCTTCTACTCATCAACATGTATTCAACATGTGTGCTCAGGCACACCTGTAGTGCCACCCTTATTTTGCACTGATCTCACCAGTGGAAGTCTGAACATGCTGAAGAGCTGGAGAAATGCCATTGAACTCACCCTAGGATCTCACCCCATATTTCAGCAAGTCAAAGAATCTATCAGTCAGCCCTGTGCTTGAAAATGATGGATGATACCCTGACTCATTGGAAAGTTATTGGCTCCCTGTGGGGTTCAGATTTCCTTCAGCCAATTCTGTCTTCTGTCATCCAAGAGAAAAATTAGAAATTGTACCAATATGGACTTTATCCTATGCTTCTGATTGTAAAATCCCTACTATACCTGACAAGTTAGTAGCACCTTGTTGTTTTTATGTATTTATTAATGCATAAAATCATTCTATACTCTCTCTCATTGTGAATGTTGTTTGGAGATTTGGCTTAATGAGAAGTGCTTGAATGAGTTAAGCCTGGGTATATTTGCACTACATTGTACGATACAGCTTAAACACTCATGTCATTTTATTGAAAAGCATGGGTTTAACACCATAATAGTTTGTGCATCTGCCAAGTCTCAGTTGTTCCAGGGACAAATGTTTTGTCCAAGCTACTCCCAATGTGTCTCAGTTGTGAAAAAAAAAAAGCCAAAACAGGCTGTGATCATAATAGGATATTGATTAGTCTGGATCCCATACAGAACAGAACTTGATTCTTTGGTGGACTACTAAAAGGTCATATTTCTTGATTGCTCCATAGCTTCTAAAATACAAGAAATATTGAACCAAAACTGCTTTCAATTATACTCATGTTATCTGAGGCCTGGGAATGTAACCAAGGGCAGCATTTGGCCCATTCTGTTAAAAAATGGGGCGATACTCAGCATTTCATTTTGTCATTAGCAGAGACGAACACAGCTCTGCCTACTCTAATTGATGTCATGCCCTAAAGTTAATTCCAAGGTAAGCAGGTGCAAATCTGTTTGATCCAAGGGCTTAATTTTTGATGGATCTGACATAGAGTGCTTAGTGTTATCTGAAAACTGTGGTTTGGTTTACGTATTCATATGTATTTCTGCAGAATGATATTTACAACTGTTTATATACCTCAGATCTCCAAATTCCTCACTTGACCTGACTCTCACAGAGAGTTTGGAAAGTCACAAAACAACTTCTGCCGTGCATATTTATTCTAAATTAGTAGACCAATTCTGAAAAAAAAAAGTTTATTTTTATGTATTTATAGTGTTATTTATTTATTCCTATTTCCAATCCATATTGCAATGCTTCATACAGAATGCAACCCCTTTGTTACTCCTGATCTGCTTTGAAAGTTGTATGGATGTGATAATTTCTCTTTTCTGATGTTTTCTTCTCCTCACGTGATGAATACTTGAAAGTAAGAGAAATTTTTTCTCATCATTTTTCATTTCCCCAACTTTCTGAATACTGGGCTGGGTTTCTTATGAGATGTGCTTAGAAAAGGATTTAAGGACCAGCATTTAAAAGTCCATATTCTCAGAAGCTGCCTGTGATTT
Organism: Corvus hawaiiensis; assembly: GCF_020740725.1. Taxonomy (NCBI): domain Eukaryota; kingdom Metazoa; phylum Chordata; class Aves; order Passeriformes; family Corvidae; genus Corvus; species Corvus hawaiiensis. The sequence continues at coordinate 66,968,482 of NC_063213.1, read as the reverse complement.
TTGGAGACTTGGCCGTTTGTGAATCCAGTTTAGATTTTCAAATACTACTTGATTTTGAAGTATTCAGATCATTCAAAAAACCTTTTGGAGCACGAAAAGGGCTTTCAGTGTCCTTTAGGCTTCTTCTCCTCATTAACTCCAAACTGATATGCGTGGGAACACTCTCATTTTTTTAAAGCTATGTCCTTTGAAGAAAGTCCGTGGAAAGACTGGATTAAGCCCAGACTTCAAGATTTCCTGATCCATTCAGAACATCCTGTCTGTTGGGCAGTTCTCAGAAATCACAGCCATCTATAAAATTCAATCAACAGTGAAAATCAATATAGCAATATTATATATTATAGTAATATTTATAATAATATTTTATATTACTATATATAATGGAAAGCCATCAAAAATGTTTTGTCTGTTTTTTTAAAAGATGAATAATGGCTTATTTAAACTATACGTATATATATGCCTTTCTTTTACTTTGTGAAAAAGATGTATTATAAAAAGAAGGTTTGTAAGACAGAAAATTCTGTCTAAATGTATAAAATTCCAGAATAGAATGAAGAGTGTAGAGAAATATTTGCAAAAGATTACAGATCCGCTGACACTATCTTGTTCACAGAAACACATCAAGTAATTTCATAGAAGAAAGCTTTCAGCTTGTTAGTATAAAATGTTCTAATGCAACATTTAGCTTGCAATATTACTGTATTATATAAGGGCTTTCATGTGCTTTCCAATATAGCTTCTGACTGGAAGCATTAGCTGATGCAGCAGCACAAATAAAGAAATGTCTAGATTTCTATGGTTCCCAAAGGTCATTTTTATGAAAAGATCAGGAAATATGTTTCATTGAAATTAAAAAGAAAACTGTATCAAGTTTAATAACATTGTTACTATAATTACATAAAATTCAGTGAGATGGTGTACTGTTTAATATTTGACTGTCAAGTTTCCACAGTGAGCCTGTGAGGTGTGGAAACATTTAAACTTTTTAAACTGAAATCATTCTCAATTTTATTTCTGTTTCACTACCTGATCCATCGTTTTTCCTCCTTGCTATAACACAGCTTTTTTTTGGTTGAACCTGATGTTTTCTGTGAAGTACAATGAAAATTCACAAAGGGCTGTACCTCTACACCCAGGGAGACTCGTTGTGAAAATGCACGCCCAGATAGCCCAATGCTTTCTACTCCATTTCCTCAGTTGAGATAGAACCCCAGCAGTGATACAGGGCATGGCAAGGGAGCCACTGTAAGGACACAGCTGCCTTCTGGGATTTCTTAGTGATGGCATCATCTGAGATAGATTGATATCAGAAGCTGTACCAACCCTCAGCCATTCTGGAAAGGCAGAGGGTCTAGCTGGCATAATGCCTTTACTCCCAGGCCTGCGTTTACCTAAACAACTGTAAAGACAACCAGAGCCACCACCTGCAAAGTCAGAGCAGTCTCTGGCTACACACAGCCTTTCATTGGACATGATGTTGAGTGCTAGGATTAGAGAAACGAAAAGTTTATAGCTTGGCACAAATCTGAAAAATCTGGGTTTTCAGATAACTAAACAAACCAACCCCTGTCCCCAATACTGGGACAGAAATGAGTTAATACACATAAACAACATGTAACATTTTGAGATCAAACGATCTCATTTAATTTTTTTTAAATGCAAGCTTGGTTTAGCACATTACCCCAGGATGGATTTTAACAGATTAGCTTAAGAGTTGTTTGGATTCATGAGTGTAGAAAACAGATAGCTGCATATGTACTTGAAACTTTTATTAACATTCCTGACAAAGCAAAAGTCTGAAAGAGCACACAAAAGCGGACACAACAGCTACCAACATCCATTTCCATGTGCTTACATCCTTACTTACAGGGCCATCTAGAAGGCAGGTGACAGTTGTCAGCAAAGGCTCTATGTGATATCTACCCAAGGCCATCTGTCAGGTGGGTCTCAACACAACACAGGTGTCTGGGGCATCCTTCCTTTCCCCTCACCCCACTGCAATGCTTCCTCAGGACTCATCTCACCAGCCAGACAGCCCTCCATTCCTTAAAAGGAGAAGGTTTTTTTTAATTACTGCAATACTGAGCTTTCAGGAAAGGTTACTCAGGTAATGGGCTCAAGGAACCTCTGCAAAGGAGGTTTCAGAGATGAGAAAACAGGCAGAAAAGTTACTGTCTCAGGATAGCTACACAGAGCCTTGGTCACAGATAGCATAAAGCTACCTATGTTAGAGGCAGCTATCACCCTGTTAAATTCTGCTCTCTCTTTTCCATAGGTGCACATGTAGTCAGGTATGTGTCCACAACACTTGTGAGGGCAAAATTAACTGATGTGAAGAAAGATAGGTGTCCAGGGGCAAAGGGAAGGTATGACTATTTAGTGAGGTCAGACGGAAGGGCCTATAGCAAGGAACCATGACTTGATGAAAGTTTGTGGAATGGTGTAAATTCGCCAGTTCAACACAAACACAGGAATTTCTATTGGAAATAGAGGGTCATGAAATGAAGTATTTGGTTTTCAGGGAGAAAAATGGAGCTACTAAGTAGTCATACAAATGAACTATTTGTTTGTCACGACAAATTACCAGGTTTTAATATTACAGAACAAAGAACACTGCACAGCAATGTAATGGTTTCTTTAGCACTGATCTCTTTTTTGGATGGAGTATTCTCTGTTATGACATGATGAAAGCTACTGTGTTTTTGGAAAGAGGTGGCTCAGGGGAACAGAAATATAAAGAGTGGGGAAAGGACTTATAATAGGGTGCCCTGACTAGCCCCCACCTCCTCCTGCAGACCATCAGACTGTGGTGTACTAAGCCAGAAGGTGAAAAAAAGGCCAAACCTCACATTAACGAGTCCCCTGGCTGCTAGAGGTACAAGTCATCCTGGGTGAGGTCAGTTTTCTGTGGTGACTCAAAAGAATGATGTTGCTTGTGTCAGCAGAAGCTTAGCTATGGTCACAGCCACACAGGTGTGGACACTGCTCCTCTTAGGGAACCACCTGGAGAATAGACAGGTTGCTGCACGTAGGGAAAGAGTTCAAAAAATCTGGGAAGGTAGATGGAGTTTGGGGCATCAGCAGGAACAGTGACTACTTCCAGCCCAAGGTTACAAGTGAAGGGGAAGCTGCAGTCCACACTTGGCAAGGCCAGGCATGCTCTGGAATAATCTGGGCAGCATCAGGTCTTTTTTTTTCCTAGTTCAAAGGCCTAACCAAAGCATTCTGGGCACCGCCAGCATCAACAGGGAGAGCCCAACAAGTCACTGCCAGCGCTCCACTGCTCTGAACCGTGGCTGCTTTTTGCTTACAGGCACTCTGTTGTTTCATGTTTTTATGACACCAGAGTACCCAGCCCTTGACAGGTGCTCCTGGGAACTATTATAAAGAAAATAAAAATGCTTCAGCTTTCAAAACTTCTGAGAAAACTCTTGGGGAAAACACACAGAAGTTTTGGGTTTCAGTGGGCTATCACACAAGGTCTGGAAATTAAAAATGATGAAGAGAAAGTTGGGATTTGAGTCCTTGAAAACAAGTAATTTTAGAGTGGTCTTAGTGATTAAATCACTGGCAGCTATTTCTTCACAGCAATGGATGTGCCAGGTACCATGCCAAAAGCTCATTTACAGAACTGCTCCACCATGGGCAGCTGAGTGTTGCATGATCCTTAGGACAAAACAATTCCCTCAAAAAAAAAAAAAAAAAAAATTAGGATTCAGAGTCATACCACAGAAAATGCGTCTGGGTCTATTCTAGTGAGGAAACAAATTCATAAAAATAAAGCATAAAGCGATGGATGTTAAGACACCACTGAATGGTGTCTCCCAAGAATGAGACACAAGGTAATGCAGACCCTTGATACTGAATGAACCTCAATGCTCTGTAGTGGCACTTGCTTGTTGGGATTGTTTTTTAAAATGAAATGAAGCTGGTAATCCCAAGAGGAAGCTACAGAGAAGTGGCAGCCTAGCTGCCCTTCCATATACACTGCTCACCAATACCTACCACGGTATCACTTGCTGGATTTATTGCACAGACAGAATCCAAAGACAGGCAAGACTGCCAGCATGTTGCACGTTGGCTGGATACATGATTTTCCTGTGTCACTACTCATCCAAGACCTGAAGATAGGTTATCAGGAAAAACTGAGGGCTTAAACAGGGTGTTAGAAACACATTAAAATACATGCACTCTGTTGTTACTTACCATGCCACGTCTTTAAGGAGTGGTGTGTTGGAAACAGCCTTCTTTGCTGCATGGTAGAGAGGTCCAGCTTCAGCACCCAGGATGGGAAGAGGAGTCACACTCTTTGACCATTTAAGCTATTTCATATTTCAAGTTGTCAAGTGTTGGTGGCATTTGCTGGCCAGAATTTCTTCTGCTTATTGGAGAGACTGGTTTTGTAGTACACAGGTGGGTGATGCCAAGGTAAATTCTGGAACTAAAAAGTCAAAGTTGACCTGACCTATCTGTGAGGTGGGACTTCCACTGCTGGTGTCGCAGGAGTGGAAAAATAATAGAAGCTATCAGAGGAACATCAACATCACCCAGTGTTCCAGGTCATGTTACTGCAAAACCAGAGTGCTCCTCTTCTCCATCTTACTGTAGTCCTTCTTTCTTTAATGAGGAGTGAGTTATAGTCAATTAAAGGTGAGTGATAGGAACTATAGGGAATATATTCCTAATCAAATATGAAAAATTACTATATACCTTGTATACAAATTACATCATGAACAGAAAGTAGCTATGGTTGATTGGAGCAATTAAATGTTTTCTTTAAGAAAAGAAAAAAAACCTCCAGTGAGAATATTTTAGAAAATGACTTTTTAATCATCTATAGAACTGCTAAAATTACCCTCTCCTAATAGTTTTAAAGTGTTCCTTAGTTAGAATTAACTGCAATCCCTTTGCAGAACAGACAAATACTTCCCCAGGAACCTGTTTAGAGGAAACTTTATTTTTAATCACAAGATCACATTGTGCAAACACCCACAGATTTGGGAACCATTGCATGGGAAAGAACACATTCTAGAACCAGTCAGGAGGACATGGCACACAATAAGATTCACCCCTCCAGCAAGAAACATTAATACTGATTGAAAAATCAGTTTTTCAGTGCTATCTGATGTATAATAAACAGCATCCTGCCACATTAATAAACCAACTAACACCTTCAGTCTTGCCTGTCTCCTCATCTACCATTATCCCTGCGGATACTGCTGGTTCTGCATGGGTAAGGACAGATTTGGGGAGGGGAAGGGCTGTGGTCACCTTGCTGCAGATGAGCAGTCTCTGCTCAGCAGCATGATGAGAAGGACATGTGCCCTGTGGGCAAATGATAGGGAACTGCTTGGAGTGGAAAAAAAAAACCTCCTGGGCATGACATGCCCCAGTGTTCCACTTCTGCCTGCCCTTGCATAGGAACGCTGCCTGTTTGCACAGCCTGGGCACAGGGACAGGCATGGGCAGCCAGGGACTGGCCCCTGCTGGCAGTGCCAGCCTGTACCTGATGTGGTGTGAAAAAGCACACCAAATGAAAGCAAGGGGACCAGAATCAGACTCTTAGAAGCGGCAGACCTAACAACGGTCCTATCCGAACTGAAGGAACATATGCTCTAACAATTGTCAAAATTAACATCGAGAATGTTGCCAAGACTGCTGTGAGAGTTCAAACCTCATCTCAAGGAGGCTGGGAGAACTAAAAGAAAGGGTAAAAAATGCTGAACACAGCCTATTTGGGCAAAGAAACAGTGCAGTTTTCATATAAACATGATCATTTTTAAACTTGGTGGAAAATTCACAGTATTATTCCTTTTTCTGCCAACTTCAACCATACCTTCCCTTTGTGCCTGCAAAACAAAGATAATTATTTTTTACTCACCTGCATAAAATGCTTGAAGAACTCCAAATGATTGAAGATACAAAAATGGAAAGGAAATGTGTGTATATGCATGTTTATATATAATTGTTATTATTGTTACAGTCTGGCAAGAAAACAAAGATTATTTCTAGCAAAGCTTTGGGATTTTTTTATAGCTTTAGAAGCTGTTTAATAACTAGTGATCAGATGAAACCCAACTGCTTTTGAAATCAATGAGAACTGGATTATACATTGGAGAGGAGGAAGCATTAGCAGAAAATGTTTATATTACATAGTATTTGTTATCTTAGATAATCACCATTTCTGCCTACATCTTCCAAGAAACTCATTCTGTTGCTCTGAAAAATATGTAATGATTTCAGGATAATTTCAGAGGCCAACTCCTCTGAAAATCTAAACCCATAATTGAAATACTTCCAGTGTGTCAGATCAGTAAAATCAGGCTGAGGAGGAGAAGGGGAGAAGCCATTTAATCATCTGACTCAAAGATTACGGTATATTTTTTCTGTTTTCTTCTCCCACTTTTCATCTTCTTTAGATTTAGGATTTCAAATTACTTCTTTTTTTCATGCATATTTTATAAATCAGTCAATGTTAATAGAATGTCTCCTAAACATAGCTTAATTTTTTGCCTTTCAGATTCCTCCACTATAAAAGTTAGCAGCAACTACAGCAATTCCCTCCATGGACTAAATCCTGGCTACTGCCCATTTCCAGGAAGGCTGGAACAGTGTGTGTGTTTCATGTAGAGACAGTAAAACAGACATACCATTGAAGTGAACATTGGGATATTTATATAGTCATACAGTTTGGCTCCGAGCTCACTCATGACATGAACCATATCCCTGCAGCCAAATTTTTCTGTGATTCAGTTCTTCTGTGACAGATCTACTGTGCCCATCAATGCTGCACTGGAGATGTTAAGAGCTGAGCTGGTCCTTACCACTTCCAGCTTCCTGAATCCCTCTACTTCTCTACAACAAGGAGAAAAGGAGATGTTGCCTTTCACCACTATCTCTATTTTTAACTCTCTACCTTCTGAATCAAATGGAATCACCCAGCATTTCTCAGCAGCATTTCTCAAGTGATACCTGGTGTATGAGACTTTCAATCCACACAGCACAAACTCATCTGCACTGTGCGGGGACTAGGCTTGTTCAGCTCTTGTTCTTTATGCCTCTTAGGTCTTGCTGATGTAAATTATTTTAGCCCACCAGTTTCAGTGCTACACCTTTCCAGACTGTAAGGGCATAGTCACTAACACTGTGGGAAAGATTTGACTTCAGAAGACTGCAGTAAAACTCTCAGAAGGAAAGCATTGAGCTAATACTGAGGCATAAGAATCTGGAAGAGTGCCTCAGTTCACAAGAAAAAATATAGTTTCCACTACAACTTGTCAATGAATATTGAAAAAAGATGAGTGATGATTAAGAGTTTAAAATAATCTCCTTTCCACCCTTTCACCTGCCTCCAGTCAAACCATAAAGCCAGCCATGCCCCTGGCTTACATTATAATGGAATTATTGTTTATGGAGGTTTGGCCAGTCAGCAGTCAATAGTGAAGAAATGACAAACGTGTGTACAAGGGAGAGACTTTGGAAAAAAAAGAGAAAGGAAAGAAGAAAATTTATTATTGCCAGTCTACTGATGAATGCAGGCATTAGAATAGCAGATGTAGAGCCTATAAGGGTCTGGAGAGTGAAAAGCTAAGTGTTGCCTTAGAGCACCAGGAAATGGAGCCAGGGTTGTGAAAGCCATCAAGCTGCCTGCACTCTGCATTCCTTAACGTACAATGAAATGCTTTGATAACCGAAACCAAAAACCCTAAAATGGCAAGCCCTTCCTGCAAGGACCCTTGAAATAAAGTTTGCTTCTAATGTGGGGTAGTTGTCAGTGTAAGGGAGAAAGATGGGGGAATTGGACCTCTGCATGCTGGAACGGGGACATTTGCTTCAGCACGTGGGACTGTTGCTTGGGATACACTGAACAGCAAGAAAAGTACTAGGAAGGATGCAGCCTTAGCTCCAAGGTAATGGATAATCCAGAAATAGCTGTTTCTCTTCCTCAACCTTTTTAAACTGCCACAGGAGACCTCTTTCCACTCAGAGCTCAGTTATTCTTCAGCATCGACTTCTCAACACACCACTTTGGCTTTCAGAAGTAATCTGTTGGACAGGCTAGAAAACCTGTGCTGAATTCCCTCGCCTCCAATGTTTGGCTTCAGTTAGGAGAAGATTTGCCCCAAGACTAAACATGTGTAATATTAAGCGTAACCTTTTCTTAGCTTTATTGTTCTTGCTCCTAAATCTGAATTATGTATACCTTGGGTGTGTTTATGTGTATTTGAGTGAGGGAGAGAAACTCAAATGGGCATGGAAAATGTGGACTCCATTCACCCTACATACGCTGTAATATGAACAGACTCACAGAGGTGTGTGGGCATATATAGACTTAACCACATCTACTGTAAAGAGGAAAAAAATGCTGAGAAGCATTTTGTCATGTTTTCCACTTGGAATGTGTGAGCTGTGGAAACTCAAAGTGATCACATTAATGTTTCTTCTGGTAGTTTTTTTCTGATGCTATTTATTTTTCTTGTGCTATTTGCTTGTTATCGTGTTTTGTTGGGAACTAGACAAGTTTGTGAGGTGGGTTTTTCTCCCCTTTCCCCATATCTTGAATATATGCACACATTTGAATTATGACTTTCCTACAGGAACTAACAGCTGTATGTGCAAATCATGCATATAAATCAATTACCAAGGCCTATGTACTATAAATGCACCCATTAATTAAGCAATGTCAGATGCTATGAACCATGAAGTTCATTACATCTTTAGCATTCAAACCAAGGATTATTTGAAGAAGCAATACTACGTTTACCTAATAGTTAATGAAATTAAGCCGGGTTGTTGCCAACATTCTTATTTTATACCTAATTCAGTGTTTAAATGTTTATGAATAAAACACTAACTGCTGAAAGCAGAAATGTTGAAATGTAATTACTGGTAAGTTATAACGCACTTGAGGACTCATTATACCAGACTTGGGAGTTTTAAGATCACCAGTGTAACACAGTCTCCAAAAACACAGATTTTTTATGGGCTAAAAGCTGGAAAGACATAAATGCTGTTGAATTTGTACTGGCTGAGTGGAAATTTTGATGATCGTGGTAGTATGATTTATGGGTATAACATTTTCCAGTCATTACGTGGTTGCATTTCACCATTGTGACATGATTTGCATATGTGAATATCTCTGCAAATTAACTTCTGATGGGAGCTACATCTGCCTGGATTAAGAAGCTCCTATCTGAAAACCAATCCAGCTGCTACCCTGAAGGACCTACTTGATAAAAGGCAATCTGCAATGTCATCGTATACAGTTTTTCCATATGTATGTCCTGATTTAGATTTAAATGTAAATATTGCATGACAGTATTGGTTACTTTGTTTGGGTTTATTCTGCCAACTATGAAGCACTCAGTGATGTCAATGTGAGGATTACTTCTGCTGTGCAGCACTCTCACTTTCCTCCATTTCAATAGCCTATCCACAGACAGCTACATATCAAGAGCTAGACTGGTATCCATCACTATTGTTCAAAGCCATTCTTAGCCAGATGCATTAAAAAAAATCGAATTTATAAGGAAGCAATGCAAAGGAAAGAAACAAAACCCTAAGACTCTCCAGAAGAAAACCACAAGACACAAGAGATAAAGTCAGACAGTCAGACAGACAGGGGAGCATGGAGGGAAAATGAAATAATATTTTTTTGCAGAATAATAGTAAATTATTATCAGATTCTTCCCGAGCACTTGGCAGAGCCCAGTAACTTTTTTGCAACACACTAAAATAGGAGCTTGAAGGAGGAATTTAAAGGAGAGTCATGAGGCAGGGTTGAGTAGGAATTGTGAAGAAAAGCAAGAGTGTTTTTGAGCACTGCAAAAAAAAAAAGGCAGGGGAGAATAGGGGTGTGTAGAAGCCAACATAATCACTTGGTGTAGAAGACTGAGGGGAGTGTGGAAGAGATACTTGGAGAGTAGTAATACAGCCAAAGCAACTAACAAACAGACTTCTCCTTGGAGTGGCCTTCCAGCTGTTTACCAAAGTGGTTGGATTGCTTTGGACAGGCTCTGAGAAAGCAGCACCTTCTCCAAGATGTAGAGTTGTGTATCTGCAAGGCTCAGGAGGGAGCAACAGCATGCTTTGGAGGGTGGGCAGCAGTGGTGAGAAGCACAGGGATATGCTGCACATGGAAAATGAAGAGAATGAGAGCCTTGTGGACTTCAGAGCAGATCTGAGACACTTCAGAGACAGAAGAGAGGGAGAGGAGCTGGTATTTTTGAGTAGAAGGAAACAGGTCCAGAGGTGAGGTAACAATGGGAGTCAGTAGCAGAGCAAAAGGAGATGCTTTTGTGTTCATGCTGAGAGCACTCAGAAGAGAGAGAAGATCAAGAACCGGAGCCTTTAGTGAGTAAAAAGAAAGGTAAGAGAAGAACCAGAGAAAGGAAGCAACATTGACCTGAGAGAAAAAAAAATTAACATGAGATTTGTGTGCTTTTTTAGGAATAGGAGAAATCAGATATTTTTATTTCATAGGAAGCATTTTGATTTTTACTGATACCAAGATTTTAAGATATATTGCAGGTATTGCACTGAATGTATGAGCTTATCCTTTCTTCTCTCCCAGAAATCTACTAACACTGTTGCTGCTTGAACACACTGCTTTTGTTAAAACAATTCCAATTAAATTTTAAAATTATGACAATATAGATAAATTTATAATGAATTTTACTTTTCACATGAGTTGAAAGCTTGAAATACAGAAGTAAACAGCCAAACCCCAAGTAGTAATTGGAAACTGTTCCAGCTGATCATATGGATAGTCTTAACTAAAGCTTAACTATGTAGAAACCAAAGCCACACAGTAATACTCATACCACAGTTGTAAGTGCATTTGGTCCCAGTGTTGTAAACTAAAATGTTAGTGGAAGCACAGTTCAAAAATGGTTAAAAATAGGAAAAGTGTTCTCCCACTCTCATTCAATAACAGGCAGTAAACTGCAGTGTGTTAAACAACATGAAGTCTAAATGCTAGAATAAATTCACACACATACACACAAAAAAAAGTTAACAAAATATCTGCAGGCAAAGGCATAAATAAGCCATGCCCCAGGAATTAAACACGTGCAAGTGTATGAACCCACCCATTCTTAGACTGAGCAGTGACTTACCAAGTCTTCATGTGAATGTTGCACTAAACAAGAAAAGGATGGCAGAGTCAATGCCACAATATATTTATATATGCCATTTATATATGTGCTCTCAGACTGGAGCTGGATTGCTCCTGCAAGGGCATGGAGGCAGAGCTATTGCCCTGCCTTCAATGCCCTGTATAAATCTAAGTCTGTTGCTTGAAGCCTCAGAACCTGCAGCTGATCATTGCCCAGTACAGCAAGTTACTTCCTCAATGGGTTACATCCAAGGATGTTCAGCACTGCTGAATGCAATCACATGAGAAAAGACGAACAAGTGAAAGACATATACTTAATCTAACCAGTGTTCATGAACAGCAATGAGATTCATTCCAATGCTGGTAATTCTTAAATCAAGACCTCTGATAGCATATATGAATGCAGACTAAGGGAAGGCAGAAAGGATTCTCTCTCTAAAGCACATCTGGTCTCACAAGTTAAGGAGGGGTAGAGAGCAGCATGGGGAAGACTATGAAATTTTTATCCAGTCCAGGCTTTGTTTCCTCATAAAGCAGACGCTTTCAGATCCCACAAATTAGAACTGCAGAGTCAGCAGCACTGAGTGAACTCATTGCCTAATTATAAGTTCCTCCTTATCAGAAAACATTGGTTTTGTTACATTTTGAGATGAGTAGAGGTAAAATTCCTGATATTGTGTGTATATGTTGCCAAGGAAGTTTCATGTACTGATTGTGTGCAATAAGAAATGTAAGAGATTTCTCTCAGTAAGCAAAGTTCACAGGGGCCATATTCACATATCCATCCCAGTGTAATTCCCAAATGGCTTTGTGAAGGTCTGAAGAAGCAAAGGAGTAAATAAACTCGTTCTCTGTCAGATTTACAGCTGTGTCTTCAAGAAGGTCTGCCTTGATTGCTGTCTGTCTCTGTCATTCCCAGGTGGGTTCACACAGAAATCCTTAAATGATGTCAAGAGCAGAGGGAGCTAGAGCAGTGACATATATTGGCTCTCAAATTATTGGGAGATATCTTGATTTTATTTCATCTGGCACCAGGAGTCACTCTTCTGTTCAGCACAGAGAAACACAGCACAATATGTCCTCACAAGGGAAAGGTGAAAAGAAATTTTATTATCTTGGAGCATCAGGTGCTCATTATAGCCAGCAATTAGAAAATCTCAGGTGCTAACAATGCTTATTCAAGCCTTCTGATACAACACACTGTTACATAGGAAATACAGCAAATATCAGGTGTGACAATGCCAAGATTTGGGTTTCTCAACTGAGCTCAAATTAAAAAATCAAAAACAAACAAAAAACCTCAAAACGAATGAACAAAACCAAAAACCACAAACAAATGAAAACAAAAGGCAATGACAACAAAAAACCAATCCACACCAAAAAAAAGCAACTCTTCCCCTATCACTTGGCACATCTAGGTTAGGAAAGAAGAAAGTATGACCCAAGCATACATATTTACTTTTAGAAAGGTTAATTCAGTGGATTTAAGTGTAGGTGATCTTAATGTTCTGCTTGCAATCCCTATGTAACAAGTTGGCAAGACATTTTTGACCATTTTAAGTAGACTTTGAGCCTTAGAAGGCACTTGCTATGTTTACAAATATGGACTAATGTTTTGCATATTGTATATTTTAGATAGGTTTTGAGCACAAAAAATCCCTGTAGCACAGGGATTTAGTTACAATTTTGCCACTCAAGATTCTGTGGAACAATTTTAGGTAGTTCCTTCAGAAGGAACACAACTATTGCAGCACAGATATACCTTTTGCTGGTTTTGGTTGATCAAACCTAGCCCAAGAGCACAAAGGGCCCAGGGGAAGCTAATGGAAATATTCCCTCTGTCTTCTGTGGTCACTGTGTTAGGCTCTGTGTGCTTTTACTGTTTCATGATTACCTACTAGTCAATGATACTGGTCAAAAATACTGGTATTTTAGTCTCATTCCCCAAAATTAGGACACTCAGTCCTTCTCCCATTTAGTATTTTGGTCCAGAGTGCTCTAGGAAAAAAGAATGAATTATCATCCTGCCTTTAGGGATGCATAGAACAGTAGGACAAGACAGAAAAGCCTGCACTGGCAATATTTCAGCTGTACTTGCATGGTGGATAAAGAGAGTCCTTTTATTTTTGCGTATGTTCATAAGAGGCCAGAAAAAACAATGCAATCTTTGGCATTACAGTGTAAGTCCTTCAGCAAGTGTTCTAGATATGCCCAGACGGGTATGTGGACTTGCTTTAAAATTAGATACACTGATCTTTTCATGATTCTGTTTAAGGTCAGAATAAATTTCTTTTTCATTGTTTTTAAACAACGGAAGAACATTTTCATTTATCTCTTCACTGCACTGACTTCCTCTAAGACCATTATTGAATAAACAAAAAAAATTACCTTGTATTCCTTCAGTTCCTGCTCAGTAAGCTCAAGAAGTTTCAACTACCAGGATCCCATTTTTCATCTAGGAACCCACACATCCAGAGAATTGTTGGTCTCTGTCTCTTCTTTTTTTTTCATTTTCATGGGATCTGGAGAAAAAATGGCTTTTCTCAGAATATTACACCAGCAGCCCTATCTTGTTTGTCTTAATCACCAAAGAAGTTTATCTCTGCCTCAGTTGCTTGAGTAATAACTGATTATTTTCCTGAGTGAGGTGAAGGGGATCACATCCTACAATATTGTCATACCCCTTTTCTTTGGTTGCCATGCAGCGCTCGTGACAGCTCCCTGGTGTAGATGGTCAAAGTTCCAGCTGATTTTAGAGAGAGCAGTGTTTCATCCAAGGTTGTACAGTGAAATGCACATCCAGGTGTCAGGCACTGTGGGCATTCACTACTCCACAGTTTGAAATAACTCTTTCTATACTTTGCACTCTGTAAACTTCAGCCTGATCTAAGGCAACTTTGGCCCTAAGGCCCTGAACCCACTTACTCATGTTTCTCTAGATCTCACTTCTCTTGGCCTTGCTTCTCTTGTATTTAAGTTCTTGGTGTTGTAGTCAGGATTGCATTGCAGTTTTTCTGTCAGGTCCAATGTCTGGGCAGAAAGCTGATCTGGGACTGGTGAAGCAAGGATTTGGCACCTCTTTCTGTAAAGCACTGGGGTATCCGGAGGGTTTTTGATGGAAAATGAAATTCTGTTCAATGGCATTCTGGGGTAGCAGATAAAACATAATTTGGTCCTGGGATACCTACAGTATAGAAGAACCTAAAAAAAACTGTGAGGATTTCAATGATAGAAAAAGTATAATATTTTAACAGAAATTGTACTGTCATGAACAGCCTCATTAGTTTTTCTTTGATAATTAGCTGTAACTGTTTAAAAATTATTAGCTGTATTGAAACAAAGACTTTTGAAAGAGAACCAGCATGAATACTTATTGTTAGTGAATTAATTCAGAAAAGCCTTGATTAAGCAATATACACCTAATTTCACAAAAAAATGCTGAATTTTTTCCCTGAAGATTAACTGTGAATTCCATTAATATGAAGAAAGTTATGTCTGATTATCAATTAGGGCTTTGAGAAAGTATACTCTTGTGCTGTGTTAGCCTGAGTCACATACGCAGAGGACCCAAAAAGAGTGGAGTTAATGGCTTCAGCTTGTCTTTGTGTAGGTAGGACCTATGTTAAGGCTCAGGAGTGTCTGTGATCCCCAGTTACCTCTGGCAGGTCACTTTGTGCTTGACATCTGGAGCACAGAAGGAGCAGTAGCCGAAAAGCTCCTGCCGAAGGCAGCTGCACCAATAGGTTGATTTTTCTCAGGTCTTGCCCATTTTGTGGTCACTTGTGCCCCAGATGCTACAGAATTAGTACAGTCCCTTTGTGTGGCCAGCACATGTTCCTCCAAAGCCTCAGGGAGTCAGCAAGCACGGCAGCATGGGAGGATGAGGATGGGCTAGCCCCAAAAGCAGGAAGGCACCTGCCCAGCTGCACACCAAGCTCCCCTAGATGAGAGATTCTGTGACTCTGTGCAGCATTGTCACTGCTGGAGCCTCCACCACTGCCATGAACACTCAACCACTGCCATGACCCCCCCATGAAAGCAGCCAGGCAGTCTGTGGTGCACCACCAGAACCCCAGGACACGTCCCATATGGCACCACCCCTGCTGGCTGTCCCTTGCTCTCCTTGCACCCTGGCATCAAGTTGGCTGTGTCTCTGGGTGCCCTTTGTGAGGCTTTCTCACAACCAGTGTGCATGAGAAGGGCAACAAAGTGAGGACTTTCATGGGTTAATTGCTCAGCTGTCTGTGTTTCACAGCAAAGGCTAGGGTTATTGTGTCTGAGTCTCTTACCCAGGTAAAATAACACTCAAACATTTCTTCCAAAGCAACCCTTGGCTGCCTAATGAATCAGGATATTCAAAAGACATAGCTTCAATTTTATTATAAAAACAAAATAATATAAAATTGTGAAAAGGATATGATACAAAAATGTGTAAGACAGATTTGCAATTAATTCTCCTTTTTCTTCCCTGGAATTCAAACATACCTCTTAGAACAAATGGGCTGAGGCTTGGGACAGTAATAAATCTTTGATTTTAATATAATTTTGAAAGAATCACACATCTCTAAAAGATTAGGGAAATATAACTTTATTTTAATGCGAGTAGTATTTTACTGGACCCTGGCAGGGTATAAGAGAAATTATCATTTTCTCATTAGTCTAACTGCCAGCTAGCTCTTCTTACTTTCCTTTTCTTCACAATGGAGGGTGTCTCAGATAAAATGCTACTTAATCAAATTAAGAGGGAGTAGATTTCTAAAGAATGAGTTTCAGAAGGAATCAGGCCAGAAACTTAGCGTGTTCAACACTTCAAATGCTTTTTCAAGTTCCAGGCTTCAGTGGTATTTAATTGTTTTCTTGGGTCAGGTCGTAATAGTTTGGCTTTCAGATTAAAGCAGGGAAAATTTTTATGAGACAAAAAGGTGCCATCAAATGGATTTATGAAAATATAGACAAGTTGTTGAACTTCTTGTCAAAATAATTTCTTTCAAGAAATTCAGCGCTGTCAGTGCATTCATTTTGTAATTAAATGTTTTGACAATTCAGGTTGAAACAATCATTTGTTTGAAAATTCCTTTTTGCTATACAGTTGTGAAGTGTGAAATCAAAACCACATCTGACTTGATTCTTTTCTAATCAATTGTTCAAAATAACTGAGTTTCATGCCAAACTGAAATAATTCCTTTTTGAGCTGTCAGAACTGCTGACGAATGCAAAAAAAGGAAGGAGCTGGAATAAAAGCAGTTTGTGTACAGAACTCAAAATCTGTGGGCTACAAATAGAAGATCCTTCATGGATAGTCTATTATAAGTTTGGTTATTCAATTGTCATCTGCAGTTGTGTTAACTGCTGTGAATGCAGAGTAACTATACAGTCCATTTTAGTATGTATATTGAAAACAATACTTAATTACTTCAATCAGGACACATTCATCTTCTAGAAAGAACTGTCTAGTTGTTAGTCACTTGTGACTAATCCTTCATTTTTGTATGATGCTCACTGTAAAAACTCCCACAGGGACCACCTGTTGCGTCAGGCTCTGTACAAATCAGGATTGTGAGATATCACAGCCTGGTCCAGATCTGCTGGCTGCTTTGTTGCAATGGGATCCCACTGCAGTGTCCAGCATGTTACAAAAGACTGGAGTAGGAACTAGATCCAGACCATTCAGAAACCCTCTCCAGAGGCAGACCCTTCCTTCCCTCCTTTTCCTCAACACAAACCTCTCTTTGTGATAGGCTCCTGGTAATGATCTACCACAAAGTTCTCGGCCCAAAGCTTTAGAAGGCACGACAGCATTTGGGCCTCAGGACAGCAACTGAACACAAGCTGAATTCCAGGGTGGAGGAGATGCATTCTTGTAGGGCAACTCAAATGTGAGATTCTCAATGTCGATCTCCAAGGATTGGTAACCATCCTGGTTTGGTAACACCAAATCTTGGAAGAGATATGGCAATAGTGCTCTGTACTTATGCTGCTGCAGAAAAACCTCGGGCTAGACACAGATGCACAGGTCTCAGACTGTCTATGTCAGATATGACAGATCTGCCATACCAGAATCCTACCCATCCTTGCTTGTTTGTCCCCCAAGTATGGTTTTTAGGGACAGCATGATAGTAAAATACAGAGATGAAGGTGTATCACACACCCTCCTGTCTCCTCAAGGGTAGAACAACTGTGTAGACCTCTGGTAAACATCATTAGGCTTAGAGCAGTTCCCCTCAGACTGATCTCACCTCCCATGTTCAAGTCCTTCATGGAGACTCAAGGTCTCACTTCTCACTTTCAAGTCCGTTAAGGAGAGCAGGTTCCATTTGCACTTACTCAGAGTGATATGATTCTGGCAAAAAAGACAACTTTCTCACATGAAGAAGCACATCTGTTTGAAATGGTTCCTAACCCTTCTTTGGGAAACAGGTCAGCTAGGGAAAACCTTGTCTGCTCTCTGGTGGGACATTGAGGTGAGGGCATGGGGAACGAGGCATTAAGGGGAAGAGGTATATCCACAGTTAACAGTCCTTTTCTCAAGCTGAGTTCCTGAAGAGAAAGACAGCAAAATTAATGAGAATAGAGCTTTGCTTTGCTCTTTCACAGATCTGTGATTCAGAGGGTGTAATGTGAAAATGTGTGATTTTCTTCTGAAGGGACAGCTATGGCATATGTGATATACATGAAAACCACTAGAATCTTGCAAGAGCCTCTGAAAGCTCATCCATCTCCATTTACCAATTTTCTCCCTTCTTCTGCCCCATATAGCATAATCAGATTGCCAAGTGTCTAAGGGGAGGTGCCAAATACGTTGAAATAAGTACTTCCATAGGGAAAGAGTTTGTGTTTTTAAAGCATTTCAAGAGATTGCTTTATTCCTTTTTTTCCTTAAGTAATATCAATTGAGTAATGAACATGAAGTGGAATTAGCTGAGATAAATGTGATACAGACCAAAAAAAAAAAAAAAATTGAACAGAAAATTGGACAGAAGGGTTTCTGAAACTAGCCATACAGAAATGAAGAAAGTCATGTAACCAAGAGCAACATACTGCAGATTTTTGTTCTAATTGTTAAAAAAATGTTCCCTCCCACTCTTGGAACTTCCAGTCCAAGTTTAAGCCTGAAGCAAATTTTTACAGTAAAGTTATAAAGCCATAAAACCAGAGGTTTATAATGGAAACACTGGCACAATTCTAACTAAAGTGTTGTGCCATGGGGTGCCTCTATAATAAAAAAAGAGTCTCTGAGCTTGTATGCCAGCCAGAAATCTAGCAACACCCAAAAAAAATGGACAGAAGTAGAAGAGACATCAGCAATACCATTTCTGAGATAAAGAAAGCACACAAAGTCCTATGGAGTAAAGGGTTACAAACAAACAATTTGTCACAGCTTTGAATAAATACAGAATGGGAACCACACTTTGAGAAAATGATGGGTTATTAAGGTATGGAATTTAATATCATTGTCAATCTATAAAACTTTTACAACCTAGTCTTATTTGCACAGAGATTACATCCCCAAAGCTCAGTGCCAAAGACACATGTTAATAAGCTCACAACTTTTAATTAAGCAATATGTATAAGTAGATTCCCATTAAGCCGTGATTTGTGGGCTAGTTCATTACAGTGGGTTCCAGCCACCAGACACATATTCAATACAAATCAAGCAGCCTGCATATTATCCAGCTTAATGTGAGCCTACTTGGGATATTTTATCACCACTTCAGATTGGTGGTTCAGAGAACTATATTTTTTTCTAAGACTTGGGGCAGTGACCAGAACCTTATAATGACCCCATGTTGTTTTCTTAATGAAACTATCCATCTGAACTGTTTAGTTGCAACTGGTAATTAATCACACAGTTAATCATAGTTCTGTTATATACAACATGTATATGACATTCAGCCAGAACACATTTTCTCTCATTTAAATTAAATGTGTAAACTAAGGCACAAAAGAAGGAAATATGGATACTAACGAATGCAACAATAAAAAAAATTCACACATTTTACTCCAAACAGAGTGATGACATTTTCCAGGTCTTGGAATAGCTCTCTTTTGAGTTCCTGAATTATGCTAAAATTTCTGCCCCCAGTTTGTGACATGGTGTCAAGTGGAATTTTTTCAATCAGCTTTACTCATGACAGTGTGGCATGCCATTTCACATTTTTCTTGCTTAGACGGATTTCCCATTGATTACATCAGCAGTGAGGATTGTACAGCAATTTGATGCTACAGTCTTAAAAATAAGATGGATATCCTGCAATATTTAACATTTTTTTATTTTTTGCAGGAGTTATTAGTTCATGGATCATTGGATGATCATCTAGGAGAAATTATTACAGTCAGATATTTGGAAAATAATACTTTATCATAGCATTTTCTTTTGGTATTCCTTCCATAACAATAAGTGGATGAATTAACTTTGCTACACATTTACAGTTATCAAGAGTGACAATTGTTTTTAACAGCCCTTTGAGTAAGGATTCTACTGTATTTCACTGTAAGGAAATACGCATTTTATTTACCGACTGACCTTTTCTCTGTAACCTCTCTTTAGCCCTCATAAAACATACACAAAATATTTAGGGTTGATTTTTTTTTTGGTTTATATTTTCTATATTGCTACTGAAATATTCTCTAAACGACCAATCTTAGATAACGTAATGATACTACCAAGAGCTTTCCAGTATTTATTTAGAAAGCAGAATTTGCCATTGAGCTCCAGGTTCATCTTATTCAGTATCTTTCTAACACCAGCAGCTTAGCCATGAGGTTTTATGAAACCAGGGAGGCAATAAGACCCAGTAGAGGAGACTCCAGGATGACAGAGAAAAGAGTGAGCTCCTGAGAAGATGTGAACCACAAATCAAGAAGACAAGGAGAAGAGAAAGATCATAATTAGCCATAGCTCTAAATGTAACAAGAAGAATTTTTCAATCAATATGGTAAGCTGCTTGTAGCCAATTAAAAGACTGTAAAGTAGGGACAATGCCATATGTAGATTAGGCTAGTCTCGTAAAAAGAGCCTTGAAGCAGTGTTGCATAGTTCATGAATTGATTTTCCTCAAAGGCCGGAGAAAAAGGAGCTGCAATAACCCAGTCCTATAGTAACAAAAGTGGTACCTCAGAAAACACATTTCAGTGGCAAATGAGTCAGAGGAGTTTTACACATCCTTTTTATACCAAACTTTTGCTTCACCTAACCATCTTTCCTAAGATGATGCTCGTGCAAAACTATAATGCAGAGGATTTGGGGGTTGGGGTTTTTTTATGATTACACTATTTCTGAATAAACTAAAGCAATGCAGACCTGGGAGAACCTGTGCCGCTGCTTTCAGCTTTAATTCACCCCTGAATCCTAGCACTTTGCCTTTGCCAACTCTATGGGATATTGCAGCATATGGAGGAGTGAGGAAACTACTACATTTGCCAGAAGCTAAAGTGTTAAAAACAGTCTCCTACAGAGGAAGCGTGGAGTCAAGGAAAACACCCAGACATATAGCTGTTGAGACAGGAGCAACATTACAGCCATTAAAATCAAATGTCAAAGAAGGAACAATGCCTATTAGCTTTTAGAAACCAAAAATGAACAGTTCAGCTTTATCAAACAAATGGGTTGCACTATCCAATTACTAACTTCTGATAAGCACCATGTCAATTTTGAAATTGTACTGCTGAGTCCATGGAGAAGAAAAAATAAATCTGAGTTATCCACATAACAAGGATAAAAGGAAGCCAAACTGCTACAATCCTGACCTAATTACCCAGGCAAATCACTCCCCTTTCTGGAACCTTGTAGAGCCGGTAGAAACACTGCAGTATTAGCTGACAAAGCTCTGACCTTGCATGAAGCCCCTTTTCTCTCCTCTTCATGTCCCATCTGATCAGAAGC
The DNA here is from genome assembly GCF_020740725.1 of Corvus hawaiiensis. Taxonomy (NCBI): domain Eukaryota; kingdom Metazoa; phylum Chordata; class Aves; order Passeriformes; family Corvidae; genus Corvus; species Corvus hawaiiensis. The sequence goes on along the minus strand of NC_063213.1, from coordinate 66,947,483 downwards.
CTTGAGAACTCCTCTGACTGGGTCCCTCACCCAAAGCAGTATCTATCGCAGCATCTTTGTATTGCATCCTACCCAGGAGCATAAAATCTGGGACTGCGCATGGCTCTGTTGAGTGGGCTTTGGAAGTCTGCAGCCTGCAGAGTGGATGCGACTCCTTATCCAGCACACAGAATTTTGCACGGCTTCACAGAGCAGCTGGCACAGGTACTAGAGGAAACTACTATCCTATTTGCTTCTTAAGGCTGGTGTCCATTGTGTTCAGGGAACATACAGAGGCTTCCATTCCTTCTTCAGTGTTGTTAAGTCCGAAGCTGGTTGGCAACTCCCATTTTAGTGCTATTTTTTACCCCAAGGTACGTGAGTGGTAAATTAGGCACGGGTTGAGTTTCTCAGCAGTAGAGTATATAATTGAAAGGATAATGAGAATAATAATAAAAAAAGCTCATAAATTACATTTTATGTAATGTAATATGCACACACTTCCTGCTTTCTTTTTCATCTCAGTCTAAAATGAGCATTAAAGTCCATGTTTCATCCTCAGCCGGTGGGCTGTCTGTAAGGACTCCTAACTCAAGGTCTGTCTTATCACTCACAACATTCATAATCAAATAAGAAACACAGGATTTCCAAACAAACCTTTAAACCAGACACACACACAGGGGGCAGAAATCCACTTCAGTCACAGTTGCGTTGGATGAGGGAATGACAGCATCACTCCCACCTGTCCTCACCACCCTTCTCTCAGAGATGACTGCACTCAGAACTGCTGGTAGAGTTGCTTGTGTGAATGCTCTCACACCTGCTTTGGCTAAACGTGGCCCTGTGAAGCTTGAGCAGCTGGAGCAGAACATATTTGCTGCTCAATCTGAAATGGGTGAGGGAAAGCTCCCATGGGAGCTTCTCCTGCATGAAAAAGCAGCTGTAGATGATCTCTTCAGGTGGCACAGCTGTGCTCGAAGGAGAGCATGTGTCCACAACAATAGCAAGGATAGAAGAGGAAAGCTAGAAATTAGTAACCTGAATGCAACATCTCTCAATCTGTGCTCACTGTTTTCTTTTGGACCAAGCCATGCCTGTATTGGCTCTTTTGACACCGTTTCTAAAATCCCTCAGGCTGTCAGAGGGGCAGAGACGAGCCTTCACCTTATACATTCAGCCCCAGACTCAGGTAAAATGTTGCATTCCTGATAAGGTAGATACATGTGCATAAGGCCATTAGTTCATAGTGAAAAGTCAGCATTTAAGTGTTCTTGGTAGGCCAATGTAACATGGTAAGATTTTCAGTGCTTGAAAAAGAGCAGGGGGGAGAAGGGGGAGCAGAGGAGAATAGGGGGCTGCAACCCATTCCTGTCCACCACTTGTTAATGAAAAAAATCATGTGTTGAGACAATTAAAAAATTTAGCCTTTTTCCTCTCTAACTTGAAAGATATTATGAAAAAAGTAATGCATGTTGTCTGATAGTTCAGAGACTCTCTAATATATTCACAGATAATATCTGTGGAAAAAAGACAAAAGCCTTTTAACTGTGATTTTTTATTCCAAGATAGAAAATAAAGACTTCAACAGCATCAACAACAGACTAAACTTTTGAAAGGTTTAAAATACAGAGCCCTTGCCACTGAAATCTGTCCTCTCATTCTGTACACATGAGCACACACATACATGCATATTCTTGCACAGATTTTAGACACAATCATAGCTGTCTGCTGCTCCAAATTCACTGTGAATGGTGAATTTCTAAAATTCATCTGAAATAAGAAGAGAAAAAAATCCTTTCTTTTTTTTTCATTTTTATTATTTTATTATGTAAGGACTCCATGCCTTTGAAGTAGGAGGCCATTATAAATATGTCGTAGTGCAGATGAAGTTTTCCAATTTCATTAACAAGTAGCAAGATCTGTGCATATATCTCCCACACAGAATGTTTTAGAAATATGCCCTATTATGTCTAGTTAAGTCAACCTTGTGTCATTATTTCCTATTAGTGTATATGACAGGATTGGCATACCCAGGAAAGATGCATCAGAACCATTACGTGCCAGCCAGGAAAATGAAAAAAGAAATTCTATGTTTCAAAAACTACATTAATTATACTGTCCTCAAATATTTTGAGAAGGAAAGGTTCTATTGGTAAAAAAAAAAAAAGGTCTGTTGTTTTAAGGTTTAAGGAAGTACTTTGAATAAAGTTCTAGTAAAACAGAAAAAAAAAGGCCAATTTTGGAGTGTATATTTAAGTAGAAAAAGACAGGGAAATGAGAATGAAAAATCTACTGCATGAAGAGAAGAAAGCATTGCTTAAATGCCTTGTTTTTTAACACATTTTTTTAAAATGATACATTTTATTTTTCAAAGGAAACTTTTTAAAATAGGTCTATATTTTGCAAAACACTACTTTCAGGTCTAATATCATTATCCTACACTATTAATGGAAAGACTTCTGCTGTATAACGCTACATTGATTTCACCAAAATGTTAAGCACACATTAAGCAAAAGTGGAAAGAGTACCTGTTTTGGGAAGATCACATAATTTCCACAGAACCCCAGAAATGTAGGGCCAGAAGAAAACTCAAAACACCTCCACCCATCATTTGTAGTAAAAACAGATTAACTACATCACTTCCTATATGTTTCTCTTTATTGCTGAGTTGACCTTGACTGGACATCAGTTGCCCACCAAGCTGCTCCATAGCAGGATGGGGGGGAGAAAATAAGATGGAAAAAAACCCTCATGGGTCAGGATAAAGGTAGTTCAATAAATTGGAAGCAAAGGGAAACAAAAGATTTTATTCCCATCAGCAGGCAATGTCTGGCCACTTCTCAGGAAGCAGAGCTTCAGTACTTGCAGCAGTTGCTCCGGAACACTAATGTCATAAATAATGAATGCCACCCTGTTGTCCTTCTTTCTCTTAGCTGTTAGTGCTGAGCAGGTGCCATATGGTATGGAATACCCTTTTGGTCTGTTTTAGTCAGCTGTCTTGGCTGTGTCCCCTCCCATCTCGTTGCCCATCCCCAGCCTACTGGTGAGGGGGAGAATGTTGGAGAGAGAACGTGAGCGTGTCCCAGCAATGGCCATAACACTGGCATGGCAGCAGCACCTTTCCAGCTGCCAATAAAAAGGACAGCACTGTGAGGACTGCCATGGGAAAATGAACTCCATGTCAGCCAAACTCAATACACTTCACAAAGAAAACAGCTTTCAAACTTAGTCATAAGAGAAACTCAAAATTGAATTCCCCAAAGAATGACACTACATGGAAAATGAAGGTCTCAAAATAGCTTCATGCATATTGATCTTGTAATTTCTATATCTGAAATGTAATTTTCTCTCCTTCTAACATTTGATCTGGATAGTGAAGATGCATCTGTTGTTCAGACTTTGGACCATCTCCTGCATGTGTCATTTCCAAGAATTTTGTTGTGTATCTCCTGACAAGTGACTCCTGTTTAGGAGGAGGCAGTGGCTTAGGAATGGCTTGAGACTCAGAAATGTTTATGACTTCTCACATCTTCCACGTCTTCAGACAACAGATTTGATTGTCTTCCAACACCCATTGCCATGGAGGAAAAAATGTTGCTACGTGATACAAAGGTAGCCCTCAATGTCAAAACCTCTTGTGCTGTAAATTCTCACATCTCCATTGTCTTTGAGCAGCCAAGAAGTACCTTTGCTGAAGATCAGGCTCCCCATCTTTAGATTACTGGATAATAATATCCTATCAAGGAGATATAAGAGGGAATCAGAAAAGCTCATCAAAATGTTCGGTGACATGGCAGCAGATTTATGAGAAAAAAAAATGTCATTATAAAGAAGAAAAAAAAAAGGAAAGGTCATATTCATTAGTAAGAAAGGAAGACCTAAAGAAAGTACAGGAAATTATAGATCTACCAGTACTTTGGAGTTTTGTTGTTAAGAGAGAGGGAGGATTTCTTAGCACGTTTATTAAAATGAGGTACTACTTCTCTTTACTTTTACATTTTCAATCTTTTTATTATCATAGCAATACATCTTCTAACTGCTTCCTTAAGCATTACAGTGGATTTATTTAATAAAACTGAGGACTGAGCATCACTGAAAATACTGTTTCCAATGGAATACTCTCATGCTGTGATTGGTGAAGTGCTAAGTAATTTGCATTTAATGCTAGCACATACCACTTAGCACTATATTTAACTAAATGATGAAAATCACTCATTTTTCATCCCCTTGCTTAACTGGTGCTCAGTGTAATCTATCTACTGTACTGTGAGCCTAGCTCCAGATATATTCTAATAGACCCTGCTCTCCAATCTACAACAAGCATTTTAATTTTTAATTCATAGTTATGTCTTTATCCTTTAATAGAACAGAACTACAGATGGGGAGTATGTTTTAGATAATAAGAGCACAGTAGGTACCCAGGGAAACTACACCACTAAAAGGATTCTTTATTTACACTTTTCAGTAATGACTACATATATATAGCTACACAGGAGAAAATTGTTGCAAAGGAACACTGCGTAGACAGGCAATTACTATCCAGCTATAACTGAGCATTATGGATGATGCTGCTGATAAGAGCACTTCAGAAAACAATTTCAAAGCCAATACCACCCACTGCATATTGACCAACAAACATGGGAACTCATAGGATGCAAGTAATCAATATTAATAGGTAAGATGCTACATTTAAAAAAAAAAATTAGGTAAATTTACCTAATATTTAAACATAGTTTAAATTCAGCTTTCACAAATATGTAATGTACAGAACTGTACATCCTAGATCAAATGAAAGTCAGTGGAGACATTCCAATATAACTGGAGGAATAAAAGTAGTCAGTCAAGTCCTTCATGCTGAACAAAGTTTCAGTACTAGATCCACATTTGTTAGAAAAATCAACACAGTCCTATCAGAATCAAGCTATGGTGGTTCCACGGTTCCACACATAAAGTCAGTCCTACCAATCAGACTAAATTCCAACACTGTATTACCAACACTGAAGTCAAAATCTCACAGAACCAGACTGGGATATCTTAACTCAGTGGTGAGAAACCCAGGGTATAATATAGCCCAAAGGGATTTTTACCATTATAGTCAGTCATGTTGAAAGGCAAAACTGAGGCCAAGGAGATGCACATTGTAAGATGCTGCCCACAGCATCTTGGTACTGTTACTCAGAAACTGCAATAGGTTACAGGGTGGCTTCTCTTCAGTTAGTTTCTCTTCCAATGTTATGCAGAAAAGTTTAAAGTGTCAACAGACAAAGCAAACATTAAAAGGCTGTTATGAGAGAGAGAAGTTATCCAAGTAATATCTTATGCAATAAAAGCCACAAAAATCACATCAATTCCTGTAGATATTCAGAAGCTTTTTAATACCACTTCTATCTGGGTGTAAGTCATAAAATAATCACACACATGCACATGCACACAAACTGGAAAAAAAACAACACGAAGTGGAAACCAAACCATGCACACCCAAATTAAAACTGTGCTCAGGAGTGACATTTAAACCTTTAGATTACTACCTAAGGTCATTTAATATTTATTCAGGTGGATGAGAACTATAGATAAAAGTAATACTATTAATCAACAGTGCTCAAGATATTGGGTAAGACCTTACAAAGGCAAATGCATTTGAAAAAGTTTTACCATACCAGTGTGAACAAAGGGACAACAGAAAATCATAACATGCTAGAAAAATGTCACTGATTGCTATGTTAATTGATTACAGAATTCTACATAAATGATTCAAAATAGCAGTAAGGTAAATTTCTTCCCATTTCCAGCTTCATTTTCAGGACAAAAAGGGAAGACTGAATCAGGATGCTGACAGTCTGCCCTGTATTTCTCTCTTTGCCTCTGACTTTGATGGCCTTGAGTGAATGATTTCGCTTTCTTGCCTGTGTTCCCCTTCCCACCTTCCTCTGTTATCTCTCATAGTTCCTGCCTTTGGGACATGGACAGTTTCTGATACATTTGTATGGAGCCAAATAGAATAGGCACTGATTGGTTCTAAATAAAGAGAACTGCCTGGTTCTAACTTTAATACTACTAAGAAAGCACAAACATAACCTCCAGGTTGCTTTAAGCTGCTGTAGCTCACAGGGAAGCAGGTATGGCCACCACGAAAACCTCAGCAAAAACAATCTCTCGGATCTTGTAAATTTTGCAGCATGTTGGGACTTGGCTACAGAACTGGTAGATGAAGCCATCATTGCTCCTCTTCTGGGCATTCTCACAGTCTTGCAATTACAATAGCATTGTGCTTTGAACAATTACTGAAAACACTGTCAATGTTTTAGTCATGAAACTTGAAAAACAAATCAGCAATATTTTCTCCACCACAGCTAACAGGTACAAGCAAAGCTGAAAAAGCAGAAACAAGTAAACCTGAGAAATCTAGGAATGTCCCACAGCTGGGAAGGGAAAAAAAAGTCATAGGAAATAATTATGTTTGCATGATCCAATCTGTGATCTGATCCCGTGAGTTCACCACACTGCACACTTGTTGAAGCCACAGAGGAGCTACGAAGGGAGCATTCACAGGACAACACTGCATGGGCAGAGATGTGGCCGTCAGAAACGTAAATCCTATCAGGCAGTAGCGATACCATGGATGTGGATCACGATGTAAACAACTCCACGGACCATATGTTACTGCAGGAACTAGCTCTTGTCAGAGACAATGGGATTTCCTGAAGATTAGAAAAAAGGATGTATAGAAAGAGATGATGCAAACACACCAATGACAGTGTATGACCTCCCTCCCCCAACAAAAGGGATATAGGAGCAAGAGCCCGTACACTAAATTTACCAGTTTTCCTCAAAAAAAGTGTCTTTTGTGCTCATATGAACTTTCCAAGGTTCCTCTGTTACCAAACAAGACTACTGTGAATTTAAGAGTAACATAAGGTGCTTTTAACTGAAATTTACTTCTTAGAGGGCGTTAGAAAACTGACAGTGATAGGACTCAGCTGAGTGCAGAGATCTTGTGCAGCCAGGTACAACAAGCCTGGATAAAGAACAAGAGGAAATTGATATCTCACAGTAACAGTGATGCCTAAGGACACCCAGCGTGTTCTGTAGCGCTCTGTCATCAAAGACCCTGATACTACCTTTGGTCAGGAGCAACTTCACTGAAAACTTGACATAGATGTTCCACTCTGCATATACTTCTCTAGGCACTGTGAGGGGGCCAGTGGCTCTCACTACACAGTAGAAAACACAATAAATGTCTGAGAGATTGGGACTTTTGCACTTAGACCAATATGTCCAGAAACATACCTAAATATATATACAATAACTGATTTAAGCCTGCCCCTAGCATACTTTAAATGCTGGTCCTTGTCTAAGTTAGATCGCTCTGGATTGCATTACTGTGTTGAGAATCTGAATGGAAAGTGTGAGACTGTTTGGGTAAAGGACAGCACTTCAGCCTTCAGGACTTTTGCAACAGCTGACTTTTGCAACTACCCAGGGATGAAGACACATTGGAAAACACAGCTGTGAAATTTCAGCTCTCCTTGATAGCACCCTAGCCTTCCCAAAAGAAACTGTGTTTTAAAATTATTTTCTTTTTTCTATCCCTCCTATCATTTTATATTTAGGTATCAGGATTGTTTTTCAGCCAGGCACAAAAACTGAAAATAATACCTTGCCACCTTGCTGTACTCTTTTTCCTCTCCCTCAGCTCGATACGTGTAGATGTACGCAGCACACTGTCCTTCTCCCTTATGCTCTCCTGGTCTGTGCTCACTTCATTACACAAAAGACTTTCCTCACTAATATCACCAAATGCCTGAAAAACAGAACAGACAAAACCAACATATTATTATGGCAGCGTTCAGTGAAATATCAGAGGGAACACAGATGACTTTGAGTACCCTTCCCCATCCCTCTCTTCTTGCTTTCAAAATATTACAGCTTAGAAGTTTTCATGAGTGTGAAATTTTATTCTGTCATACTAATAACCCAGCTTTGCAGCAGCTTACAGTTTAGCTTTCATGGTTCAGTTCCACTCCTGGGCTTATAACAATTTTTCTAACAGTTCTGCCAAAATATTATAAAGTAAAACTTACTGTAAATGTATTCACTAACACAGATAGAGCAGTGAGATTAACAATTTAAACACATGTGAAATGTGAATTCCCCTAATTTTTCTCACTCTAAATGCTTTAGTAAAACAGTCAAATGGGGATTTTTACGCCCATTGCTTTTCATAATTTCTTCTTATGATGTTCTTGACACATGGAGAAGATTTGAGTGAATAAAGAATATACACTCAAAGAGGAATCATAGCCATGAGGAGGAGATGATGTTATAGGACTGGAAATTGGTTATAAAGCCAAGGCATTGCATCAGATACCACATCACATGTCAGATCCCCAGCTTGTGTCATGTGGGTGGCATTTTGCACAAGAGTGACCTGACTCCAATTGTTTTCATGTTTTGGAATGCCCATATAAGAGAAATTTTTCTCAGATGAATTTGAGTAGAAATCAAATTTCAGACGCTGAGAAGTAACTGAGCTCAGCTCTTTCTAGCTGCTGTTACTCAAATGTTAGCATGAAAAAGCAGGTTGATCCAGTAATACACTAATGTTTTAAAGAATTTTGCTATTCTCAATCTAGTTTAGCACAGCTATAATAAATTTTACAAACACAGATATGTGTAAGGGAATAACCTCTAATTTCTATTGTATTTTTTTGTGTATTCTTATTATCTGTCTGTTGAAGCATCTTACAATCTTTATTGTATTTCTGGTTTTGATACACTGTGAAGCTAGCAAGTACTGTTACCTCAGGAACAGAGGGAAACAGGCAACGTAGCAGATATTCCCCACCTCACATGAAAAGCTGAGACTAAATATTGGAGTGGTCTTGTGTATCCTACCACCTAGGCAAGTTTCTCTGTACCAGACTATTCTTTCTTCTCACCTAGATACCACTTACACAGAACAGCTGCCACTTTCTTTTTAGTTTTATTCTTTCAAACTAGGAGATAGTCCAGTTTTAGGTTGTCCAAAGCTGTTTCTCTCATGGCATAAACAATCATCAGAGCAGGTCAAAAAGAGATACAACATCATGGCAGGACTTCATAGCAACAGTTTTGCATTATAGGAGATATAAAGGAGGCCTACAGCATCAGTGAGCTAATAGAAACAGAAATATTTTTCCAGTTGCAATAATCTGAGAAAAATTTGTGGAAATATCACCAATGTATACCTGGAGTTGCAACCCTAATTCCCCAGAAGCTGGAAAACTAATTTCATTTTATAGAATCATTTAGGTAGATTTGGAAAAGACCTTTAAGATCATTGGGTGCAGCCATAAGCCTAATACTGCCAAGTCCACCACTAAACCATGTTCTTCAGTGCCACATCCACATGCCCTTTAAATGCCTCCAGGGATGGTGACTCAACCACTTTTCTGGGCAGCCTGTTCCAGTCCTTGAAAACCCTTTCAGGCTGTCAAGAAATTTTTCCTAATATCCAATCCATTTCCTTTTGTCCTGTTGCTTGTTACCTGGCAGAAGAGACCAACCCCCACCTGGCTACAACCTCCTTTCAAGCAGTTGTAAAGAGTGGTAAGATCATCCCTGAGCCTCCTTTTCTCCAGGCTACACAGCCCCAGCTCCCGCCTCTACTCTTTGTAAGACTTGTTTCCATGCAAAAGAAAAGAGGATATAGGGGACATTTAAGAGTTCACTGTAAAAGCCTTTCCTTTGGTACTGGTTAACACATACCAAGAGCTCTTTCAAACCTGATCATTCACATACCCAGCATGTCTGACTGAAGCAATAGGAACCTTTGCTACAATTAACGCTATCGTTTACTTGTGTACTTTAAATTGAAGCTTGTATAGATATGTAGGATTTTTAAACTTGATCAGACGTTGTGCAGAGTTATGTTCTTAAATTAAAGTCCAAGTTGTTGTTTCTGAGAGTTACTTAATAGCAGTAACCTTATGGTTAATCAACCATGTAGTAAAGTTCACTGTGCATTTACTGCAGTGTAATTATAAAGTGAGCAAAAATATAATTGATGCATTTTGTCAATCTGTGTAGCTGCAAGGTACTTTTTCAAAGGTTATTTTTTTATTCAGATAAAATAAGTTAATGCTGTTTTGGCAATTATCCTTTGACTTCAGAGATTTTACTGCTGATTCAGGTAAAACTGTGTGATAGATGAATAAGGATTATAAGCATTTAAAAGTACAAAATATCTTCTGCAACAATCAGTGGTTCTGCCCTTGCAGCATAAGATCATAATGAAAATCACTGAAAATACAGCAAATCTTGGTGTTTAAAGTGGGTTGAAACTGAAAGATGTATTTTTTAATACAAAATAACATTTTTAAAGTACCCCTTAATTATCATCACTGCTGTTTGTTATACAGTACAACTAGAGAGCTATGGCAGCATTTTCCCCTTGAGCGCTGGCTCAGACTGAATGGGTGTGCTTGAACTTACTTCCATTCCTTCTGCGAACAACTGACAGAAACAGTTCTAACTCTTCAGGACTCCAAGCAAAAATAAATGAAAATTTCCATGAACATCATGTATTTGTGTTGATTAAGTAGATAACCCTTGCTCCTCACCCTACATTCTCTGCAAGTAAAAAAGAAGCAAGTATAATTTAAAATTGAATATTCATATACAGAACAAGGCTATAATGCTGTAGTTCTGGCATTTCCATAATTTTTCGGTTATCTGAAAGCCAGTGAGTCCTGCTGACAAGGTCCAGTAGTGGACCTGTCTCATTCCTTTCCTAGTTCTCCTATCAGAGCACAGACACCACCATACATAAGCAGGACATGGCCACTTGAAGGAAATAAATCTTTTTCCACATGACTTTGTGACTTTCTGGGGTACAGAGTATATAAAACCTGAGATCTGTAGAACACCAGGGCAGGGGGAAATGGCCACATGCTGCAAGGCTGCCTCCTGCATTTCCATCCTGTTGCAACATAGTCTTGACTGCAGTTGATAATAGATTAACAATTAATAGACACGGCTTCCATTTAAAACTATACCACAATTTACTGAAAAAAGACAAAGACCTAATCTCGTGCTTGACAGAGAAAACAACATGAAACAGAAGATATGGAGAAATAACTTCTGCTCAGCTGAGACACGTTGTGCTCATCCACTTCATCTGCAGCAGATGGATTGGCTTACCCTCCACAAGGGCAAGGAGCAACAGACCGTGTCCATTTCAGGACAGGGTTTACATGTGAGATGAGCTGGATCAATTTAAGAACAAAGCATACAAGCACAAGATTTCTCCAGGAAATCTCTTTTCCTTGTTCTCATCTTTTCGGGGGGATGGAAAGCGCTGCCTGGACAACTAATTTATTTCTTAAACTAATTATCTTTAATTGAATTATAACATTAAAGGAGAAATATATACTGGTAACAGTAACTTAAAACAGCCTGGTTTACTTCTTATTTGCAGTGAAACCAGCTCTACTGCCATGACACTGAACAAAAGGGCTGTAAGTTTGCAGGCTGTACTGATCCGATTGCCTATGTCCATGGCAGTATCCCTTAGCTGACTTGGTAAAATGTATGATTCCCAACTGAACCTCAGTGCATGTTGAGAGAGATCATTCTCCCACTGAATGCAGTTGCAAAGTATTGCTTGTTTTCAATTGGACAGGATTAACCCTCAGAATTAGGCAGGCAGCATGTGGTAAAGCCTATTCAGCCCAGGAGTATGTACACACCTGCATGCATTAATCACTCTTCTGTAGGACAAACCTTTGCTGTTAATCCTTCCTTTTATAGGGATTTCCAGGAGACCAGCTCATGGTTGGTTTAAACTGGCCATGTTTGTGGTTGACCTGACATGATGCTGCTGAAGCCAGCCAAAGTGGGTCAGTTTACACCAAGTAATTACCTTTGCCCAGCCTCTGCCCCAGCCAAAAAGTCCTCATCCACTCCCTACAGCTGACCCAGCTTACAGAAAAGCCAGAGCTGTGCTGTTCCCTCTGGTGAGATGAGGATGAAGTCATGAAGTAGTGTACCAGCCTCAGGTACCGAGCTGAAGCAATCCTCCCTCTTTCTCTCCTCCATAAACCTCTAATGACCACTGAAGTGAGACTCTTTATGAAAACAGCATGTGGGGCTTTTGCAGTAAACGTGGCCAAATTATTCCCTTAATGAAATTAGGGCCAGAAAAAGCTGCACTCACATATATGCATAAACTGTGCTGGAGTCAACTGCATGGCTTATACACACATGGGAAAAAAATAGGGCCCAATATTCATAGCAACACTGTGTATAAAAAAAGAATTTGTGGAATTAAGAATAAAACATGAGGCAATTTGTTGATTTGCCCAGGGAATATATGAGAGCAACAAATGTGTAGATTATTCTAAGGTTGTTTTTTAGTGTCATTATCAGATCCAAGAACTGTATATAAAAGCATGCGGTCCTTCACATGCTAGAAGTATAGTTTGCTCAAACAATTGTAAAATATTCAGTATTCTTAAGATTAAATATCTGAATATTGCTTCTGAAGGAACAGCTGTCAGCTTAAATCTAAAGTCTAGTTTGTTTACTGGCTGTATTTTATATCTGTTAGAAAATGACACCAAATGGCAATAAAATTGTTGTAAGTATTCTACTGGGGAATATAAATGCCCTTTGGTTACAGTGTACATATCTTTATACATAATTCCAGTATATTTTCCCTAGAATTATGTTAAATATGTAAAAAGCCTTTTCTCATAAAGGTAAAAATGCTAGATGTTTCCAAGCTGTAATTTAGCATTAGTGTCAAGATTGCTTCAGAAAATAAGCTATGGTTACTGTTTCATTCTTTTTAAGTGTCACTCAGCATACCATATCTGATCTTGTATTCAAAATAAACTTAAATGATTTTATTCACTTTTACAGAAGTGCAGGAGGGTTTAGACATAATTTATAGCATATGGATTGATGTAAATAGCTTAAACTAAGTAATTGGCTAGTCACCTACGCTGTCTTATCCTATTACTGCTAGGTACTTTTCAAGCAATTAGGGAAAACAGATCTCTTTTATCCAGTGAGTTTAAATTGGATGAATCCTTGACATTTGTGAAGGCTTATTTGATAGATAAAATCATACTATACAAAAACTTTCTCTACAATGCTGAGGTTTACTAGGCCTATAATAAGAAACTGATTTTTTGTTGAGTTAAAGTAGCTTATCTTTGCCCTTTTAATAAGAAATCAACTCCAGTCAGCAAAAATCAAGATAAAAATCACCCAGTTGGTGTTATCACCATGTAGACAGCAAACACGTACCACTATCATTAACTTTTCTGTGCATGGATTTCAAATACATTTAAAATGTCAAAATTCAATCATTTCCTGTATATTACAATAACATCAGATTAATGAATACCGAAAAGCATGAAAAGTGATTTATTTTGGGAAGGTCATTCCTTGGTTAGCCAACACTTAAATTGAATTACTATAAAGGGGAAATATATTATAGGTAAAAAGGAAAATGGTTTTTACTGCATGTGAATTCTTTTAGTTTTACAATGCTTATGATAAAAAGACTGCACCTACAAGTTTAACCTCTATAATTTTTATGCTGCACATTTAAAAAAAAATCTTATTATTTAACATTTCTAAGGCAATTTATACATGTCACCTTGTACTTAATGTTCCTTTTAAAACAGTTAGTTTTACCTCATCCCTATGAAACCTATAAGACTACTTTTCATACCAGACGTGAAATTTCTAGTTATACCAGGAAAGCTGGACCTCTAATGGGAATACCACACTTAAAGAAATAAGTATTTTAAAGAAGCTATTGCTTAGAGAGACATTTATTCCTAGCTAGTGTACTTCTACACACAGCACTTAAAAACTGGCCTTGCTTACTGGAAAAAAAAAAGAAAAGAAAAGAAAGGTAAGTATTATTAAAGTGAGTTTTGGCTCCTTGGGTAAAATTAGGTTCACACTGAAGTGATTTGCTGAATTAGGGCTATGAAAAAATCTTGCTTTCACTGAAATATAAAAGAGTAGGATGGGGCTGTAAATATGAAGTGAAATTCTTACAAGCATACCAGGACTTCCCAGCAAGATTATGCAAAATTTCTCTTATGCCTGTCAAAGAATATCTGCAGATACAGAAACATATCTGAAGTTAAAGTCACCAAGAGCTGAACACATGAATCTGAGGTAGAATTTGGCCTGGTGATTTCAGTGCTGCTCTCTTGCTCGTGCGTTTGGCAAGAGAAGCACTGCCCCAGACCTCACCAGCCTGCACACACACCTCAGTTAGCTAAATGTTAAGAAGCTACTGCTTGTGCTGGTGGTGCCCTCTGAACAATGCCTATATTTGCACATGCTTTTTCAAAGTTTTTATCATTTCTGTGTTGTTTTCTGCCAAATTGCTAATTTCCTCCTATTATACATACTATTTCTGAAGAACACCCACCAAAACCAGCACCCATCATGCTGTAAATGGCACAAAGCATTAAATATCTGATGGATAGATCTTAGTCCCCAAATGCCTGAATTCATGATGTTCCACTGCAGTATTTAGGAATAAGTGTTATGGCTCTCTCAGGTATGATTCCTGAAACTTACAGAAATTTAAAGTCTTTTCATTTGGCTATCTTCAGAGTTACATGCCTTCAGAGTTCCTTAATAAAAGTGAACAAACAAATGAAAATTTACACTGAAATAATTACATTTTCACCTTTGGTATGTTACTGTAATGAAAAGCAGGATTGTTTCACAGGAAGAAGGTGCATGTAACCCCCACTTCCTAGATGCTGTTGAATACTCCTTGCATTCTGCAGTTGTACAAGAGCACTAGCCCATCCAGAAGAAAAAAATAAGTGAAAATTGATTGTTTTCTTACTCTGTAGATGCTGCAGACCAGGCAGATGCATATACAATGGTAGGACTCATGACAATTGCCACAGATCACCCCTTTTCTTACAGGTTGTGTTCCTACAGTCCCAAGACAACATTTCATATAAATATCCTCTCTCTGGCGAGGAGAAAGAGGCTTGCTGGTCATGAGGAAAGAAGAAAGGCAGCTGTCATTCCTATGACAGGGAGAGAGAATAGATGACACTCTCTGCTCTTGCCACTGTGGAAGAAGAGCATTCCCTCCTTCACCAGTGCTGGAAAGGTGAGGAGAGGAGTGAAAAGCAAAACAGGAAGCCACCTTGTTTCTTTTGGTGAGGTGTTGTACCCATTCTGGCATAAAACAAGTAAGATTATGAAGTTATATTATGTAGGTAAATTTCTGGTAAAGAGAAATCTTATTTACACCAATGCGTGATCCAATGGAAGCTGATTAAATTTAGAATAAGAGGAGTTTTCTGACCAAATAGACTATAAGGATCCAGAAAAATCTTTCCATTGCGTCACTGGGAGCAAAATACCTAAAACAGACTAGGGTTAGGTAAACTAAACTACCTGAGTCTTTAGAACTAGCTCTAGATACTCAAACTGAAAAGGCTTATACACAACAAGCTGTCAATAGAGGGAGCAGACTTAAAAGATTATTCCAAGAAACCCAGGTGCCTTTCATCTTCTACATTCTTAAAAACCATACAGAGATTTGCAATGTACCCTTCAGCTCCAAAACAATTTTCTAACCCCACTCAAGAACCCCTGCTTGTCTAGCTGCTGTAAAGGGGGAAAAAAAAATGTTCCTGAGAGGTGTCAACAGTAGCCAAGTGGTAAAGCTCAGGTGTATTTTTCCCCATGGCAGCAAACATCTCACTTGTCACTGTATAGTTTTAAAATTCATTAAATATTCCTAATTTGGAACTGAAGTAGAAAGCCCTGACCTATAAAACACACAAATGTATAATTACATCTGTTATCAGCTAAATGTAAGATCTGTATACGGGCTTTACTGCAATTATTAGTTAAGCACATTTCTTACATGTAATTGTATTTAGATCTACAAGTAAAAATGCTGTAAAGCACGCGTTGATCTCCTCAATTAGATGTGCAGCTTTCAAGACAATGAGGTAAGACTCAGTCATGGATTTTAGGGATAGGCTATGCTATGATCTGGTGTGGGAAACTACAGAGAAGTGGCTTGAGCCATCCACATTATGCAGTTCTTACTTTATGGATGCTGGAAGCTTCTCAAAAGCTCGCCTGGGAAGACAAAACTACATTGTATGAGAATGCATTTCTTCTCTCTCAGAAGTACAAAACAGATTAATGAGCTGAAACAGAGCACTAGGTTAAGATTGCCTCGGGTGTTCAAAGACCCTCCTTCCAAAGCCTGATGGAAGTTGATTGAAACCTCACCACTGAAAAGCTGAGAAGAACTTAATTGGGAAACACGACTCTGCAAAGAGCTAAATTTTAACAGGCAGAAAGTAGGAGTTGGGCTGCCTGGTTGGCCTCCAACATGGAAAAGGTGTTTTAGCAAAAGTCTAGGCAATTATTCACGTCGGAGTTTCTTCAAGAGACTTGGGCATGGACCTGGATTTGCCAGTTTCTTTGTTCCAGTAATTAAGTTCTAGTTCATGTAGGCCACATGCCTTCTCTTGTTTTCTTTGGCCAGCTCGAAGACTCTGGTGTCTTCACCCTGGTGAATCATAAGTTCCCCGGGCAGAAAACTATGTTTGGATTCCTTGAGGACAGTTTCCTTTAAATTAAATTTTCTTTAAAAAGCCAAGTAGGGCAAAGACATTAAGAATAAAATCTTTAATGAAGAAAACAGCCTTGAAACATTAACCAAAGGAGCAGAAGCAATGTTTGCCTCATGCTGGAAAGATGTACTTGAACCTTCACCTTAGAAGCGTGCAGCTGAAAACATTGCGCTTCATCATCATTTGTGCCAGTTTTGGTAAAAAGATCTTAGTGATGATGCCCCCACTCCTTATCTCGGTAGGTAAAGTAATATTCTTTCAGTCTACTTTCTCTCAAATGACAATCTTTTTTTAAGAGCCTCTCAACACAAGACCAAAGGCAAAAAGGAAATGTTCTTCTTCAAAGCACTTAGAAAAAAAACGGTAAAGCAATGAACAAAATGCAGCCCATGAAACAAGTAATGGGTGATACGTCTCTTTAATAACATCCTGTATTGAATTTTAGCGCACAAGCTGCTGAAATGCTGACAACATCCAAGATTCAATCTAAAACATGCAAGATGCCAGTAGGTAATCTAACTGTGCCTTAGCTCTGTGTATCTGAGTACAAACTAAGTGAATGACCATACTTGCAGTAATAGCTGTCCATTAAATGTCCACAGCACTTACCCTGTATATTTATATATATAATTCCTGTACAGAATAACCTTATGTGGTTCTAAGTGATATATATTTATAAATAATCTCTATGTGTGTAGTTTCAATGTATATCTTACATAATTGCCTTTAAATGGCTCTATAAACAATCTGAAATTGCCACTTTGCACTGCAAAAGCATTAACTCATTGATTATATACTACTATTTAGGAGTGAGGTCTTCCTATTGAAGCTTCCAGTGTGTATTTCGGGCAGGGTCAGGCACGGCCTATTTTCCTCTTTTGACTGTGACCCAGTTCTGAAATGCACCCCTTTGCCTTCAAAATCTGGCAGCGAGGAGCCTGCTCGGACCTACCTCAATGACAGCCCCATCAGGTAGCCTGAGGAAGTGCCGGTAGAGCTCCCGGAAGCCGCCGAGGTGAACCGTGTAGACACAGACGTGAACAGTGGTGCTACCCTTCCAGCTGGCTGCAGCGTCAGGGATTTCATCCTGGTGCTGGAGGTCACAGCTGGAGACACCAGGCTGGCTGGCGTGGTCCTTCCAGATGTAATCAGACACTGCCACCTAGTGAAACACGGCCCCCCCCGCCCCCCGGACACACGCACACACACACACAGAGGCCCCCCGCCCCCCACCAAAGGAATATATTTAATTAACTTCTGGCAAGAGCTTAACCGATTTAAAATGATTTTACAATAAATCTGCAAAGCTTGTACCATATGCAGTGCTTGCACACAGTTCTCTACTACATATTTTTTTATGACATAGATCTAAATAGAGGAGATAGACAAATCCCTAGTGTATATTCTATAAAGTTAATTCTGCACAGATGAAGCTGTAATTGACTCCCATATTAACCAAAAGTAGGGAGATCAAGCAGGGTAGGTTAAACAATAAAATGGCAATGCTAATTTAAAAAAAGAAGCTTCCCAAGAATTTTGTGAGCGAGTATTTGTATTTCTCTCTCTTTGAGAAGCCTTTGCTCCTGTACCCACAAGCACTTTTTAGTCTCTGATCTCTGTATAATATTAAAATAACCTTGTGCTGCTAACTGAATTGTAGATGAGCAGAGTAAATAAGGTGTATTTTAGTGCATTGTGTAAAGCTAGTTTATTAACAGTTACCTAGCTTCCTAGTTTGCTCTAAACATGTTTGCTTTGGTAGGTTTGGTATCCCCCTACATCAGTCTGCATTTCCATTTAACCTTTTCCATGTTGATTCTTTACACAGACTGAGCAGAATTCAAGACTTCAGACCCAGGATCATGGCAAAAGGCTTAAGCACGCTTTATCCTTAACTAGAAATTATGAGAAGCATAATTTTTATACTGTCCCTGAAGTGCAAGCATAAAGTTTTTAACCCTCCACTTTTGTAAGACCTTTTTGTCACTCATTTTCTCCCATGAGATGCTACTCCTGTTTGTGGAAGGAAGGGATTGGTGATGTTGGTACATCCTTACAGTACATCAGTATGTTCTTTCCAAACACTTCTATATAATGTAGACAAAATACCACTTTTGCTGGCCTAGCACATGCTTTTTCTTTCAAGGATGTGTATTACACTGGAAGAAATGATTGGAACTTACTCACAAAACTAGCTAAAAAAAGCTCTCATTTAAGATAGGTACCTCAAAACCTTCTTCTGCATAATTTTGCTTTTACTTTTTGCTGAAATGAAGAGCTCAGATTCTTATGAGAGATCTCAAAAACCAGATACAAATTTTTCCCCTCACTTGGGAAAAGTTAGATTTAGCTCAGTTTGCTTGAGTTCCAGTTCACAGTTCCTCAGCTGTTCTTACGCATTACGAGGAATCCCATTAACTAGCACAGTGTGTCAATGCCACGATTCTGAAGTGCCTTCTGCTATTATGAGCCACTGCCTTAGGAGAGGATTTGTTTTAGGTGAATTAAGAAAGCAAGAACACATATAGGAAATTATCTCCAACTCTTTTCCAGGAATGACAGAACAATAGGATACTTCATTTTAGCGCCAGCTTCCTTTTACATCAGTCCTAATCAATTTTTTTACATTTTAAAACAAGGAAAGGTCATCTGAAATTTAAGGTAAAATAAGGACAGTCAGAATTTTCCACACCAAAGCCTCTGGGGTTCAAAGGATTTCATTGAGGACAACCTGTTAGGAACATACAGCAGCCATAAGGACAGGACAAGCCCTGCATTTTTTTCTGTCTACCACACAAGCATGTTTTACATGTACTTTTCCAGAACAGGGGAGAGCATGGACCTTCCACTACTTTCTCACAAATAAATTACCACCTGTTTTTTCAATCAGTGCTCGATCTAAGTGTAATTTACAACATAAAATTACTGTGCAGGAAGCCAAAGCCATGTCACTCTAAACTTTGTGCCTGAGCAAACCTTCACCTTGCCAGGGCAAAGATCTTCTTTGGAAGTTCTTGACTCTGGGTGCCATCCCTGTGACACCATATCCATATGGGACCAGGTATGGCATCAGAAGTCTCTGTCTTGCCGCCTCCCCAAGAGCAGACAGTTCTGCAGGATAGTGGGAGCACACAAACCCATCTGACCTGCTGTCACATTTCAAGATCTGGTGAACTCCCTCTGAGGACACTTATGTGACTAGCCTACCTTTCCCCCACCAAAAAAAAAAGAAATAGCAGAGATTGATCATCTGACAACTGAAAGAGAAAAGGCACCACCAAAACTGATGGTGCTGTGGTGACTTGGGTAGCCTTGGTCTGGGATAAGCAGAAGAAAGGAAGGAAAGGGAACCCTTTGCTGGAGCGTCACTCATTAACCCTTCCTCAAAGTCACCTGCTAGTGTGAGTTTGCCTGAAGGCACTCTTCAATATGTGGAGGGATATAACACTTGAATAACAGTTCCAGGAGGGGGGAGCAGCTCTGTTTGTGGATGAGGATTTAGAGACCCCAGCACAGAAGGACCTTTCCATTCCCTCCTTGCTAGCACCATCTGAAAGTATTTGGCAGACAGATGTCCACTGCCTTGAAACTCTCAAAACACATTTCTGTGAAGTGATAGGTCACTAGCGAGCTGCTGTGGCCTACATAACCTGAAGTAAGCTCCAAAAGTAAACTCTACTGTCATCTGAAATTTCTATCATTAAGTTAATCAAAAATGTCCATTCATTTCTACAGGAATACAATATGAGTTAATAAATCCACTGAGACAGGCTAGTCAAGAGACTGTGCATATAGGACATGTCAGAGAAACTGAAGTTAGCAATGATCTCGATTCACAAGGGCTGACAAGAAACCACAAAATGCCAGAGCAGTGTACAGTAATCCTTAAATGAAATTCATCTTTCAGCAGAAAAACACATTAAGGATGGTAATTCAATGATAAAAGAGGCAGGCCAGAACAGGTTCAAATGCTGAATATTTCACAGCATAACTTAATTAAAGCCCGAGTGTGAGGCTGTTAATCGCTTTATAATAGTTCAGCCTGAAATGAGGACTGAGTGCCCTTATAGTTTATTTGTTTATGTTATTATAATCATAAAAGGTTACACTGACCTAATGCAAATGTACAGTTTTCACTGGCCTTTATTATATTGGCAGTTTTTTCTCCTTTTGGTCCTCCTATCTTCGCGCAAGTATGTAAAGGGAAGAACTGGGAGGAAGGGTCATGAATTTAGGTCAGATCAGATGATTCAGTAAGTCTCATGTGGGTTTAAGTCTTATTAATAATTTTAATACATTCTTCCTTGACAACAATGATTTCAATCACTGCTCCTTTAACGTACACTGTGATGTAGAAATACACAGGTTTTTAAAAGAGTGGAACATGCTTCTCCTACAAAAAAGGTAAATTATGTCAACCCTTTGGAAATTGCAGTGCCTAACCTACAAAAAAGACAAAAAAACTCTTGTAAGTACAAATACAAATGTATTATGTTGTATAAATGTATTATGCCATACCAAGTGTAGAGAAATATGTTATCGAAGTATAACACATTTTAAACACAAATATATTGATAAATGTATACTTATAAATATGTTACAGAACGGAGGCACAGCCAATTAATATTACCAATATTTCCTAGGTCAGGGTACAGAAAATGCCATGATAGTGTGTAGAGGTACTATGATGTTTTCTATTGTTTGACAGCTTTTGTGAGAGAAGAAAGGAAAGAGTATTTCCTCAGATTTTCTGAGCTGCAGTGGGAATGAGAGGAAGACTGACTTCTAGTGTCTTAAAAAACAGACATCAGCATAAAAAAAGTTCTTTTTAAAAAGTTGAGAAGTATACATGTATGTCTAAACACTTGATTATGATTAGTACTGATTCTTAACTGTTTGCAGCAGCATTATTACTAGCAATGTCATGCGAATCAATTCCAGCCTCATGCATTGCAACATGTATAAAAAAATTGTTTGAAAACAGTATTAAAGGAAAATACATAAAATGAGCAAAGTCGACCAAATCGACCAGTTGAGAATGCGTGGAATTGAGCGCTGGTCATGACAAATAATTAGCAAAAGTTATAAGCTGTTAACTTTAGTCAAAAGGGCAAAAAAGTGTTGAAATTATAGAAAAAAAAAAAGACATCAAAAGTCGAGGGTGCTGTATTTACTTCAAGTAACTTTCATAAACATGGTAAGTGCATTTTCTGTGGTAAGAGTTGTAAATATGGGAATTACTGTCCTGGAGGCAATCTTTGTTAAACCAGCGTAGCTTTACAATTAAAAAAACAAAAGCTGGCTAGTGCTGACTTCTGAGAGAAGCACAGTACCCCTTAAGCATTACAAACCCCATTTCTGACAAACTGTTGCTAAAAACCTTGCCAGCAACTCTGGTAAAAGAAGAATTTACATGGAAATATCTAAAACCATCCTTCCAGTCCGTGTTTAGGGCACCTTGGCGGCATCCAGGTTCCAGTGAGAGTATCACTGGACCTCATGCAGAATTAGATGTGACAGTGGGGAAGGTTTCCAAGCCACTGTAGGAAGGATGGGGTACTTTACAAGTCATGAAAATGAACTCAGTTTGAATAAATCACGAAATTGGAGAAATGGCAAGCAAAGGCACGAACAAGAAAAGCTATTAGGACTGCCAAAAATCATACCATCAGGAGCAAGCCACACCAGCGCTCCTCGTGTTTAACCCTTACACACATGAAGCACTCACACACATTTACACACATGCAGCAAACTTTGGTGGGGCGGCAGCATGTTCTCACACTCCTGGGGCAATAATGAGGCATGTGAGTGTCTCAGGTTAGCAAAGGCCTTTGTGGGCTCCTGGCAGATAACCCTTGCCAGGCACACATGGAGTATCAGCCATACCCTGACCTACAGAGCCTTCAAACCAGTGTGATACCCCCACCTCTGACTGCCCACAGTAACTCTGCAGAGAG
Source organism: Corvus hawaiiensis (assembly GCF_020740725.1). Taxonomy (NCBI): domain Eukaryota; kingdom Metazoa; phylum Chordata; class Aves; order Passeriformes; family Corvidae; genus Corvus; species Corvus hawaiiensis. The sequence goes on along the minus strand of NC_063213.1, from coordinate 66,924,913 downwards.
ATAACTCGTTTCTAGATCGTCCTATTTATGAACGTAATGGACCAGCATAATGGACCAGTAGTATCCAGGAATTGTTTGTTTCAGTCAAATTATGAATGCCTGAAGCATTGCTGTTACAGTCTTCCCTGATTTATTTAACAAACAGACATGGACAGACTAAATGGTGAAAAAAAACATATACAGAGGATAACCTCTTTGTAAATGACTAAGGAGAAATCCCAGAATAGATTTATGGAAAGCGGCTTAGCATCATAACACTAGGAAACAGCAGCAGGTCTTTTTGTTTCTGATTTGCAATAACATCATACTTATGGATATGTCCAGTGAACAGCAATGAAGATCTTTTCTAGGGGATGATTTTCATCTCCTGTTTTTAGATATTACAAAGTGCAGCCACATATTCCCTGGCTACAGTGCAGCCATTGCTTGTGTAGTCTGCTGCTTACCATCCCATTTTTTCAGATCTAAATCTTTTGTGGTTTTAAATGTCCGCACTTCAGTCACCCATAAAAAATACACAAATGTAGAAATAGTCTCTTCCAAACAATAATAAATCTGGGGGAAAAAAGTCATTTGAAGAATTAAGTCAAGGAAAACTGATATTCAATTCAGCAAAAACCTTAGTGAGTAAAAATTAAAGGCCACAGCTTTCTTGCATTTCCTTGTGCATAGCAGTGTCTTTGTCCATTGATTTGCCCTAAGGAAAGGAGGTAAAACACATTTCCTTCCTATTCCAGAGAATCCTGCTATATTCTGAGCCTAGAGAGGGTTTGGTTCAGATGAGCAAGAGAAATCTCTCTCCATGCCTCATTTCCCAAATTTTATAAGGGATGCTGGAATCAGTTACTTAAGAAAGCATCTTCAGTAACTTCCAACAGACAGGATTTTATATACAAAAGTGTTTAGTAAAAGTTATTTTCCCTATGGAAGTCAGGATTTTAATGCATACAAGGGCATATCTGTGTAAATAAGAGGGTCTGCTGCTCATTATCTGTTCATCAACATTTGTTATTCATTACTCATGTGTTTACAAATGTAATGCAGTCAGAAAGCAGAAATAATACTATATGACTTTGGTGACCAAAAATACACCAGAAACAACAAATGGTAAATAGATCCATGGAGCAGTTCGTCCTATGGGATACAATTTGCCCACAGAAGATATTCTGTGAAAAATTTGTGAAAATAACCCTGACAGATCTGTGAGTAACAATGCAGTACAAAAATAATATGTAAACAGAAAACAAAGGAGCTAAGATTGTCGATTAATTGTTTGGCAGTGAGCATTTTATTTTTACTGTTTGGAACTGATTAAATGCAGAGAAAAGATAGTTAAAAGAAACAAGTCTGTGTTCACAGATTTCATTCAATTTGTCCAAGACCATGTGCATTCAAGATGTATGTCTGGGAATGAGACAGGCTTTTACTCACCTGTGACTTACATCAGATGGACAGATCTGTTCCTGGCAGCTTAATAACATTTTTAAACCTGGATCATTACATGGACAGTAAATCAGCTGACAACTTAAAACTAAAATACACGGGACTAGTGGCTCCTAGTTGCATCTTCTTCAGCTTCAGAAAATTTCCTGCTGTGCAGGCAGTGGAATAGTGTGTCCTTGTGCTAGTGGTGTTGAACATTGTGTGAATGGTGCTCTTGAGGAAGGTGCCTTTTGTTGAGTGTCTGACCAAGTCTAAATTTTAATTTCTATTTTTCTTTCTTTTATTCAAACAACAGCAAAACTGCTGTAATGTTTTACTAAGAATCAAAATTTTCCTAGTTTGCCTGTTTAGATCCCTTGTTTCTTTTCAAGCAGATGGAAGGGGGTTAGGAAAATGAAGGTGGAAGAGAAAAGAAAATTTAAACACTTCTAGTAAAACATATCTGAACATCTGTGAAGGGTGGTTGTCCTCCTTTAGAAACACTGTAATTTTGCTCTGATCTTTCAGTAACCCTAATAAGTATCCTGACTACTCCAGCACAGATGTTAATTATTAGCAAACATTTACCACAGAAAGTATCTAGAATCTCTCACTCACACTGCAGCCCCATTGCTCCAGCAGCTGTAGAGACAGGTAGAAATGGGCTGCCTGCAGAACAAGGAGTTAACAGCCTGTGTTGACATCAGAGGACATTTATGGGGCTATTTGCTTTAACTGTCCATAAATTATCTCATCTGATTTTCCAAATAATCGCCAGCAATCAGCTGCTTTCTTGCAGACATCACTGCAGAAATAAGCCATGGAGGAAGAACTGAAAGAAAAAGCTTTCACAAACACCTCCCTGGCAGGGTGGAGAGTAGTGGAAGGAAGGGCCTGACATATTTGTGTAAGCTGTGGCGTTAAAGTAAATGCTGGTTTCATTGTAGAAAAGAAGGGAAGAAAGAAAATGAGGGTGGCAGAGGTTTGGGTATTCCTTTGTGATCAAGGCTGACATTCTCCATTCTCATCTCACCCCCTCTGCCATCTTCACCCCAAGGATGCTTTTTCTGCCTCCACAGGGCCAGCATCCCAATTTCAAGCTCATCAGACACCAAACCAAAAGTGCCTCAATTGCTAAGGTATTTCCTTATTGTCAGTTTACTCCTTCTTTTTCCCATGCCAGGGTTTTATTTTTGGCTCTTGCAAACAGTTTAACCATGCTTGGCACTGATGCTTCTCTAGAAATCTAGGAATGTAAGTCCACTATAGCAAGTGGAGACAAAGAGTCAAAGGTTCAGGGCAGTTTGCATGAGCCTTCAACGGAGTATGCAAACCAGTTGGGTCTGCAAAACTTGCAAAAGAGACTTGCAAAAGAGACTTGCAAGATCAGCCTGTCTCCCAGGGCTGTCTGAGTGTACCAAGAGCCTCTCAGCAATGCCTTCTTCCCTGCTTCAGTTAAGAAACCAGATAGCAAGAATTCTTCTCACAAGAATATTTTCCACTTGTAGCACACTATTGCAAAAACGGCCTCTTTGTGGTATTTCAGCAGTTTTGTCTTCAGTTCAAGCAGGAACCATTAAATAAAAAAAAAATAATTTACAAACAAAGCAAAAATGACTGCTAGGAACCCTAAGAAATGGTTTATGGTACAACCTAAAGTTTTGGGCAAAGGTGTGGCATGATTTTATGCATGCAACAAAGATTCTGTTTGCATTTGATTTTACCTTAACTAGTTTGCTTTTCCTGAATTAGAAGTTACTGTCTGAGATATCCAGAAACAATTGTTGTGTATTACTGAATTTGATGTGCTTTTTTGGTAGAAAAATGGTTTAGTCTACTGTGACCAATTGTCTATTGTAATGAAGCTTATTATTAATGGACTATACTCTTATATCCTTATTTTTTCCTTCTCGGAAGATAGCAGAGTTCAGCATCCGATAAACATGTAAATTGCATTTTTCTTTTCACACAGGACAGATTTCAACTTCTGAACCAGCAGTCAACAAAGATTCCCCCAGCTGCTAGGAGGAAAAAAAAAAAAGTAAGTATTTGTGAAGAAAGGCATAATAAGATCAGAGGGAAGCCTGTCATAAAAATGCACATTGCATAATACATGATGGATCAGTTCTATTATTTAACTTTTGCATAGATATAACAATACAGAGATATGCTAACCATCATAGTCAGCATTAATTTACAGTGGGAAAAATAATTAGAATCTCACTTTTTCTGAAGAATGGAGTGAAAATGTAAACAATGCTTCCCTCCAGGCAAGTGCTTTATCAAGTTGACAGGTGCATTTGAATTTCCATGGGTGGGGGACATAATAGGTTATTTATGTGTCATTTTAATAGAAAGGCCCAACCATCAAGATGGACAGGAGACTTTATCAGTACTGCTGTTTGCAACTAATCCACCAATTTAATACCCCATGAAAATACCTGCAACAAAACCTGGACATTTTTCTTTTCCACTCCATTATAGGCAAATCAATATGGGTGCTATTCATCTCAAATCTTTGGCTCAGCAGGTGCCTACTACACAGAGCTCCTAACAACACTGGTGCACTGGCACAGCCACATAAACATAGAAACTTTGACCTCTGGTGCCATCAGTGACTCCACAACAGGATCACAACAGTGCACGTGGATCATTAGTTCACGATCAGATAGAAGTAAGCAAGAAAAAAATCTTTTTTCTAGGTTGTTTGCTTTTTTTTTTCTTGTTTTGGTTTGGTTTTGAGAAGAAAAAATCCAGCAAAATTTTTTTAAAGTTTTTGATTACTATAATTTTATCTGAAGTAGCCACTCCCTAATTTTCACAAACAGTATATTCCTGGCTGGAGAATAGCCACAAGCCAGAAAAACATTATACATCTCCTAGCTGTAACATGTTTCTTTACACAAATTTGCCATGAAAAAGAAAGATGCTAAAATGTGTACTCCAGTCACACCTTCTTGTGCATTAGCACTGCTAAAGGCTGCCTTTTTTTGTCCTGTATAGGGCTGTGATGTTGAGTGACAGCCTCAATGTGACCAAGGGTAAATTTGGTAGCCGTGTTCCAACTTCTTCTTCATCTTCCCTCCTTGATACTGTCACATGTATGAGCACACAAGTTCCCCCTGTACTTATCTACACAGCTATTGCTGCCACATTTTTAACACACAGCATATGCTGACAGCCCCCCTGTCCTTCACTGGGGTGTGTGTGTGTCTGCACAGTCAAAATCAGCCTGAAAAAGTATTTTCCATTAGGGAATACTTTAAAAACCCCAACCTTTTTCAAGAGCTGAAGGTTTCCATTATTGCAAGTCCATCCTCATCTGTGTGCAAAAGTTCAGTTTCCAGATTCATGACCCACCAGGGTCTGCATGGACTGGAAAGACAGTCCCCAATGAGCTTGAAAAGCTTTAGAATAGATCTAGGGAGGATAGAGGTAATGAGATCATCCACCATTCCCATGTCCACTCAGAAGTGTGCTCTAGTTCAGAGATAATTCTTCTCTAACTCATACACATATGGCTCCAGAGATGTTTCAAGTATATAACTGGAAGTATCTTTACACCCCCTGGGTAATTCCTCAGACTAGCTACTCCTGAAACTTTTTGCAAAAGCAAGCAATTCATAAGGACATAAATTTGATTAAAAACAGACCTGAGACATTTCCTATGCTCAGTCTTTCAGTCTGCAAAGCTCATGAATCCCTGTGGTTAATTAGGAAATATTACTCATAGTAAGATCTAGTTATAATAAAATGTATGTTGCCTGAACATAGCATCTTAATAAGTTTCAGAAACAGTTACTCCCCCATTTTCCTCCCACAACTTCTCTCTTGGTGACCATGTTTTCTGGTAGGAGGACAATGCCCCTTCTCCCACTTGCAGAGAAGGACTGCATGCTGCCTTCTCTCCTAGGGGTCATTGAGGTGCTTACAGCAGTGAGGCTGCAGGCCAGATGTAATCCCCTGGGAGCAGTGCCAAGCAGTGCTTACATGTGGGACAAGGGAAGAGAGCCCCAGGAAAAGCACACAGGGGAGGGCATAACTTGAGCCCTCAGTCCACAACTGGGGGAGGTAATAGCTCTTTCCTATGTGAAAGCACCTTATAGTTCACTCATATATTACCACAAGAGGTATATCACAAATTACGAATGGTAAAGTATGGAAAAGAAACCCAAATAAATTAACTCAGTCTCAATATTATTAAAAGGAAGCTCAGTCTGGGTAGAAAATTGCAGTATCAAGGAGACAAAACTGCAGGCTGTTGGGTCGGCACAAGGAACAAAACTGGAAGTCTAAATTTTAACAAAGAATTTTTACAAGTATCTATTTTTTACTCTGCTTGGATAGCAACTCCTTCCACAAATCATGTAAGGAATGTAAGCAGAATGTCACTTCATTACATCAGATAGTGGATACTGAGCAGAAAGATGACTGTTTGCTCCCTAATGATTTTGCTTCAATTTTGATAGCTTAACATAGGACAGGTTTCTTACCCACTCACAGAACTAATGAGAGAGGTTCCTATTTTATACTAGATTTTTATTATGTAGTGAAGATATAAAAAAAGGTGAACATTGAAAATTACTGTGGTCTGAGTAAAGCTGGCTAAGCTTACACTACATGGAATACAAAAAATAGCACCTATAACTGATACATTTTCCTTCGAAAGGGCAAATTTTGATAAAATTATTAGTAAAATTAACAATAGGTCTTTAAAAATATAGATCTAATGTCTTTTCACCATTTTTATCTAATAAAATTTTATGCTTCTTACAGTGGAATTTGTATCACATTTATATAATCTTAAATTTCAGCGGAAAACATAAACTATCATTGTTTAGATAATATACTGAAGTTATTTAATATCTCATTAAAAATACGTTTTCTGCTTTGCATGTGTGCTTGATTCACTGCATCTCTGGTGCTTTTATGCTGGTGTACCTACTTTGATCAAGTAAAATTAGAGTATTGGACAGCAACACAGGAATGTATCATGCCCATATATTTTATGTTATTTAACTGCAACCAGAACATTTCCCCATTGTCATAGAAAAACATATCAATCTGCAGAAAACTAAGCATAGAAAAACATCAATCAAATTAGTGTATTATTCAAGAAGAAGAGTGGCAAGTGCACCCAAGAGTAATGTAATGCCTTCTGAAGTTGGCAGAACTAACAAAAACTTGGCTGATACTTCTCAAGGACCGAAAGCACCAAGAGCTGGTTTCTGTGTACCGAAATTGCTTTAGATTGATTTGACTGTTCACACGAGTTTTTTGGTACATGCAGAAGTGTGAGTTTCCAGTCAGAACATAATTTCTCAGCTCTTTGCTGGTTCCTTTTCTCAATATGTGGGATGGGGTTCTTGTATGGTTATGGCTGAACTCCATTCAAAGTAAATCAGAAAACACTCAGCATATCTCTTACTTCAAGCACATTTTGATGGTTTGGTTTTAGGGAAATACTTCCAAAAGGCTGTTGACTTCCAAAGTCTTAGCACATAGAAAATGGGGATGCTCCATCTTTTTCTCAAGTCAAAATATATTTTGAGAAAAAGTAATGAAAAAAAAATATTTTGAGACATTTTTTGGGAGTTTATCTGGAAAGGGTATTTGCAATTTTTTTCTTATTAAGGACTCATTTCTCATCATTGTAAGAGGATCAGCAGTCTTGCTTGACTCTCCTCTTATTTAAGCAGTTTCCAGCCAACTGTAACTTGCATTTCCAGTTAAGATTACAAATTAAAGACCAGGCTATGTAAGTACGCAATCATCCATTAAAGCACTCTTCTCTTTGCCCATACTATTTGCTTCCTTGAAGCAGGACCAGCTCCAGGCATAACTAAAGCAGGCAGATACCTGGGACATGAGTTTTTCTTCTCCATCTCTTTTGCCTGCAGCAGTGGCCCAGCAGCCAGACTGATGCCTGCTATTGCATTCAGGGAAGATCACTGTACTGGACTGCTCCTCTAGAGACAGCAAGACCAGAGGCAGCTTGGGAGTCCCCATCGTAATTGTGAGGCAGCAGCTGAAACCACTCTGTCTCTGGGGTAGCAGCATCCCATTTTATCTGTGCTGCAAAGAAATCTTGAATTTGGCATGGACTGATGGCAATAAGGTTTGTTCTTCTGGATGTAGCTTAAAGCAGACAAGTGCTGTAGTGTCCTGTCTGGCAAAAGCCATTTCAACAGAATGCTAATTTGACTCCCAGAATTCGATTGTGTGTGGTCCCTTGGAACCTGAGCTATCTTAAACCCTAAAGTGTGATGTTTAATAACCAATTTCACAATCCCATTTCTGTTTCCTGGGTTAACACTAGTGTTTGTGAAACAAATGGCCTCTCCAACTTCCAGCGTAAATGGATTTATATATACAATAATTCATTAAAATAGAATGGCTGGAAGAACTACTTTCATCTTCTCTGCCTTGAGATGTTGCAGCTCCATTTTCTAGACTTGTGTTTTCCTCACAGTTTGTTCGTACCCCACAGATATATTATGCATGTAATATATGACTCTTTACTGATCCATTTATCCTCCTGTAACTCTCAGAGATAATTTTATCTATTTCCCTTCAAGTTTTTCATCTGCACATCAGTATCTTCTGCTTTTTGTACTCAGGAAGATGACAAAAGAAAAACCATAGAATCACAGAATGGTTAGGGTTGGAAGGGACCTTAAAGGTTACCTAGTTCCAATCCCCCCTGCCATGGACAGGGACACCTTCCACTATACCAGATTTCTCAAAGCCCCATCCAACCTGGCCCTGAACACTTCTAGGGATGGGGTCTCCACAACTTCTCTGGGCAACGTGTGCCTGCGCCTCACCATCCTCACAGTAAAGAATTACTTCCTAAAATGTTTTCAAAAGTTCCTGAACAGATAGCATCTAAGGGAGAAGCAACTCAATTAGGTTCTGGTGCACCATGCAACAGCATGTCCTCACATTCTTGTTGGTGGTTTGGAAATTTCAAGACTGCTAATAGAGTCAGCCACTATGTGGGAAGTAAAAAGAAACCAAAATAAGCAATGGGCATTGTTACAGTCCAGTTGGTCTCAGGCAGGAGGGAAGACTTGCAGTGGGTTAAAACCTCAAAGATGTTGTACAAGAGACTATATCCAAACTAAGAGCTATGTTATACAGCAGGAAGGTATCAGGTGAACTATAAAACTGCATCTGCACAGCAGAAGAAAGATGCCTGAACTTAAATATTTTGAGATCATTATTATCTTTAATGTTTTAAGTTTATTTTTGCCAGTACCTGATGGAAAAAAGAGAACATGCTTCTTTCATGGCTAACTTCTACGCTGTTTTAAGTTCCACTTCTATACTGGTTACATATGTAAAAAAGAAAAGGTAAATACCATAAATTTACTACAAATTTTATAGAGAGTTTAGACAGCATTAGATGCTCAGCTACCTAACAAATTACTTGATCTTTGTATCTTGTTCAGATAAAGGATTTAGAAGTGGCAAAGAATAAGGAAAAAGCAATTGAAGTGGTATGAACAAACTATGTTGATTTAGAAACCAAGACAAATAAAAAACATTACAATAGAGTTTCAAAAAGTTATGTTTGCAATTTAAAATACCCATAGGGCAGATCTGACTTACATGACCAACACTTAATGTATAGTACATGATAAGATGACACATGCAGTTTTGAAACTTGGCAGTAATTCAGAAAAAGAATACTTTGCTGGCCATTAACAATTTCTGAGCAATGTATTCATTTGTTATATACGCCTGTAGTTGAGTTCCTGAGTGATTATAGTTATAACAGTGTCTTCTTGTGTAATCTTAGGCCACCAAAAGCTGCACTGCAAAATGAAACTAAGGATTAATAAATGAGCTCTCTCCTTGCTCATGCTAACAGTACACTAAATTCACATCCTGAGTTTGCTTTCTGCTATTAAATGCAAATGAAGAGAAGCTGCCACAGATCTACAGGGGTGCAAATGGTAAAAGAACTGGGCTTGCATTTTTGTAAAGGGCCTTGAGGGGTGTGTGGGTGTAGGTGTGTGTGTGTGGGAGCAGGGAGGAGAAGCAGTATGAGCATTGTACTGAAATATTTTAGCATGCTTTAATGCACCTAAATAGTCTCATACAGGGAACTCAAACTAAAATAGTAGGCAACAATGAGAAATCATAGTTTCAGTTTAACGCTGGCAAAGTTTAAATAATAACTCAAGAATCAGGGTTGTTGGCTTTTATGTTTTTGTTTGGGGAGGGCTTTTTGGAAATGCGTGCATATTTTTCAATGGAGCTGGTACTGACTTGCAGCTGTTTGATATTAGACACAAGACCTACCAGCCTTCCAACCTCACATTAGAAACAGACCTTAGGCCAAGTTGTGTCTTCGTTTAGACCTTGGCAACCCTGCTTACATCAGTGGGGGTAATCTGACCTCTCATTTGAATAACGCAGTGCAGTGATATGGTTCTGGTTTATATTTTCTGTGATTGTTCCAGTTTAAATGCAACAACTCCCTGGACTGTGTGCAAGATGAAAATGCCTTCCGGAGGTAACAGAAGCACAGATACGGGAATCATGTCTGATCGGACAAATCATGTGGCAGGCACAGGTGACAGCACCTTGCTAGTCTGGCAACAAACCTACCTGCTAGGGCCTCTCCTTGCAGTGAAAGGATCTGAAAGGTACTGTGGGTGATGGCAAGGCAGCAGGAACGCAGAGCAGAGGGATCAGCTTCCTGGCACAAGTGAATTATGTGTGTGTACATGATCTTTACAATGAAGAAATATCCCTTCTCTCTCTTCACCAGACACAGTAAAGTTCTAGAGTAAGCAAAATTCAGCCCAGACTAGAGAAGAAAACTTTCAGTTGAAAGAACTGCATTAGAATAGGATTACTGAGATAGTAAATATGCTTTAGTAATCCACTGAAGACATATCCTAGTTGATTGTATCATTATTTCTCTGAATTTAGGGAAGTTATGAAAATGGTTGTTTGTACTCTAAAACAACTTTTACTCCCTTATGGAAATGGAGTATTAGAATCCTTCAGGAAATAAGCAAAAGTCTATGACCTATGGTAGCTTTCAACATCACATGCTTAATACAGATATGAAAACCAAAATGTCATGGGGTTGCAAACATGAAAAAATACAGTGAGCTCTCTGTTTATTTTTGTTGTTTTGTTTATTCCACAAAATATCTCCTTGTTCAATTGCAGTGATAATGATTCTCCAAAAAAAACGTGGGTTGAGAGTCTGAATCCTAAGCTTTTAAGTTAGAATCTCTGCCTGACTACACATCAATCAGAAAAAACCCAACAAACTCTAGTCATGACATCACCATGAAAACACAATGAACGGATTTGAGCTGCAGTATCTTTGCCTTTTTCAAGAATTTTCATTAGGTTTTGTTTAAACTGTTCTACCTTTCTTGTGCAGGCAGAAAAGAGGCTTGTTCCATGAAACTAAAGAAAAACAAAACAAAACAAACTTTTAAAGCCAAAACATTTAGCTTAATCCGTCTCTAAATCCTATCACACATTCAACAAATTACAATACTAACCCTTACTGGCCAGAGATGAGGCAATACATGGCAGACCAAGCAGAGTTCCTCCATGGTAGCTTAAAGGGCACTGTCAGGTTTGAAAATCATAAATCCCTTTCTCTTTGTACACTGCTCAGGCCTTTTCATGCTGCTCTGGCACACCATTAGGCCCAAGCTACAGCTTTTCTGAGATGCCAGAACAACATAAACGAGAGTCAGACTCCAGACCCTTACAACAGACTACTTGCACCACCACCAGTGCAAAAGCAGAGTTTTTATTTTCTGGCAAGTCTGACTTACATGTTTTTATGGTGTTTTGCATTCAGCTTGGACAATAACTAAAAATTTAACAGGCATTTATAGTAAATAATAATGATGGAAGTATTGCCTCACCCTTGATCACTTACCCTCTCCAGTACCCCAGCATCTGGAGTGTAAACACTGCAGAAGAATTTTGTATTTACAAAAAAGATGCCAGTGTTGTGATTTGGTTTTGAGGCATTTTGTTTCTTATTTGCCATTTTTGGTTTTTTTCTCCTCCCTCCCTGTCGCCTCCCAAAAGCCCATTCCATTTGCCTTTAGTTTTCATCACAAAGTACTCATTTGGAAGCTACCCAAAGGGTTGATTTCAAGTATTTAATATCACGTACAAATAAATTAACACCAATGAGACACTGAAATCAATGCAAAAACTGCTCTTAAAATGTCTAAAAGCTGTTTATAGCTTCTCAAGCTGGATGTACACAAGTGGTATGAATCCTGGTCCACGTGCATGCTTTTCATAATGTAAATGCAGCAAGAGGAAATTGAGGGTAAAGACTCAAAAACAGTCATAATCCGTTGTCATATCATTCTTGCTCATGCACATGTGTTTATACTTTTACTTGCAAAAACTGATCAAGAAAATATTTTGGATACTTTTTTATTGCTGGGCCTCCTTTTCTTTTAGTCACTTTGTACAACATCTAACTGCGTGCCTCGAGTTTCTTTGTAAGAACCTCCATGGTCTGGGGTTCTCCAGCCATGAAGCATTCCGTACAGGGAGCCATGGCACCTTGGTCCCTGACCCAGCACAGCTAAGGATCTCTGTCCTTAGATGAAGAGTGATGAAAAGTGATGAACAGGGGTCATTTCAACCTGCTAGGAAGCTCTGCAATAGGTTTCTGCTCTCCCCATGCAGGCTAAAACACCCTTTCAGTCACTGGCGGCACATCTGGTCAGTTTAAAGATATCATGAAAACTTGCAGTGCTTTTCTGATGAGCCGTATGCCTGTGCCACAGTGGGTACTCATCATCCTTCAGATATGTGATTGTACATCTATTTTCTTTCAAGAATGCTTCTCAAATCCTAAAATTGCCCTCCTCTGCATACCCATGTTGAGCTGGCACCACCACAGTGGTCAGGACTCTCTTGTTCAGGTAAGAACAAAAAGGTTATCCTGGCGCCTACTTGTTGCAGAGGTCGGGGGCCAAGAGATGGCAGAAATGGTCAGGCAAGCACAAGGAAGCCATGATACTGAGAAAGAAAACCCTGGGTTAGCCAACCACATCCTGGGGAGCATCAGGCACAGCATGGCCAGCTAGTCAAGGGAGAGGATTGTCCCGCTCTGCTCTGCACTGAGGCAGCCTCACCTTGAGTCCTGGGGGCAGTTTTGGGCACTGCAATATAAGAAAGATATTAAGCTCTTAAAGAGCATCCTAAGGAGGGTGAGGAAGATGATGAAGGGCCTTGAGGGGAAGCCATATGAGGAGTGGCTGAGGTCACTTGGTCTGTTCAGCCTGGAGAAGAGGAGACTGAGGGGAGACCTCATTGCAGTCTGCAACTTCCTTGTGAGGGGAAGAGGAGGAGCAGACACTGGTGCCTTCTCTGTGGTGACCAGTGACAGGACATGGAGGAATGCCCTGAAGTTGTGTCAGAAGAGGTTTAGGCTGGATATTAGAAAAAAGTTCTTCCCCCAGAGGGTGGTTGGGCACTGGGACAGGCTCCCCAGGGAAATGGTCACAGCACCCAGCCTGACAATTCAAGAAGATTTGTGCTCTTGGGCATGTGGTGTGATTCTTGGGGCTGCTCTGTGCAGGGTGAGGAGTTGGACTCAATGATCCTTGTGGGTCTTTTCCAAATCAGCATATTCTTTGATTCTCTGATTCTGTGAAGTTTGGAATGGAAGAAAACAAGAATGGATGGGGCTATGACAGAAAGAACAGAGCTTTCGAGAAGGCACTTTTAAAGTCAGACATCCCAGATCTTTTCCCATTCCAAAGATCTCTTTCTCTGTCACTGGAACAAGCAATTTGGTGTTGTGGATACCACAGACTCAGATATTCTGAAATGGGGGATGCTGACAATACCAAAAACCATAAGATCACCTCATCGAGGAGGGCATTGAGGCTGAACCAGGCTGTATACAAATACCTTGCTCCAATCCTGGCACTGCTCTTTGAAGGGAGGAGTGATCCAGAGAGTTCTGCTGCATGCTGATGGAGGTTCTGGCTCCCTCATCCTGTGGAAGGGCCTGATGAATTATGCAGGGCTTATGTCAGCATCACGCCTACCTACCGAGCCAAGGGCACCCTGTGCTATCTGTAGCCCTGAAGGCCTGCACACATCCAATGGATGCTGCCCAGACTTAAGCATGAGGTGGGATAACTTTTGCAGATAAAATATTTCCCATCTGTCTCAAATACTAACAATTACCTGAACCCCACAAAAACCACTTGAAAAGACACGAGTTCTCAAACAGCAAATTAACTAACATCCTCCAAGTTGTTATTCAAGCTGCAGTACACACTGCTTCAAACAATGCCATTTATAAAGCGATAATGAAAGGAACTAGTCTATAAACCTTTCCCTAGCGGCAGGAGGGCTTAGGCTCCCAGGTTCACAAGCCTTCAGTTTATTTGAAGCCCATCAGACTTCAGCAAAGAGGAAACAATCAAGGTAAAGAGAAGAGTAATCCTGAAAAGCTTAACAAGGCACTACCGTGTATGTTTTTTTCTCTGCCTATATTGACTTTGAGACAGAAACCAGCTTTCTACCTTTACTACATTATTTCCCACTTGTTAAATGGCAGTGCATAGCCCAAGTGTGTTCAATAAGGCTAAAATAAGCATCCTTCTTTGTGAACTAGTGAGGTAAGGATCCAGTTGGCAGGCTTGCTCTCTCAGGCAAGACTCATTAATACAAAAGGGGGTTTATCTGAGAAAAGTCTAAATTATGAGTTCTAAATGGGTAATCTCAGCTGCAAAAGAAAACAAGGCTGGGGAGGTTTTTATGCCGTGACTGAGCTTAAGCTTCAAGCCTGCAGGCTAGCGCTACTCAGAGTGTTTCTGATGGGATAATTTTCTATGCAAAAAGACTGATTCATTGAAGAATTACTCATGTCATGGCCAACGTGCCAATTTCAATGGCCGTTCATCTGACAGGCGCAACAACCCCTTCTGAAATGTTTTAAATGACCAGGTGCAATTTTCCCATTTTTAAATAACCTTTCATGGTTACTCTAGCCAGACAAATGTCCTGCAAAACCAGATGAGCTGCTCCCACTGCTGTAGTCTAGGCAGGGTTCAGGAGGAGCACAGCTCCCTAAGGCGCTGCCTAGCTTTGCCCTTTCCCTTTTCCTCTCTCATTTTGAGGAAACAGGAATTCAGTCCTAGTGCCTGACCATAGCACAGAAATGTTATATCAATAAGTTGATCCTAGTCACTGGGTAAATTATGCACTTTAGGGCTACAGTCAGGGATCCTGATGTGCAAATAAGTCCCTGCACCCAGTCACTGGAGGAGTAAAAACCTCAGAAGAGCTGTCAAGGTGATCCCTAAGCCTTAGGTTAGGAACAGTGAGAAGTATTCAAAGCCAACAGGAGAGGAGACCCTAGGATTCATGTGGAAAGTAGATTGTCTGAACAGTGCCCATTATGATCAAGGTGTTGTGAAGCTCAAAATTTTGCTCCATCTTCATCAGAGCATGCCAAACTTAGGAGCTGCCAACTTTTTCTCTTGATCATTTCTTGATATTCCTCTCCAGAATGGTAGTATTTTATTCAAAAAATGTAGATTTTTAAAAGTCTATTCTGTTTTGGGCAAACCTAAGTTTCAAAACAATAAATCTGTAAAACCTGCTGTACTTATATGTCACCTGAATGGGACGATTATTCCTCTCTGGCCACCCCACCTGTCAGATTTTCCATTAATATTAATACACAAACCCTTACAAATGCAACTCCCATTTAACTGTTTAGGCGAATATTTTGCAAGATGAAAAGAACAGCTTTCAAAATACAGGAAAAATCCAGAGCACGCGACCACATTTCACAGGTCAGTGGCTGGGATAGCAGGAGCTGCTGAAGGAGAGCTGAAGGAACAAACTCGCTCAGGGGCATTTTAGCACTCTTGTGATACGATACCCGTATTCATCAGCATGCAACAATCCCCTCTCCAGATGAAAAACAGTACAGATCATGTTCCTAATAAAACAGCCAATTTGCCTCCTTCTCTTTTTTGTTGTTGGAAGGAATTCCTTACAACCTCACCTCCCTGGGGCATGTCTTCCTCTCCCTCTTTGTCAATCAGGAGAAAACAAGGCTCTGTGCCACAACAAAGTCTTGCTGGCTGGCCTCAGAGACACTCACACCAGGTTTCAGACAGACCCAGGAAATTACTGTTGGTTTAGATGCCCTGATTTTTGCTAAGATAGGAAAAATGATGTAGATGGGAAGCATGATGAGAGCACATTTGTGCCCTGACAAACACGTCAGGGTGAAAATCGTGACCCCCTTCAGGAAACTTCAGCATATAAGCTCTGGACAGTGCTTTCAGGCTTCAGCAGACGAAGGCTAATCCTTCCCCTATATTTCTAAGCTTCAAAGGGTAGCTATTTCAAATCTTGTGCCAGAGCTGGGGTTTGTAGCCTGCTGAGACCACAGGTTTTAGCATATCTATAGCAGGAAGGACAGGTATCCTCACTGAGTCCTATGACCTACATTCATTCTGCTTGCACTTGGCTTTAGCTAAGACAAAACTCATCTGTAGGCTCAGGCTCAGTTTACTTTGCCTTCTGAGCTCAGGTTAAGACAGAAAACAGAATGGACCTGTTTAGGCTTGAGATCAAGTGTGTATCTTTGCTAAAGTCACTGCTTAGGCAAAACCTCAGCCTTTCCATTAAGTCTCCTGGAACTGT
This sequence comes from Corvus hawaiiensis, assembly GCF_020740725.1. Classification (NCBI taxonomy): domain Eukaryota; kingdom Metazoa; phylum Chordata; class Aves; order Passeriformes; family Corvidae; genus Corvus; species Corvus hawaiiensis. Next base: position 66,908,797 of record NC_063213.1, on the reverse strand, counting down.
TACACACAGCCAGACCACAGCTCTCTATATGCCACCAGCCCCATTCAGTGGGCAAAGAGATTTTGCTCTGCCCTGTGCGGGTGTCTTCAGTAGTCTCTGCAGTGTGGAATTTTGCATTTAAATATCATTAGTTCCCAGAATATTTAAAGGTCTTTACTAGAAAGCAAGCTTCTGAGGCTTCAGTTTTGTAACGTTGCTTAAGTGTTCTCTAATGCATCTAAAGTAATTCAGCCTTTGTCAGCAGCTTTACGTGTGAAAATCACAAAATGGTAGTAAATTTAATTTCCTTAAAAAGAAGAAATAAAGAGCCCTTGTGATGTGATAACTGCAAAACCATGCTTGCAGTTGCGTACACAATTGATATATGAACTTCATGCATTTGCATATGCAAGCTCACACCTACATGGTAATTTAGATGCTAAGAATTTCACTTATCCCTAACCTCACCAAGTCAATGGGCATTGACGGTACCCTGCCCAAGATCAGAGGATGTCTGATGCCAGAGTTGTAATAAGATGAATTACATCTTAATTAGAGAATTTAGTAATTAGAAAAGACTGAGATCTTTTAAAACCATATCCTTGGAACAAAAGAAATTTGTTTAACACCGAGGAGGATAAATCAGATATAAGCAATATATCAATTAGCAGATAAAACAAATACTAGTTTTTAAACAGCTACACAAACCCATAATGGACAACACAATAATTTTTCCATAATGTGAGTTTCTTCCTAAGCCTCATATGTTAGCGATTATGTCTTTAAATCATGAGTGTTGATATTTTATATAACATTTTTACTCACTATTGTAACATTGAATGTTCTCATTATTCAGATATATTGCTAATTCTTTTCAGAATCCTGCTAAGTTACTGGTCTTGAGATCTTGTATGTGCCAAATGAGTTACCTGTATTAAACACTCCAAGAGAACAAATGAGTGCAGGGAGTAACCTTTTTTACAGCACTAATGTAATCATGTTTACAGCACTACCTGACAACCATATGAGAGACCTATTGGCTAATTCTGTTTTGTGCAAAAAATGAAGAGTCAGCTGATTTTTGTTACAAAGAGTAGGAATCACCATTGTTAAATAAGTGACTGTCCTGGGGGTTTTCAGAGCTGCTCACATCATACTTCAACCTACCAAGGGGAGGAGGGAGTCATTGTATGAATTACTCCTGCAATATTTCATGAGCTAGTAAATTTTCTATGGAAATTATCCAGCTTGATGAAAATGTCTGTATTTCAAACCTCACAAGAGTCTGATTTAGAAGAGAAATAGTGCTCGTTTACTGCAGCTTCATTGAAGACAAAGATGGAGAGAATCTGAAGTGTTGAAATGTTAACATTCCAAGAAAACTAATTATCATATTTTCACTTGCAAACTTCAAGCCTGCTGCTAATTAATCTCTGTGGAAAGGCTGTGTATGAATCAAATTATAATGTAAGTCAGATTATACAGGATGAGATGTATAACATACCCTGCCACTGAGGAGAAACAAAATGGATTGCTTGCACAGAAATGACAAAAAACCCAAAGAGCTTGCTCTTCATTAGTGCACCGATCTGTACCAGCCGGCTGATGACAGATTCACCCCAACGGAGTGTTGCAAACCACCTTGGATTTTCAAAAGTTTGCCTGTGGTCACAAATTATCTAGATGCAAGGAGAAAAAACTGTTTGACTGAGCAAACCTTGATGTGGCACTCACAGAGTTCTGTTGTGAAAACATCTTGAGGGCAATCAAGTGCCATTAGCACATGTCAATGAGGCTTCCCATGAATTACTACAAAAATTACAGTTAAGTGTACTCCTCCTCCATCACTGTCCAACCTCTCTGACAAAACAGTTTGGATGTCTGTTGAAGTATTACAGAAATTAACACCTTTCTGCCAGTGTATAATCAGAATAGTCAGCAGACTATTAGTTTGGTTCATCTGCATTAATGCCTATATATAATTCATTTATTGATTATAGGATTAAAATTATTTGTTACCATTTACTCTGGAAATTCTATATTGTGCATGTAATGGGGATAGTAAAGGAGACTTGAATTATCAGTTCTCATTTAAAAGGGAAACAAAATATATATTGAAAGGGGAAATAAAATACATGCTTTCTAAACAAAATATAATGTTTACTACCTCTCTACTTAAATTCCATGGAGTTTGACTACATAATTTTGTTTTCACTTTATAGATTTACCATGAACATGCCAACCAAAAAAAAGAAATGTTGTAAGTAGCTCATAGCACTTGCATCCACATAGTTTGCATGGTTTGCTTTTCTTTTTATCTGTTGTTATTCTATCAACTTATTGTCATACAACTTTCAGATTGAGAGAAGCTTGCATAGATGTGGGGGTTTAAATCCCTTTTTTCTCTTTTTTTTTTGTTCGTTTGTTTTTGGTTTTGTTTTTGTTTTTCTCTTTAAGATGGGATACAACATGGAATCAAGCAAGTTCTGTGCAGTGTTACTCTACCATCCCCATTTCTAATGCTGTTTCCATTAGTTTACTTGTTGATTATATCTGTTCTACCATTTTTATAATTTATTACAAGGCCTCTTTTTGTGTGCACATCTGTTTAAGCAGTTCCACTCGTTAGACCAATCCACACAGGCAAAAGAAAGTTTTCCTTTACCTAGACGACATTACCTTGTTTTCCACAGCTTGCACATACACACTTTCTGATGAATTACTAATCAACAGTTGTGAGGTTTAATGGCATACCTGGGTATGGTCAGCATAGTTGGCTATTCCAGATGCTTCCAAACATCCACACTTCCCACCTTTTTCTTTTCACCCAACACTCCCTGTGGACTAAATACTCTAAAAGAATAGTAAGAAAAGTGTTTCAGAACCAGATGGCCAATTCAACCCTACACAGTTCAAGGCCTTGTCTTTTCATACAGAAATAATTTTGGTTTAAATCTAGGAGTCAACAGAGTGCTACCCTCTTTTCTGACCTCACATTTTGCTCTGTTTTCTGTACATCCCATTACTGGTCTGAGCCTTCCCTCTGCTCATCTCTGACTTTCAATCTCCATTTAATCTTAAAAAAAATACAGGCTCTGCCTTCAATAATTTATCCCAGATGAGAATCTGAACTTATGCACACAGATCACGAAGAAGTTCAGTGAGACATGGCCCTATTTCCTCCCCTCTCCTTTGCTTACACATATAGATGGAAATTCTGGCCCTAATAAAGTCAGTGCAAGTTCTGCTGTTGACTGCAAGGGGTCGAGGTTTCCCTCCTACAATTTCTGTAGCAGATAGGTGATTACATGTCACCTTAACATGCTGAGCTAAATTGTTCTGGACTAGCAGGGTAGCTTGGTTGTACTGACTGAAACAATTGTGCATTACCCCAGAAAACACAGTGATTTATTCATGCTGGCACGTAAGGAATTAAATTCTATATTACTCCTAATTTTTCTAGATATGCTCACAGTCAGCTTTGCTACTGCTTTCTACTCTCCTATGTTACTCTTACAGCACAGATCCTTCATGCAATCTCAGTTGCTGGAGACACTGTACTGAGAGTTCCACTGAGCAACTTCAAAAATTTTTGCAATAAGGGTTAAGGTTAGGAAGAAGAAACCTAATTTTGAACTTGCAAAATGCTAGGTTTCTAAAAGATCACTGAAACTAGTTTAGTGAAATCGATTGAAATTATAAAACCTTATCAGCAGCAGCTTGAGAGATGGCAGTCATTTGTTATTTCTAAAAGATATAATACAGTGTATATGAGGTAGAGTTTATATACATAAGGTATAGCTCATAGTCACAAAAAGTTTGCGAACAGAAGAGTGAGTAAAAAAGAAATTTACATTTTGTATACTTTTGCTTTCTCAACATGATTTTCTATCTTCCTTTGCACATCAGTGATACCTAAATCAGCAATTTGAGAAGAGTTATTCTACAGAATCATGATTGTATAGTTATCTTTTATAGCTGTCCTTTTCCATCAGCTTCTATTACCTTGCATTTCTCTCAGTTTCCTTCTATTTTCTTTGGCATGGTTGTGTCTTCTGCACAAATTTCTGAACCACTTTTGCTTCTTTTCTCCTATTACTACCTTGTGCTTTCTGACTTTTCCTTCAGGCTTCCACAATCTGTACCATGATATTATACCTTCCAGCTCATTTCCTCAATCTTCTTTTTTAGTTTTTTCTATTTAAGTCAAATTATGCCTACCACTTTTCTCCTCTCTTTTGGTAATTGGTCTTCCTGAAAGGCAACATCAAAATTTCTGTTTGTGTTCATGGGAAAAATTCACCCTACAACTTCAAAAAGACCAAATTTAAGATTATCAGATCCATTAGATTCAAAGAAACAGGCTGGTGTTCTTGTTCAAAATTTGGCCTAGTCTCACCATTTTTTTCACCAAAAAGAGGCAAGAAATCACACTCAGAATAGTGCTAAACCTTCAAAGAGAAAATATACCAATTATGCTGTCAGTATGTTCTTCAGCCTTTTTTGATCTACACTACAGTCAAGTTACACAAGGGGATCTGGAGAGCATCAATCTGGGGTTTTTAATTAGAGCACAGTCAGGGATTCTGCTTTTTCTGTTTCCAGTATCCAACAGCAAGAAAGCAGCGTACCTATTTCCATTTCTCACTACACACTATGTGCCACACTTTCCTTGGTCTAGCACTGGCTTTCAGATGACTTCAGTTTTTGCCCTTCACTTCCCTCTATCCATTGTCCTGTATGTGCAAGCAAGCTCCAAACTGCAGTGTTGGAGCAAGACCGGGGCCATAAGAAGAGACAAATTGCAGCAATCTCAGGTGTGGTACCACCTGCCTTCCTCAGCCTCCACCCATGGTCCAGCAGCTTTGCTGCAGCACGGACTAACTGGAGGCTCATGAGGCTTCCTCTAAGACAAGATCAAAAGTTAACCCCCTTGTGCTAAATGAGTTAAATTACTTGCTCTCCAGCAGCCCTTGTAACGCTGCCAACATCAGTTTGCTCTCCTGCCACTGCTGATTCCACTAGCAAGGGCAGGATTTTGCCCTCAACAATTCACAAGTAATTAATGCATTATTGAACAGGAATAAATAGATAGCAATTAAATAACAAGTATTAATGACTTATTTATTAACATATTAATAGTTGGCCTGAGAGTAATAAATGCAAATTAGTGTAAAGTGGTACCAAAAATTGTGTCGATAATAGGCCCTGAAGTAATCTTGTGTGTTCAAGATAATTACAAATATATTTTCCTTTCAAAAATCTACTGCCGGGTAATTTTTTATGGTTTGCTATAATATCATTTTAAAATTAGAAAATTAGCCCTAGTCTCATTAAAACAATTTTGCAGTGCATCAGGCTTTATTTCAAGTGTAAGTTTCACATTATCTTCTTGCCTACAGACCTTGCATTTTTTTTCCACAGAACCTCCTCATGTGCCAGTATTTTGGGCCTATGCTTGGTATACTAACAATTTTGTTTCAGGTTATGTGTTGCACAACTTTTCTCATTGTTAGTATTACTACATAAAAGTAGTAATACTAACAATGCAAGCAGGGGTGGTACTTTGAGGGCTAAGTCCAGTAAAAAACTCCACGTGCCATATTTTTTGCTTTTCATTCCTGCTAATAGCAATTCCTCTGATAAATAGTTCAGAGGCTTTAGACATGACCAAAGTGATGAGAACATAACACCTAACAACCAATGCAGTCACAAAGAGCCATTTTTGGTCTGCAGTTTTACTAGAAATACTTCCCCCCCTCTTTTTCTTTTTTAATTCTTATTTGTTTAGACAAAAGAAAACCCCACTTCATACCTTGGCTCTAAACTGTTACTTGACATTGGAAAAGTGATTACTTGGTGAGGACAGAAAGACATTGTCGTTTTTATCAGTTCTAGAAAAAAAGAAAAAGGCTTGGCTACAATCCAGGGTCCTGACCTCATCACTGGTCTGCTAACAGTAGCAGATTAAAATATTCCAGTCTGCCACCAGTCCTGATTTTACCAATTCTAGAATCTGACACACATTTAACATGTGACTGTCTCTAATAAAAGATCAGCAAATATTCAGCTCTGTGTCCATGTTTGTAACAGGTTGAGGAATGGAGGCCCAGTCTTCCTCCTAGCATTGGTGCACAGAACAGTGCTTCAGCACGTTTGCTTCTAGGAATGTTTCTGCCTGCCTCTGTAGGCGGCATTTTTACTTCTTTGCAGCTTTCCTTGTTAAAGGCATTGTAAATGGCTTCTTCCAAAATAATCAAGTGCATTTCTGTAAGGTACAGGGCAATGGTGGCTCTCCCCCCACGGTGCCTTCCGAACCACTACGTAAATGTGATTGGGGCCGTGTAATCTGTGTACCTGGAAATATAATTCGTTTTGTTGCTAATGAAGGTCCTACGGCACAAATTTATTAAAGGTATACTTTTCCATGGGATAATAATTGGGTCGATAATATTAAACTCATAGGCTCATTATTTAATTGCAAGGGCAGATTATGAATACAGCTTCTAAAATGTATTTTAATGAAAAACACTACGTCCTGACCTAATCATATCAACCTTATGCTATCTAATTAAGGATGCAAAAAATCATTAGAGTTGCAAAATATTAGTTCCAGCTCCATCAGGCTGTTAGCTGCCCCTTCATGAATATATATATTTTTTTACTCTATGATAAATAGTTAATGAGGTAAAAATGACAAAATTTGCATGTAGGCAAATTAGTTTAATTGAGTGATGTCTTCCTGGTCTACAGAAAGTGACCTTTTTCCTATCAAAAGAAAGACTGAAAATACTTTTAAATGATGATATGGATGTCATTCCACAAATGACAAATCACTTCTCTGAACAATATAAAAATTATAAAATGCAATAACCTTAAATTCTCATCATATTGTAAATGTGTCCTCTGCTGCTGCATTTATCAATTTAATAAAAGGAAATTAAGCATATTATAAAATACCCATTTATGGGGCAATTTTTAATCCAGAGAATAAAAATGAGAAGCACATGGTTAATAGCAAGAAAATATTGCAAAAATGTAGACCTATTTCTTCCAGAAGGTTTGACTGACTATTTACTTGAATGACCTCCATTTAAAATATATTTTTTATATGGAATGATGTAAGATATGGCAGTCTCATGCTTCCCTTTATAAAAATTGTTCACAGTTAATTTTGTATTTTATTTAAAAATTAACACATTAATAATGCATGCAATAAGACCTAGTGATGTGTCTTCCATACTGATTACTTTGTACAATAAGACATACAAAAAGAAAGGGACAAGATAAATACCTTATGCAAATCTATGGCAGAAAAAAGGGTCTTTCAGTATCTGCAGTACCTAGGAGCATAAAAAGACCTGCAAATACAGTTCCCAGTCTTGCAGGGAGATGCTCTGTGTGGAGAACATCTTTCTAGAATGGAGCGAGTCTTTATTACAAAACTAGATTTGCCAGAGAGCTAACAAAATTTCCTTTGATGGCTCTCTTTTTCATCAAAATAATACCAAAAAAAAAAAAAAAAAGTAGATGGGAAAGATTTATGAAGACTGGTTCTTTTTCCACAGTATTCATGTTTTGTACCAATAATTCAGGAGTTTTGAACAACAGTCTCCACTCACAAATTTCCCCCATTGTGAGGCAGACCCTGTGCCCACTGAAGTAGATGGTAGAGATCATTTCTAGAGATGCCAGTGGTGCAAATTCCTGTGCTCTTTCCACATTACTCATATCTTCTTCCATCATATAGTCTGCGCCAGTATGTCCCCCAGAGAACAGGAATGTTTAACACTGTCACAGCCTGGCTTTTGATTAGGTATGAAATTCATGCAGATGTAGACAGAATAAGAACCAGAAACTTAGGGACTTTAGTAAAGACAAAACTGTGCATGACTTTGCTTTGTTGAATGAAATGTGTGCTGCTCCCTGTGCGGCATTGGGATTCTTCCCTCTGACTTCACTCCCTGAGCTGCTGGATCCAGCTGAGGCTGGGTCCATTTTAAAGGATCTCACACTAAGGTTAGGTAAACGTATTTCAATGTGGCCTTTCATGCAGGCTGGGCTGCATACTGGGAGCAAAACTAGGCACTTACACGTGTCTATAGCTATGGCTCATGTCTTTCAGTGTTCTGGCCCTTGAAGGATGTCTTACCGTAGCAGTGGGCAACCCGTGTTTCCTCCATTCAGGTACAGACTATTTGTACACAGAGAAATAATTTTTCTTTCCATTCTTTTCCATTTGTCTTTAGCCCCCACACCTCCTCCTTTCTTCCCACTCTTCTTTTTTTCTTTTTCTTTTTTTTTCCCTTATTCAGCCCTTTCTGTACTGCTTCAAGAAATTATATGCTGGTAATATCATTAGAAATGTATTCAGTACTTGAAAAAGAAATGTAGTTGTTTGCAGTTTCCTCATCTGCCACTTTTTCCATATGGCATTGTTGGTCCTGGCATATAAAATGAGGTCCACTATATGTATTCTTTGCTTGACCTTACTTAGCTTGTAACAGAGACAATAGAAACAAACTGTCAGTGGTTATGCTTTGACTTGATGTGGAAAAAAAAGTGTTATTTTACTGACTGGGAAAAACAAAATAAGTTTTATCTGTATAAAAAGCGGGAATGTCTGAGGCAGGTGGTTGTGGAAGCTTGTTGACTCTTTCAAACCTTTTCCCTCCCCTCTGCTAAAATGCCATGTGGTGCTCTACACTTTCCCACAAAAATTAAGCTTACTGAGTATCTGCTTTTTCATTCAATTTTTTCTTTCGGGGTCCAAGCTGTCATCACAGGGAAAAAAAAATGTGGAAAATAATTACAGCTGTGGCAGATGTTTATAACAGTGACAACTGAGGCTATATATTTATATAAACTGCTGATCTTTCAAAGGTAGCTATAGAGACTTGAAAAACCTGAAAACCCTAATCTTAAGTCCCTTGTTCCAGAGGGTTAGAAAAGACAAACAAAACAACTCATACATGCTTAAGAGGACTAATTTCCTTCCTATCTGGAATCTGTTCGTTTTTACATTGAAGCAGGAGAGTTACTAAACAAAGCATTGTACACAGAGGCACTCAGAGATGTATAAATCAAATTGATGAGCACTTTAGCAATTGTCCAAGAGCTGGTTTGTAAAATAGTCCTATGGGAATTAAGAACAACTGATGCAAAGCTAGAAAGCAAGGAAGAATAAGTACCTCAAAGAAGGAAGACAATGTCCCTAAGAGACTATTGACCACATTACTTCTATTTTCAACTCTCTGAAAGCAATCATGACCAGAAGCCTCATTTGTGGATGGTGTCTCCACCACTGGACCCTTTGCAAACACAGAATGTATCTCCTATACTTCACAGCTTAAGGTCTGTATATGAGACTAGAGGCTAGGGCCTTAACAGAAAAGAAAGAGGAATTCTTTTGATAACCAAAGTAGAGTACCTTCCCCTACAGATTTCCAAATTTCCACTCTTCTGTGCAATCCTGGAGGGAAAGGGCCAGGGAGCAGAGCATGGCTCTCATATCTGACTCACCAAATGCACACCCCCTTCTCAGGGCAACCTCACCTATACCCTCTTGGAATGAGCTCTACTTGTTCATGGAAATCCTCCATTTGCTGAGCTGGATGAGAAATTGTCTGGGATGATACTGACATTTAAACCAGCAGTAAGTCTCTAAGACCCAGTCAAGAACCACCAGATGGCACAGATAATTTTTGACATCACTGATGCCTCTAAGCCTTTGGTTACTAAGCAGATTGTAACCCCTTGGGATGTTCAGCCAATGCACATGCAACATCACAAAATTCTCCTGTACGTGCTTCTTCTTAGCTTCTCCATTCAATGAAGCACCCTAAGAATAATTTTCTAATATCTAAGTTCTTTTAAATAATACACAGAAATACAAGGCATTAATTTGGACCACAGACTCTTTCTGGAGACTGTTCACCACTCACCATCCGTCTTTCACCATTGATTCCTCTCCACTGCTCAGCCCTCTTCATAACGTAGCTCAGCTCCTGACTGGAAATCTCCAAGTCCAGTGGAACAAAGAATGTGCCTTCCTCACCATGAATACGTTGAAATACATCCAATAGCCAACCTTCACTGTGTAGCCTAAGGATAGAAATGATATATTTGGTTCATCTTTGAAAGGACTGCTCACATAAAAAAAAAAAAAAAAATCATTCTTCTGTAGACTTCTAAGTCTTGGTTTTCCCTTCATGACTATGCTCTCTGCCCATAAGTAAGAAGCTTCTTTCCCACAAGTTCTCCAACATACAGCCATCCCCAGCCCTCTGGAGAATTTACAGTACCTGAATCAAATCACATAAATGTAAGCAGCAATTTATTTTAATTATTTAAAGGCACTGACCTCCCAAAAAAGATCTTGATCTTCCTTCCCTTAGAAATGTCTAATGTCTGTCCTTAGCACTGGGCTGGGTAACTAGTTCCAGTAGCAAAGTTAGACAAGAATGGAAGTCCTGCTGTGCCAGGGTTCAATAACGGGCAAACCACATCATATAGAAGGGAACTACTCACCATGTTTTTTCAACCCGAAGCCTGAAGCCTATACAACCTAAACTTCTCTTGATGTTAGAAAAGTCCATTTCATTTGTTGGCTTTGTTCTTCAATGATGTTTCTATTCCGTGATAAGGAATTGAATAAGCACGACACAGTAAAATTTTCTACCACAAGAAAGGCTTGCTGTGTGGCATTTTGATGTAGGTGAAACCAAGAAATATTGTGGGGCTTTTGTAAAAGCCTGGCGTCACATTTTTATCCTAAGATGAACTTGAAAACATCAAAACATTGCTGTTTGATTCAAATGGCTCATCTTCAATTAATCTCTTTCTCATTCTACTTTTATTTCAAAAATGGGTTCAGTAAAGAGAGATCAGAAAATCTGTAATCTCAGCTTTGGATATTGAACTGAGGTCTTTCCTTTTGTACCCTTTTCCAAGCTAATATCTTACTGCAATTCAGCTGTTTCTTGGTGCCAATTTCAACATTTTCACCCTTCCCAGAGACTGGCTGAGTAATCACATGAAGCGCATGGATTGCTGTGGCACTGCAACCAACAAAATGCCTGGATTTCTGTGAGGCTGTTCAGGTCCTTCATTTCTTGGCAGGTGAGAGACAAAGGCCAGGCATAACTCCTTAGACCCTCTGAACTCTCACCCTTCTCATGTACTGCAGCACCAGTGACAGTTCTTGTGACTGGTCCTTATCCTTGGGTCTTGTAGTGGCCTGTGTGTGGTGAACAATGCCTGGGAGAGGCAGAAGGATGTTCAGCTAAACCAGAATGAAGTTCACATTGACATCAGCTCTACATCACACCTTACAGTGCTCACAGAAAGTGCAGAGAAGCACACTCAGTAAGCTGCTTAGTACAATTTTGCCCACAAGTGAGATTTAGTGTGGAACTGAAATAAGGAGGTGCACCAACAGACAATTTTTCAACTTGATCTCGGGAGGAGCTTTAGCTCTCCCTTCAAACAGGAATGTGTACCTTAGGATCAATCACCATATCTAAGAGTTTCTGCGATGGAGTAGCTATTCTGATTCCAAAATCTGGCAGCCTGACTCAACATCAGATCAGGAATTTATATCTCAGGCTTTCCTGCAAAGGTTCTCTCTGTACTTTTTTCCCTGCCCTTCTTTTTTGAAACATTCCTTTTTGAAGCTGCAGCCCTAAATTAGCTGTAGTTTCCAAGATGTCATTTTAGAATCCTCTTATCAAAAGGGGAGAGCAGGTGGAAGATAATCTAATCAAGATGTAGGTAGTCAGGGAATATAAACAAACTGGCTATCAAGAAATAATAGAAAATGCTCTAAAGTGTGAAATGCAAATCAGTGCTAAGGCAGAGCAGGATACCAAAGTAGCTTAAAACACACTATAGAAGAGATTATTTTTTATATATTAGTAGTGTCCTTTATGTAGTAATTTACAAAATTCCACAGTGTCTTCAAAGAAAAAGTTTTTCTCTTAGTCTCAGGATCTACATCAGATGTTCTTTTGATACAATAGATACATTTGTGCAAGAATTGACTTATAACTTGTTATAAGTATATATTATCTTGTGCTTGGTTGAAAAACTAGCAATCAAGCTGGTGGACTTTCTGACCTTCTGTTCATGTTGAAGCAATATTATTCCATAGTGTTCATGTTTGACATTCCAGGTCAGCAATTTAAAAGGCTTGCCACTTGTCTTTCTAAATAACAAAAAGACCTTGGCATTTATTTAAGCTTACTTAATGCAACATTCTTATTTCAACTTAAGTAAAATTTAATGCAGTTAAATTACTATTTGCTGCCATAAACATTTTCTATATGAAGATTTTAAGCACATGGTTATAAACAATATCATTAACTTTGAATTAATTAAGAATCATGAAGCCCGTCTTTCAGCTTTGTTCTTTTTGTCCAAAAGTGCTCTGCCTGCTCCTGTTACCTGCTTTAACTTCTTTTCTTTGTCATGAAAACTAATAAAACACTTCTTATACTTTAACATACCTTGTTATAAGAATGAGTTATTTTTATTGCTAATACAATAAAAAAATCAAAACACAGATTATGTTTTCTAGGCATATGAGAACCAGTATAATACCCTACAAGTTCATTTACTTACCTATCAGAAAGAATAGAAAACATTGAAATTATTTCCTACCCAGAGTCTGATTTAAAAAATGGTCTTTTCAAAGAATTACACAAACCAAAAATTAAAGGGTAGATTTAGTGGTTTAAAACAATTTATTACATCTTAGCTTGAGCCTTTCTCATCCTTTTTGGGGAAACCACCATTAAAAATACAGAACCAGTTTTGCTGTTAACACTTAAAAATGTAGATTTTTGAAGCTTTTCCCTGAAAAATGTTTCAATACCAGGAAGTTCAGATGCTTTCCACCATACTCTTCATTCAGATGGGTCTGCATTTTCTCACAGTGTAGAAAACATTTCACCAACAAACTCCTGTCTGTTTCTAATGTCTGGTAGAATTAAAAGGAAGGAATTGCAGCCAGTGCCTCTTCATTGTTGCAAAAAGTAATTAGAATACCTCTCCATGCTAGTTGTACTACAGACTCCCAAGACACCCAAGGGGAACCAGATTTATTGAGGTATTTTGGTTTATAAAGAAACAAATAAATGCCTACTGCTACTTATCCCCTGCCCATTATTTCATTAGCTTCCTGGCTGTTCATCAGCGCTACCATGAAGCTTTCTATCTGTGGCAGAAACAGACACGGCCCCTGCTTGCTTTGGTGGTCTTGTGGGTTCAGTGTTCTTATCCTCTCTTTTACACAATGCCAAACACTTCAGTTTAATGGCAAGCTGCTGAGTAATTCCAACAAATGTCACCAGCTCCTCCATCCAACAGCCAAAGTCTCCCCTGGCATTCGGGGTCTTAAGATGCAGAAAGTATCACTCAATATTTATATTGGTTCACCTTGCAAGAGCAAAATGTGGTGAATGCTTATTTAAAAATATATGTTTTCTGTACTGAGCAACATTCCACTTGAAAATATTTGAGATATGGCATCTGAGAAATATTCATACAAAGAGATGCTACTGCCTTGGCAGTAATACTATTTTCTCTTGAAAACAAATGCTGTTATGTCAATATTCAGGAAACAGTGTTATGAAATGCAGAGATAGTTTCCCTAAAAACATTTTTGAAGCTTTTAATTCTATCATTATTGGGCTGATAGTGTGCTGCTCAAGAGTCCTAGCTAGGTGCCAGTTTCCCACGGAGTTGGCTACAGACGTTCAAGGAAGAGAAAGTTGATCCAATAGTAGAAGCTCCTTATATAACTGTACTCTGCACAGACTCCAGTATTCAAAATGTTTTCTTTTGTTTTCAAGCAAAGAACTTCAAAGACTTTATGCACTGTAACAGATTTTGTTATCTTCCCTTTGCTTTTGTATTTTGCTATGAATCATTTTTAAAATGTGTTATGCTAAGACAACTTTTTTTCCCCTAGTAACATTATTCTCCCACCCCTTTATTGGAAAACATTATGGGAAAATTGATCCAGAAGGGAAGGTACCTTTGATGATCTTGCACCTGTTCCCCAGACAATGAAGATGTTGGTAATATTCTCATAAAAACCTGCCTTACAAATGTTTTAATTTAAATTAATTTTCCTGAGTAATAAACGACAGCAGCTAAAACTTATGAAGCTATTCAAAACTATTAAGTCAATGATTAAGAAGGCATTAACGTCTCAAAAACTAATTAACTAGACTACCAGTACATTGGAGTTGTATACAGCTCCCAGGAATGTCGGAGCTCTGAAATACTTTGCAGAAATTTAGAATGCCATTTATCTTTTTCTGCCTGCTGCAACAGATTTTGTGGAAGGGGGACCGAAGGATGATACAATCAGGTGGAGGGTGTATGCTGAGCTTTGCTGTTCTTACACCTGCCTGCATCTTGCCTTTGCATGTGGCTTTTTATTGGTGTTTGCCAGTATTCATCACTGGGTGAATCGAGGGCCAGAACAAAATTCCTACTGCATTATAAATGATTCACTTAGGAAAAAAATACTTTTTCATTCAATATATTAGACAATCTATCTAATTAATTTTTGGTGTCCCACACCTGTCCCTATTGACTGTGCAGCTAATGGTGTCTACTAGAAAGATGGCAAGAAAGGTAGTTGGTCAAATTTCATGAGGAACTGAGTTTAGAAAATGGGCTAATGTCACAGAAAAATTATTTGGATTAAATCATTTCATGACAACTCAGTCCCAAGAAGTCAAAAATCCTATATTTTCAAAAGGCTGTAAGGCTCTGGAAGCCACTGCAGACTCAGAGATTTTGCACTTCATATTATATGTAGCTTTCTGAAATTTTTCCTATTTTTTCGCAAGACCCCTTCTTGTAAGAATAAAGACATCTTCCAAAGTACCTAAATGAAAGGTATGCACACTTTACAGCTTAAGCCCTCACACAGACATCATTGCCTGAAGCCAGAGAAGCAGAGGCTTCTAGAATCTATGAAAAATCATTATATCAGTTGTGCTCCTGTTGAGGAAATAAGTGGCTCTGTCTCTGACTTGCTGTGCCCAGCAATCTCAGTGCATTAAAAGTTAAGCAGAAGCAAACCCCTCCTTGACTATCTACAGTTCTGGGCTCTGGGCGTGTGACACTGATATATCTTTTCTGATGTCACCTTATTTTATCTAATTGGAGAAGAGGCACAAGCCTAAGTTCTTAAGGGAATAATAAGATTAGGAGACATACCTTAAAAAATACAGGTACAACACTGTTGATGAGATCATGAACAGGATGGTGTAAAGCATCACTGTGATTAAGGCACCAGGAACTCCTGACTCCCCTGCTCTTAGAAATACCCAGGAGAGTTTTGCAGCATCAGCAATGGGTTTCTCTACACTGTTCCCAAATCGCTGTCATGGAGGAAAAATCAACATAAGAAAATGTCACACCTAATTAGACTATAGAGACAAAAGAACACGAATCTCTGTATAAGAAGGATTTAAATGTAATTTTTGGAGCACACAGTCTGAAACTTAGGAGTCTGCTAGGCAGAATTTGAAATTAACCACAAGATGTGAAATAAATTATTTGCTGACTTATTTTAGTAAAATTAAAATCTACCCTATAGAGGTGGCTTATTGAACAAAACCCATGTCACAGTGAAAATACTTAAAGTGAACTCTGTTAGTGTATTTCAGGGCAAGTGGAAGGGGAAGAAGGCTGAAATTTTCCTTAATGCAATGACCAAGGAGGCATAATGTTGATTTTTTTTTATTATTTTCAAAAAATCTATTATTTTCCCTTTTTTCTTTTTTTTCCTCATATCTAGTTCTTAAGAGCTAGCTACTGTATTGACATATTATTGCCCTCTGCTGGATCAATTTAGAAGAATTCAACTACATATCATAGGTCTTCTACTGTTCAGAACTTAAATAAATTCCTCTCTCCATTTTTCCTTTTTAAAGGGACATGGTGATGGCCATATCCATTTTAGATCATGTTGACATGTTTTGCAAGGATGTGAAACTGCACAACCAAACCATCCAGTGTCCATCATTCAGA
Organism: Corvus hawaiiensis; assembly: GCF_020740725.1. Classification (NCBI taxonomy): domain Eukaryota; kingdom Metazoa; phylum Chordata; class Aves; order Passeriformes; family Corvidae; genus Corvus; species Corvus hawaiiensis. The sequence continues at coordinate 66,892,765 of NC_063213.1, read as the reverse complement.
GAGGGACCCTGTGACCTTTAGGCTTCAAGAAACCTGCACCTTTCTGAGCAGCTTGCCTAGATTAACCCTTAGGAAGCGTTAAAACTTTCTGCCCATTTCTGGCTACCTTTGCAGCGATGTGCATAGTAAAGGGATGACAGCTGCAAGTCCAGCTACAGAAGGACTGTGATTCTTGAGCACATTTTTGTTCTCTCTTCACCATTTGCAATGCTGCTAGGTTCTGTTGTGGAAATTGAAGGTCCCAGGAGACTGGTAATGACATACAAAGACTAGTCACTAATTCAGATCCATCCATATTTGTTACAAAAAGAATTAAATATTCTGGTTCTCTTCTATGTCCCTGTTTCATCTCCTCTTCTCCTCTTTTTGGAAAAAAAAGTAAAAAAAAAAAAAATTTGGCTGCTTCCACTGCTTTCTTACTGAAGCAACTGTCTACCAAGGAAAATCCTCTGCACAGCAGTCACGTCCTGACATTCCTCCAGAGAGGCAAAAGTCTGAATGGCAAATAAGAATAAATTTCTCTCTTATCCAAGTGGTTCTTTCTGGCAAACCAAAAACGGTGTGGGAGAACTGTAGTTTTCTATCCTTTTTTTCTGACAAAGGTACTCTGTTATTCTGTATACCTTCTGTGGTCCTCAAAGACATGATCCAAGGAAGGCGTCTTCATTTTAAATAGCTTAAATAACATTTGTCAACTTCTCTCTCAGGTACTTATTGCACCACCACATGTGGTGGTCATGTGAGCCGTTTGCAGTGCCCACTGGTTTTTCCAATGACACGCATCCCTGTGGCCAAAGAGGTGTTATTGTTGTCTGCATTTTGGAAGCCACAGGCAGACAAAGTGAGTGGGGTCCCAGGAAAGCTCTGTCAGAACTTTAACTTGAACTGCATAGGAATGTTTCTTATCCCTGGAACATCCTTCTACAGGCTGACAGTAAATCAAATCTGAAATAACACATTTGACACAGCATTTTGGACTATGATTTGAAACCCCCCCAAATATGCATCTACCCCCCCCAAATATGCATCTGCTCTCTAGCCTTTCCTTAACAATAAAAAAAATTAGTTAGTAAACACAGAAACCTTTGTCTCCAGGGCCATCTGTCATCTTTTGTAAGTATTAAGGCCATTTAAAATACTAAAATACATTCTAGCACTAAAATAACTTATATTACCACAACACAATATTTTAAAAAGGCTTGATCTAAAATAGATTGGCAAGCAAATCTGAAATAGCTGCTGAAAGAATGCCAAGAGTAAAAAAAAATTACAAATGCAATAATGAAAACACATGTAAGAGATATAGTTTCATTTTGGAAAGGATACATACAGTATATTGTGTAATATTTGAACAAATGAGTTTCTACCAAAGATAATCTTGGCGGGTAAGACTGCCAAATTTTCAGTATGAGGTACAGAGAGGTGTGTACATTTTTAATACTTTAATGAAAAGCTAAGTTACTTTACTTGTATCTCACGTTTGCCCCTGACCTAGTGCTATTTGAAATTGATAAGTAATCCAGTCTGTGTAGAACTGAGCACAATTCCACTGAAGTCAATGGCAATGATTTTCTCAATGCAAGTGTGGGAAAGATAAGGCAGACCTCATCCTCTCTTCCAGTTTTTATGAATACGTCAGTATTAGAGGGGAGAAAAAATCTATTTAAACATTTTAATATTTCTACCCTGGTTATTGAGGAAATACACCTTTTTATCTTAGGGGAAAAGCAATCTTAATACAAATTACAATTAAAATTCAATTCTGTGCATGTTTTACATAATGAAATTTTAAAATAATTAAATAAATAAATAAATGCAGGCTGCCCAAGTGAAAACTAGAGCATGTTGCCACATGCTTAAACTATTGCAATTACCTCTCAAGTGAGCTCCAACTAAATTTCTTGAAGTGCTGAATTTTAATTTTCAAAACTACTGCAATAGAAAACGACATATTAAGAGTGAAAAATCACCTGCAGAGCACAGGTCAGAGGATGAAGAACCAAGAGACCTGAGAAAAGCTGATCCACAGCAAGACCTGTGGATTAGTGCTTGATCTGGAGTGAGCAACAGAAACATAGATGACTTTGAAAGATCAGCAAGGGCAGAAGAGCAATATCACAGCCCCAGGAAAACTCTCAGCATCCTGCAACCATTGACAGGAACCGGTGTCACAGACACAGTGAGACTCAAATTTGAAATGTGTGCTCTGGGAGACTGGGCATTATCTCAGATGTGATAAAAGTCAGGAGCCACCCAAGCACAGTTGGGCTACACAGCCCATACATAGGCACAGAAAGAGTTGGGAACTTTGCTCTCCTGATGTTACGTATGATGAAACTCTCTCCTTAAAGATGTCTGTCTTTAGATCTCACAAGCCTTTTTAGGTGTGCCAGTAAATTATATTAACTATCTTGCCAGAGAAGTGCATGATAAACTCTATTTTTTTCATTTTGTCTGTTTTGATGCTTAGAAAAATCTGAAATGTTAATAATCAGGATTGCTCATTAACTTATCCCCATTAACATCCAAAACTGCCATAATTCTTTTCAAAGCAGATGCAATCACTCCAGCAGTGGATTTACTTTCTTATCTCCATGTATGGCTTTTACAGTGCTCTTAATTTTATGCAGAAACACAGTGACTCCATTAGATGGGAATTTTGTTAATAAAAAGGTAATGTATAACATTATTATTTAATTTCTTTTTAACTTTCATGTTCCATTGCCGGGGGTGGAATTTCATATCTTTCAGTGATTCACTGAATAAAACAAACTTCTACATTAAGTTCTCATGTCCAAGTTATTTTAAGTGACTCACCCCCAGGAATGAATCCACTACAAACACTGCCAAGGGGTCTAGCACTGTCCATAGTCCCATAGCTATGATAAATTTTGACAAGAAGGAAGGGAATGAGTCAAATAGCTGCTGACAGCCCCATCTGATCAGGACCATGAGAAGCAACCCAGCATTCAAGGTTAGTGGTCCCACCACGACCATGGCCAACTCTTCACTGGTGTGCAGCAAGGAGTTCTGGTAGCACAGTTCCACAGTGTGAGGGAAGAGCTGGAACCTGTAAACAAGCAAAAGGAGAGCATTTGTGCTCCTGAGCAAACCACTGAAAGAAGGTAGAATCATGCACATTGCACTGTAAAGTTGCATCCCTATCTGGGTCAAAATACTAAGACCAAAAGCTGTATGAAGCTAGTCAGAAAAATAAAACTTTCTCTTCCTCCTCTTGTTTCTGCATCCTTGGATCCCCTCTGACTCTCAGTTCACTGGGTCCACGTCCAAGCTCTAGGGACTGTGCAGGAAAGGCTATAGGAAAGTATTATCTTCCAGATGCACCAACATGAGCACAGGCTCCAGGAGCTCACCCATGTCTGCACAGCAGCACCTTTGGGCACTGCACAAAGCAGAAAATATGCAGAAGACATAGCTTTTATCATGCCTAAAGTGATTGGAAATGTCCCTCTTCCCACCTTGAGATGGTGGGATTTGCAAAGCTCATACGATGAGCAAGTTTGCTGGCATGGTAAGAGACAAGAGCAGCTTGGCATTGTGAGCTACACACAGATGCTGAAATTTAAGGCAAAAATTTCCATCCAGTTGAAGCGGCCTAAATTCTGTTTCCTAACTAAAGGTGAACTGGTTTGATTCTCACTCTGTTCCCTACTTGTGAGTGCTACCACTACATTTGATAGGACTAGAGAGTGCTCAGCTCAGTCTCATTGTTCAGACACACAGCTACAGACTGGGATGCTGATCCAGGGCATCTTGGCTTGAGAACATTATCCTTTATCTAGCTGACTGCCTGGGACAGCTGTGACTAGTGGCTTTGAACATGACCACCACTCTCTCATGCATTGCTTCCTTCTGTTGAGTTTCCTTTGTTTTCACAGACTCCCGATGCTTGGCCTCCCAGAAGTTTTACCGCCAGCTGGCCAAGCCAACACAAGATGTGCAAGGCCAGAAGTGAGAGATGGCTGGCTTTACATTAAGATCTAGAAGACCACCTTAGCAAAACCCAGCACTGTACAGAGTCTGCTCAGACACCCTGTTCAAATTTCAGCCAATAATCAATACCACTACCACACCAGACATAAGTCAGAGAGTTGCATGTTGCTGGCTCCTACTGAGTGATTTGGGTTTGTACAATGATTTAAGGTGAATAAAAGAAAAAAAAGTTTCTATTGGAGAAATATATATTTTACTAAGCATGACTGAACCTTTTTGCTCTGTAAAACCCTTCTCTATCACACAGGAATATGCATAGGGTCAGGTATATATCACCTAGTGGACTTGTACTCCATCTTTTGGTTATTTCATGCCAGGTAATGACAAGCAATGATTTTCCTGCAACACTCTAGAGAGGTCTAATTCCTGAGCTAAAGTCAATGTATCATAGAGTTAAAATATGTCAACTCATTGCAGTACTCACAGTAAAACTGATATATCAAAGTTAAATTCCTCTAAGTATTTTACTCATAGATCACATTGGTAACATGAATTATGATTCAAATGCTTCTTCAGTTTTGTGCACTCCTGAAGAATGTAGAAATACTTTATCCAAAATGATAAATTATTCTTCTGGAAGGTACATAACCTGCTGAGTATCTCAGATGGGAGAGATGTAGGCCTGACAGAAGATACACAAATGGACACATCATGTTCTGGGTTTAAAGTTTACATTACTAACACTTTCACCTGATATGCACGTTTGCATATCAACTCTGGGTGCAATCCTTGTTGTCTTAGTTTCTGCAGGGGTTCCTATCAGAGCTTGTATGTAGAGCTCTCAGCAAGAGTCTGAGTCATCAATTCTCTTCATAGTGAAAAGGACATGCTTTGAATCAAACTATTAGGTGAAATATTCTGACAGAGAAAAAAGGATAGCAGGACTTACTTTGCAACAGGAACTGAGATGGTCTGAAGGAAGAGCCATTGACTCAAATAATGCAGGTAAAGTCTCAGGAACCAAAGCAAAACTACCAGCAGTGTGAGCAGCCAGAAGTCCCTGGAGTGCCAGCATGTGGCTCCCAGCTCCGAAAAAGCCGTGTATACCACGAAATGGAAATGCTTGACAACCTGCCTGGACAGTTTCACATCAGCAGCAGAACGGCAGCTAGAAATACATGGAAACAAAACAAAGAGTCATTTGTAAAAACGTATAAGAGACAGCAGTTGCTGAAAGACTGCAGAGTCCTGCTGTACAGATAATATTGCACAGGTTCTGGTCACAACTTTTGATTAAACAATGTATCTGACATTAAAAAAGAAGAAAAGAAATGTTTTTTCCATGGCAGTCTAGGTGAGAGGTGGCTTCCTCCCAGAAATCATGCCGTCACTTTTATAAAGACAACAAATCACATTTAAAACTAAGTTTTTAAAAGCTCTCATTTTGATTTTAATTTTTCTCACAAATTGTTCTCTGAGGAACACTTTATCACTTATTTTCCTTCTGAGAAAATGGTAAAATAACTTGTCATATTTGTACTGAAAAGTATTAATTTTACTGAAAACCTGTGAACAGCTTTTTGGCATTTGGGTAAGAGCACTTCAGTAAAATATTTCCATACACAATGTGGGATAAAACTCCTCTTTATTTTCAAGTAAACGGGGAACTAGAAAGGAACTTGCTCTTTAAAGGATTCTGCTACTGAGTGTGGTGTGATTTTCCCTTTAAGCTAGTTACTGTAGTGCTTCAAAGGAGGCAGGGGGAGGAAATGAGATGCTGAGATGCAGCCTTGGCATTATGTTTCCCAGAAACTGGAGTCTCTCAGCTGATTCAAAGCTGAAAAGACAGTAGCTTCTTTGACCTTTTGAAACTTCTAACTGCTGTGCTTATTTCCACTGATTTAAATGACTAAGCAGCTGAGATGCACAACTCTAGAACTGAACATGATGTCATCATGCTCAAACTGTTATTTATATTGATTAAGGCTTCTGAAAGTTCAAAAATATAAAGGTCTTTTTGTGGAAGAAAACATGCTGGCTTTTTAAAGTGTAGCATGTGACTGAAGAAGAAGCGACAGACATACTTGCACTGTATTTTGTACTCTTTTAAAAAACTTTTCTGTCTACATATATTTCTTAAGTAGCTGTGTACATTTCTTCAGCAGTCACAAAGAGAACTGTGAATAGCCATAGAGAAGAAACTTTAAAAGTTTCTGCATTTAGTCTAGATTTGAGTGAGAAGGAAAAACAAACCCCCCAAACTTGCCAGCCATAAAGCTGGATTTTGAGACCAGCCTTGGCATCATGTTACTCCTGATTCTCAGTGTTGAGCAGGATGCACATGGAGGAGACGGCATGCTGTCAGCCAGCCCCTTTGCTCATGAGAAGGCTCAGACTTTAGCTACATGGTTGGAGAAGGAGAGGACAAGAAGTTGTCAGGAACACAGCACAAAAAAATAGGTTTTGGGTCAATGAAGGCCTCAAGTACAAACCACTAAAACTTCTCACAGAAACATCTGTTGGGCTAAGAAAGCTGATTCTTGCAGTGACTGTAGGCTGATCTGTCAGGGGTTTTGAAGGTTTTTTCAAGTTATTTCAGTCCATTTTGCTTATGTCCTAATCAGTCACAAAGTCCTACTTTAGAGACAGGGCCACATCATGAATGGCCTTCCTCATGTTGTAATTATTTTCCCACAGCAGCCTACAGGAACATCACAACACATTTCATTAACATTATGAATTCATAGTCTAGGCTTGTGGGAGAAGGAGACAAAGAAAAATGTAAAATAAGAAATATAATTGACTGTGGTATTATACTACAATAACCATGGAATTCTAAATGTTCTGAACTCTGCGGCTAGATTGCACTACACTTCCTTTCATATAAAGAAATTTTTGTCATCCTTAATAGCTTCCATCAAAATTTACTCTTAAAGCATTCACTCTTTGAGAAAAGTTAATAGGGCAGGATTAGCCACACTGTATTTTAGTTAGACCAAATTGTTTGTTTGTGCAAAAAAAAAAAAGAAAAAATAGTACTATCTTAGCTCATAACACTCATCTCATCCTTCATCAAAGAAGCAGAATTACATAGATGTCCCACCCAGCCTCACCCATGTCAGAAATCCACATCCTATAGGGATCACTGCCAATCTTCATCTCTGTGCCAAGAGCACCAGTAACCATATATATTTCAAAAAAATCTGGATTTGGCTCAACGCTTCACGTAAGAATCATGTATTACTAGGTCATTTAGTCTCAATTTACTAATTGAAGCTACCTCCAAATAAGCAATACCAGAGTGAAACTTTCAATGGACCACCTGTAAAAGATTTCAAGAGCATAAATCCTTCTTCTAACCCAACACACAAATGGAGAAGGAGAGCACACTGCTCAGAGCACTGAAAATACTCAGTCCTCTTTCATTCACAGCAGTCCTAGAGCACCAGAAATAATGAAAAACCTGGGTTTAAATAATGAAAAGCTGGGTTGGGAAGGTGAGTAAACTTCTTGCTCACTGCAGCAGGACCTCACAGTGCAATCACGACTTTCACAGGAGCTCCATGAATGCACTTGCTCCTGCTCTGTCCCTCATTGTATGGAAGCTGCTTCTGTACACAGTGTGAGCACACCATACAAAGTGTGGCTTTGGAACTGCCCTAAGGTTTAGGGAGCAATGAAAATATTCAACATGTGCCTCCATCACTCCATTGCTCCACACACTACTTCCACTTTCAAGAGGTAAAAAGAGAGATGATCTCTGCTGAGACACTGGCTCTCTCAGCCATGAGAATCCATCTGCTCAACAAACTTATTAATGAAAGCAGAGAAATTCAGAATGTTCTCACTTATCAAACCCAAAAGGCTTCCACTGAATGACCCTGCTTAAACCAGCTGAACAACACCTATGATGTCTTTCCTTAGTTGCACCTTTCCTCTGAAAAAAGCAATAGAAGCCCAGAAAGTCCACAGTAACCCAAGCTTGCTGGAAGTCAAAGAAACCAAGAAAAATATGTCCATTGGGTAGAATCAAACAACATTCGTTTTTATTTTTGTAACAGCAATTATCCTTTTCAAGACTTCATGGTTTTCATCAAATGCCTTGATCATAGTTTCCTGCTTTCAAAGGGAAACTAAACACTTTATTGTTTAACTTGTTGGAAGTCCAGATTCTGAGTGTCACTTCTGTGCTGGGTTATACTTCCCTGTGACTGTGTAACACCTTGACATGACCACCATCAGCCAGTGGTAGAAACTGGTGGAGAATGTAGCCTACACAGTGACTCAGTGAAAGTCCCAGCCCATAACTGGAATATCTTCATTTACTTTAAAACGAATTCAGTTGGCCCCAACTTACTTGTAAGTTTCAGCAAATTGTTCCTGAGTACTCATTAATCATGCTGTAAGGCTGTTTACTGGTTGCCACTTCAAAACACTAGGCTTAAATGACTTCTCTCATTGACTTTTTTAAAAAATGAAGAAAGGAAGAGGCAGAAACATGAAATGAAATGCACCAAACAAGTGGAAACAGCCCCTTTAAATATTTTTAGCTGGTGTTAGTAGTAAAAGCTTGGGGGAGGCGTGACAGTACTGGCAGATACAGTTTTCAGAAGAGATTTATATAAAGTTGCTGTAGGGCAGAGAGCATGAGTATTACCTTTCAAAAACAAAACAACCCCTCCACCCACAAAATACCAAACTTTAACCCTTGGGTGAAAACTATATAAAGTTCCAAATGAGAAGCCACTTGAGCATTGGATTTATCCATGATTCCTTGGATTACTGGTTAGTAATTTGGCTGAATGTTTTTGTTCTAGGGCATTAGTTTTGCATTTTTCTTTGGGAAATGCTGCAGTAACAAATAGCAGAGACAGAATTACCATAAAAGCAAGTCAATTATTTCTATGGAAATTGTTCAGAGGGGAAGAAACGATGCACAGATTCTCTTAAGCTGCACTTGATGATGATGACAGAAAAGTAATGGCTAATAGAAGGCAGTGTGTACTGTTGGGTGACAGCTTTGCTGCTGACAAACTACGGTGAACATTTGTATAATGGACTGCAAGGCTGGCACTTAGAACTGACGGTGGGGTAGATCCTCAGCCGATGCAACCCTGCTTATTCCAGAGCTACACTGATGCACACCAGCTGAGGTATTCAGGATCTATCCTGAATGTATCTATTATTTACATTGCATAAAATAAGGCAAAATAAATGTTTCTTTGTCACCCATACAGGCAGAGAAGATTTAAAGAGCAAATGCAGACAAGAATTAGTTTATGCAAATTACCGTCAGGGAGTCATACACAGTCCTTACGGCCCAAGAGTCAGTGCAACATGTTTACTCAGTTCACAAATAAAAAAGACCCCTCCCCCCCACCAGCCTAAATAGTAGGTATTTAAACTTAGGGCTAAGTCCTTTATGGTTTATCAACAGAAAAGAATATGCAGGAAATGCTGCCCAGTGTTACTACAATGAAATGTTATCACTTTCAGTGTGAAATCACACCTGTATCTGAATGCACATCTAAAATTAGTACACTAATACATGCAACCCTTCAAATGGAAACCAGTTCAAAGCACCACTGATGAAGCATGAGGCTGAAAGGGAATATGGTTCATTCCATTGTGCACAACATAAACATATATATAAACCACATAATTTTTTATCATTAGAAGGATTTTATTATTATTCCCTCTGCACAATATTTTTCCTTTTCAAAGCTCGTGCTGCATTACAAAGAAACTGTCTTTATCCCAGGCTCTATGGTGATGACACAAATGACTTTGCCCAATAAGCCAACGGCAGAGCTGTGAACTGACCTCTGCTGAGTTACAGTCCATTATTCTATCCACTGGATTCCTAATAAAATATTACTTTTTTGTTTATATGTATGCAAAGTGACTATAACCAGGGAGAGCGTTTGCCAAGGATGGAGACACTGTTTTTTCCTAGGTCTTTCTAGGACACACCTATGCTTCACATTCTTCAGTTTGCAAGCAACCAAGAAAGCAGGTATCACAAATAGTTACAAGGGTTACCTAGGGTCTATCTGCTGTGAGAGAGGTGACAAAAGACCTGAGGGGACATTAGGTAGTTCCTTAACATAAAAATGTCCATAGGAGAATTTGGCCTACAGCTTACCAAAAAACCCAAAGACATGGTACAGAAGAAATGTTGGAAATCATGGCACGTTTATTTTTCAGGTGCAGCTGTGGTGGAAAAAAGAAACTGCCAGAACCATGCAAAATCCAAAATCCAAAAGAATTAATTTAGGAATTAAACATTCTCACAAAACAGGGAAAAAGAGTAATCCAATAACTGCAATTGTTTTGGTTTATTGCAAAGAACATGACGCAGGTACATGACTGCACCTGTAAAGTCACATGCTGCCCCACCAAGCTGGGGAGGAGGAGGCTGATGGTGGCTGTGCTCCTTCCAAGGTCCAGGCTGTGCCAGCTCATAGGAGATGGCCAGCAAGCAGTAAACTCTGGATCAGCAGCAGCTTAGGTGTGTTTGCATTACAGGCATAGCCAGGAGCCAGAACAAACACATCAGCGGAACTTTTCCCACAACACACTCATGGGGTTATGTGCTGGCACAGCTGTAGCCTTGGAGGAACCACTATGTTCTTCCATGCTGGGGGAGGAGGGGAGTTGAGGGGGGGAACTCTGGGTCAGTGGGCCAAGAAATACTCATTAAAGAGAAAGGGAAGAAAGTGCTGACAGCTTCATATTCCTCTGGATATAACTGCACTAGTCTGAAGATGGTGGACAGTCAGCTTTCACTATAAAAGAGTTTACGACAACAGAAAATTGGCAAAGAGCAGCAGATTCATGTCCTCAGCAGTCCCTTTACCCAACAGTGTTAGGCTGGCAGAGGAGCCCATCTCCTTACTTTAGCTAACTAAGAACTTCCTAAGGGAATTGACTGAGACATTCACAAGAAGAGATTTCTTACCCAGCTGGGGAAGAAAGCACTGGAAGAAGAAAGAATCACAAAATTTAAGCAGAGTGGCAATAGAGCTGGAGGACAGTGTGGTTCCCTGTAGAGAGCTGGCAAAGCTTTGCACATTTCAGCTTTGAGCAGCATCTGACAATGACAAAGCAGAAATGACAAAAAACAAAATTATTATCATCATGGCTGCAGTTTAGGTAAGCAACTAAAACTTCGCCTATTTCATGCTTAACTACATTTTCAAGAGCTTAGTGGCTTGGCAAAACAGTCTGGAAATCTTACAGCAACAGACTTTGTTAAAATATTCCAGTCTGGTTGCTTCCAGCTCTGGATGGGTACAAACATGAAGTGAGGAAACTTGAGTGTAGCTTTCAGAAGTTTTAAGCAGCTCTGGTTTTTATTTCATTCTAGAAAGGAACAAAAGGCAGTAGACAGCCTCTGTTATTCATCCTCATGACATGACTAAGCCAGTCAAGAAGCAAAAGAAAGCATGTAACTCCTCCCCTACTTAGTGCCCTCTGACTGCTTTAAGTAAATAAGACGACAGTGAATGAATGAGAAAAAGGCACAAACCACACAGGGGAGGATGCAAGATGTCAGAAGAGGTATAGATCTCAAAAAACACAGCAGTATCGGTAAAGCTGTTCACCCAGTAAGTAATGCTGAATGCTCAGCCTTGTGCATGAGCAATAAAATAGTGTTTAGGACCTGGAGAAGAAGTTTACAGTGTCACATTCAAGCTCATCTCAGATTAAAAAGAAATGGAAAACTACAGAAAGTGAAATGTTAGACTTAAAACATCTATAGACATTCAGGAGAATCAAGATTTCAAACTTCTTGTTGATGTTAGTAGGAGCATTCTTCCCTATCCAGAAGAAAAGAAATACATATATATTTGTAGGTAGTACTTGTGCCTAAGCTAGGAGAGTCCCCTGTACCTGATGTGTGGAACGGTTTCTACCTTGACACAGAAAATATCCCCAAGGACATTTGCTCTGTCTGGAGGAAAAATGCAATCTTCCTCCTGACCAAATACATATCTACTTCTGAGAGCCACTAAACACTCAAACACCATCTGTGAGCTGTGCATTCATCTGTAACACACCAATTTAGCTGGCAGGCCATTGGGAAACAAGACTCTGAAGTTGCCAAGTTAAAATGGAAATCCAGTTCCAGTTGAAACCCCACCAAGCAAACAGGTGAGATAACCAACAAACATTGTAGCAGAGAGAGATGAAGCTTCAAAATAAGAAACAGCCTTGTGGAGTGGATTTAAAAAAAAAAAATTAAAGGAGGTAGGGGGAGGGAAAGGCACAGCTTTGATCTTTTCCATCCTGTACTTAATTAGCAGCAACATCACACTAGGAGCATGGGTCTGTATTGCTGGAGACAAACATCCACCTTCCTTCAGTGACAACCAACAGACTCGTGGCTGTTGTGGGCAGAGCAGGCAGAAGGCACACAGCACATCATGATCCTCCACTTCAGAAAGACCTTTTTCTGTCTGGCCATACAGCGATTAAACTTCATCTCACACAAACACACACGAGCCACAGGTCAAAGCCCTTTGACTTCTATCTGGTGTTCCCAGCAACAGCCTGAAACAAAAATTGAATTCCTGCCTGCTTGCATTGCTTCCCTTGCCACAATTAAATTGTATGTGTGTGTAAGTGCTGGAGTTAGGATGTCAATTGTTAAACCAAATGTACCATTCAGTTCTCGTGCAGATTTATAATACTGATGCACCATAGGAATCGGTGGGTGTAAGGATAAAAAGAGAGGAAAAAAAAGTGAATTTATAGATATAAGCTTGTAGACAAAAATGCTTCTAAAACACCATTAGTGTTATTCCAGTTATCTCCAGAAGCTTCTGTACTGACCTGACAAAAATCACTTTTTCTTTTTCATAGCAAATTTACAAGGAAGAACTAGGCAGGAAAAAATAGCTGGAGTCTGTGGGAACAATGGAACATGTATTTAGAGGAATCTTGACATTGGAAATTATTTTTTTACTCTATATCAATTTTAATTTTTTTTATTTTTATTACTTTGTGCAGCAACGTGTCCACGAACAGAAGTGTTTGACTCAGGAATAGCAATCCATGAAGAGAATGAAGTATGACGTGACCCAGGTAACACCAATTAAAGTACAGCTAAAAATAAATCCTTGTAGATTCAAACATGGCCAGACAAGACAAATCATGAAACTACAGCAAAAATATAATACATTAACAAAAGAAATCTCACAAACAGAAAATTGCCTGAAATGTTTAGAGTAATTATGAGGCATACATTTTCCAAAGGTAGCTATAACAATTTTGGAAGAACTCTTCTTCACGGTTTGATGAAATAGAACAATCTCAGGTGTGAGCAGAAGACTGATGCTATAACACTGCATATTAAAAAATCATTTTTGCTTTAATACAACATGTTTTCTCAAAGAAGTAAACCTCTGTTAGGTCAGCTTAATTAAATCTTTAAGAGCTTTCAAAAAGAAAGGACTTATGTGCATGTGCAGAATAGCCTAGGACACTATTATATTCAAAACACCATTAAGTAGTTATCTCAGAAAACTGAGATACTGTACAGATATCTTAAATTCAATTACATTATGAAAAACACAGTTATAGAAAATGTTAAACTGAAATATTTTTAAAAGATCTTTGTAAACACCACTGAAATTATGGTGGAAATTATCCATACAATTTAGTCAAACAAAATGCATCACATAATAATGGTATTAACTTTTTCTTTTCAGTTTAATGCTGTGTTATTATATTTGCTGCCTATTTTAGAAAGTAATTTGTGTTGATGGCTCTGGAGAAAAACCAAGCATTAAAGAGCTAATTTAATTCCTTCTGAGCTATGTTCAGTTCAAAAATATTTCCTTCACAATGTCCCAGTACTGCAGAATCTGACTAGAAATCCACCTTGAACTATGTGCACTTTGACTAACTCTCTGCCCAAGGCAAAATGATCCTGCATTCAGCAGGGTTTTATCCCGGTCTTCTAAAGGACTTACACAGAATGTACCTGATATAACTGGACCAGAATGTCAACCATGATAGAAATTATGATCAAGACATGGAGGACACATAATGAGAACCTTATCCATTTTACAGTGGGCTGCTATTGGTGGGGGAGTACCTTTAGGGGGTTGTTTACAGAAATCAGGTCTTCAGCCTTTAAGAAAAAAATAGAGAAAGAAAAAGAAAGAATGAAAAAGAAAGAAAGAAAACTGTATAATTCCTTGTGCAGTGCTCTCCTTCCTGCTTGTTACACTGTATGACACAATGGATACTAGCCGTGTTTAAGGTGTTCAGGTAGTATTATAATAGGCTGCCTGGCTGCCTTTGGAAAGAAATGTCACAAATTTTCCTTCAGTGGCTTTATTCCTCTAGTTCCACAGTACAAAACAGAAATTTAAAAATTGCTACAGCTTGTCTCTCAAAAATCAATGTGTGATTGCTAGCTGCACTGGGAGTTTGAGGGATATCCCCTTATCAGAAGCAATCTCTAGATAACATACTTTCCTCTATTGCCCATAGCTGCATGTAAGACATGGCAAGACAAATGCCAGCTTCCTTTTCTGTTGGTATCATCTATTGATCCAGTGAAATGCTCTTCAACTGAAACTTCCTTCTCAAAGGGGACATTTGCTATGAGAAGCAAAGCTTTCTGCCTGATGCTAAGAAATCCTAAAATTTTCTGCTAATTGTCACACAGTAATATAGTAATGCTCATCTCTAAAAGTGTAAAAAAAAAAACCTAAACCAACAAAACAAGCCCAAAGGAGGCAGATGCCATCCTTTTCCAGTTAGAAATGTTGCTTTTCAATACTGAAAATGCAATATAATAAGCTCATTATTAGTTTTCTGTGTGCTTTAGATAAAAATGCTCTCTATGTTTTCCTTTGGGTGCATTTCCTCTCAGACACATTCAGAACTCCTATCCCAGATGCGACCAAGTGGCTCCAGTTTGTGCCAAAACACAAAAGGGTGTCACCATGAGAAACAACAGTATCAGAGAATAGCAAGAAGCAGAGTGGTAAGTAGAGGATGCTGGGGTACAAAAAGGACACTAGGCCTACAGAAAAACATCCCAGCAAAAAGAACAGCTACATTTGTGCATCTACAGAGAGAGGAGAGAGAGAGATAGCATAGTGTGCTGGCCTAAGACATCAGCACCACCAGAAAAAGCTTTATCTAACAAGAGAGCAGAAAATTAAGATGTAGAAAAGACACATTCCTTTTAGAACAAAAACTGACTTGTAAAAATGCTAATCAACATCCATGTGGATCTTTGCACTTTCAAAGAGGTTTTTGTATGGCCCCTAGATGACTTCAGTCCATTCATCAAACTGAAAAAGAACAACCAAGAAAAGCATTTATCATGAAAATAATCTCACCGGCACTAGAATGTTTTGGATTTTACACCCCCAGCCAGAAGAAGGTTTTTGCTCAACAGTAAAGGAGTGGCACACACTTTACATATGTTGATAAGCTTGTTCCTTCAGTTCAAATATAAAGAAGTATCACACTACTTATCCCCCCACACACAATTTCTAAAAAGCAAACATTTAAAAGACACTCAGTTGTGAGACTTCACTCGTACAATAAGGATTTTCAGTGGCAAGGGAACTGACCTTCTAGTAGGTCAGGACTGAGCCTTTCTTTCTGTGAGGACAGCAACTGAGGTACCTCCCTTGGCCAATAGGTTCAGAAGTTACTAGGGAAGACTGACAGACAGTCTTGCTGCATATACCTTGCCTTCCTAAGGTACCTGGCTAAGAAATAAACTCTAGTGTTCAGGAGCCATTAGACCAAAGCTTCCAAAATAGGAGAATAATGCATTTGGGCAGAACAAAAGATTTGTTATTTTGCTGTCTCTGATAAACAACAGTTGGCAGGTACTGAACTTACCATTCAAATTAACTTCTCTGTTTGTTTGGTTTGGGTTTTCTTTCCCTGTGTATATTTGTCTGAAAGTGTATTTGTAAATAATACTCTTTGTTGAAACATTTTTTTTTTAACTCATGGAAAATATTATTTTAAACTCTTTTTATAAAGATGTGATTCTTCTTTTTCTTGGAACCCCTAGATTTTTCATCCAACCTGAAAGACATACTGCAGTTTTTCGAAGAGCCAGGTTCATCCAGACAGTAAAGACAAGAAACACTTAAATAACCTTCAGGAGTGACCACAGAGGTGATTCTGAATTTAGGTTTTAGTTTCCTCTGCTGAAAGGCTGGATTACTGGGGGCAAGAACAGTTTGTCAATCAGCCTTAACACTTATTAATTTTCTACACTTCTATCTACAATAGAGACTATCACAATCACAACCCTAGAGGACAAAATCTCATTCTCTTTGACCCATAAGCTTTCCCAATACTGGTCTGAATTCAGACAAGATTTCACTAGCTTGTAGTACACAGTGCTCCTCTGAATCCATGCGATTCATAACTCATTCAAACAGAAGCACCTACAAAATAGTCATACCTTCCTCAGCTGGAAAACCTACCCTTGTCAAAACTCAGTGTGACAGATTGACAGGGCTATGGGGATGATGCTCTTTCCCCCCCCTATAGCTCTTGACAGGATGTGTGTAGCAGGATCCTTATTACTCCTTCCTTCCTATCTAGAGCTTTTTGTTTAATTGCAAAGCCTAATAACCACATGCATTTATATAGCGTTATTTTTGTTCAGCTAAGTAGCCTGCTCACCTTTCTATGAATTCCCTTATGTTTGGTGGCAACGTATGGATGCAAAAGCTTCAAGAAGTCAGGGGGCAGCCAGGGTGAGATTTCCAAAGATACCAAAAGAATTTAGCTGATTAAATGCAACTAGAAAGAGCACTGTGGTTATAGGATACAGGCTACTCTGAAAACCTCCTCTTCAGGTCAGACAATAATGCTCTTGCAGGTTCTCTGTATTTTATAGCCTCTTTTTCATGCTTAGCATGTAGCTTTAATAATCTTTATTTCCTTAAGGATCAACCTAAAACTTACGTGATCCACAATGCATCAGAACTTATATTTACATTAAAATTTTAGTTTTCAAATCAGTATCATGATGGTGGTGTTTTAATTGTGTAGCCTCAAAATTTTTTTTAAACACTTTACTATTTTTTTATTTTGCTTCTGTTTTAATCTGAAGGCATATTGGTTCAGGTCGTATTTGATGTTATTCTTCCAGCTTAAAGACTTCAAATCATCACAAAAAAAGAGAGACAGAAGGTTTTGGTGGCTTAGTTGTTGTGTTGCATGGATTTTTTTGTCTGCTTGTTAAATAGTTTTTGCTTGCTGTGCTCAAGGTTTGAAGGTAAAGTTTACAAAGACAATGCTTTTTGACAGTGAACCTTCTGCTACATTTTTAGAAGCACTCAGCAAATTCCAGCAGCGGGTTTCTAGACACAAACGACAAATACAACCACTCCGTGATTTAGATTGGCTTTCTGTTTGTGGGTCATGAGACTCACTGCTGAGCATGTCAGAAGTTGGCTGTGGCATTTAATGAAGGTTGTCAGCAACTTCATAGTTCCCACAGCAAAAGAAAGACTGTGCTCTGGCTTTGGTTTTGGGGCATGGGTTATTGGGGGTTTTTTTTCCCTTTCTTCTTTTGGAGCTTTGATTGGAATTTGGGACTGGAGTTAGTGGATAAACTCAGTTACTGCTGAAGAATCAAATTTAAAGTATGGAACAAGCTGGTGCTTTGAAAAACATTGAATTGCATAGGTTTCGTTTTTTTCAGAGACTTCATTTAACATTCAAAATAAATATTAAATTTCCCTTCAATTTGAAAGTTTAGAGTCACTCACGAAATTAGGAACAATAATCATACTCTATTATGCCCTGTCTCATGTGTGTCTCGAGAGGGCTGTGACTTGTCGTAGCATGAAGGAACCTAGAAAAATGATTACTTGCTGCTTCACGCAGAAGATGCATAGCTCAGATGCTCATTAATGAGGCAAAGGAAAATTAATTGACATGTCTAATAGTTCTTTTAATATAGCCTCTAAGCCTTGATGTGTCAATTGTCAAATTACCCCTGGCGTTCTTTCTTTGTCTCAGTGATCTTGTGCTGCATTACTAGGAGAGAAAATTAACATTACTTTCCTGGGCCTCTCTCAGCATACTTTCTGGCCAAGGGTGTTAGACCTCCAGAAAAATGAGATGCATGCAGCCCAGCTGCCTTAACCTCTCTCCAAATCAGGTCTAACCTCCCAGACTACAGAACTGCAGCTTTGGCTCTGTGTCAATGATGCACCTTTCCTGGGGCATACAGTGGTTAAAAAACCCACAAGCTTTAAAAGCCTAAATGTATCAGCCTTTCTACATGTCCTTGCCACTCTTCTGCACTCTTTTGACTTAGGTTAGAGTTCCTTTCAGCAAGCCAGAATCCTCTCTGCCTCTGCTTCCCCAACAACGCTTGCTCCAACATAGGCAGTGAAAGAGCATTCCTTTTAGAGCTTCCATTCTTTTCACATTATTATCACCCAGCCCAGGCTGGAAAAAAAGCTGTTTCCAATCATTTGCCTGTTAGTCAACTCTCTGCCTGACAGCAAATCCTTTGATCAAGACTGTTATACTGTGTATATTAAGCTCATCTAAGTTTATATAATGGAACTTTATAATTGTCGCAGCTATTTCAACACTTGTTTCTGTTCTACGTGAGGCTAGGAATAAAAGGAAACACAGAGAAGGCATATGGGTCATATATTGCATCTGCTGTTTGTAGTCCAGGACAAAAGTCCATGGGATTCCCAAAATTAAACAGCATCTGAGAACTTCATATTGGCAAATTCTTTAAGCCATAATTCCAGAAACTGAAGAAATCCTGATTTTAATGTGATTTGTTTGGGGCTGGTTTTTCATATGTAGATTAAGTGATTTATTTCAGAAATTAGCCCCTTAGCAGATCATAGCAATAAATCTCCTAATACAGAGCCATACTGGAAAATGCTGCTCTTTGTGCAGAATGAAAATCACTGCAAAACAGTATATCAGATCTTTACGATTTTGTTTAAAAAAAGAAATTAATTAATTAAAAATCATTAAGATATTTTTCATTCTATAATAAATAATCTTTGCCATTCTGCTTAGGGTTTTCATATCCTTGGGCTTTCTTGTAAGGAACAGATTTGCACGTGCTGCAGAGCATAAAAACACTCGATCCAGTAGTTAAGAAAGTACTACGGAAGTACTGTCCCACAGAGCTGCAAGTGTGCAGTAAGCCCGAGAGCAACAGATTTCTTGCACATTTGAAGGCTATTAGTCCACACACAATAGATTTAGCATGTTTCAGGCACAGAGGAGTCCCTTCTCATGTGCTGTAGAGCAAGACTGTGCAGCCGAATGGATGCATCTGGAATTGCCACATGGGCTGTCAGAGATCCAGACATCTTGAACAAATGTTGGAAGCCTTCAGCTTTCATCCAGGCCCAAAAGAAAGAATCTGGGAAAAGCCAGGTTCTATGAAGCTGGGTGAGAAATGAACATAAAATTCGGTAACATTTCTCTGAATGTCTTTCTATTATGTGCTAATTTTTGAATAATCCAACCAATCAGCACTAAAAATTCAGGGAATACCAAAGCTATCATTGTCCTGAGCACTATTGATTTTGACAGAAACTGAAAAAAGAAGGCACGGAAAATACAGGAGAAGAGGCAGAAATGGCAGAGAGAGAGTTTGCAAGCACAAAAAAAGGCGTGTAAAAACCATCCACATTAAGCAGAATGACCGTGAAGGTCTGTATCTGTAACATTTTTCCATTGCAACAAGAATATAATAAGGATGCTGAGGCACAGACAGAAAGAATATTTTCCAAGATAAAGCAAGCCAGTAACAAGCTGGGGAAATGTCCTTATTGTCCATTTGTTCTTCTTTCATGCAAAATCTAATTCTTTTTTGCTGAGATCTGGGAGTTACACGAGTTATTTGCCAATGCAGGCAAAAACCTTACTTATTTCATGCTGCATGAGACCTCACTTTAACTAATACATGAAGGTCTCTTAAAAGTTTTTAATTGCAGACTAGAGATGCATGAGAAGTAGCTTCCCCTTCATGTGAAGGTTTCCAAAAGACAACTCTGACCCAAAACTGCAATGAAAATGTTGAAAACAAAATGTTCATGTACCGATATTTTGGTTAGTGAAAGGATCTGTTTTGATAATTTAAAGTGGCTTGAAATTATTTTGACCTTTTCAACAGAAAATTAACCCATCTTATAGATTAAAATGTGGGACATAAACAGTCATTTCAAACAAATGTTCTTTTCAAAATATCAAGATGGAATATTTCAAAAGTCTCCAAATTTTGTTTCAATTATCCTTTCCCACAATTTCATTTTTTGAAAGTCACAGTTTTCCAGTGCAAAGCGCTTTGTCAAAAAACCCCTGTCAACCACAGCAGTAATACCACACATTCTTGATTCTGATGGGGTCATATGGTTCCTTCATTTCAGTGGGTAGCTTGAGACAGGCTGTAAAATACTGGTGTGTCACCCATTCTGGCACTGTTCTGGCAAGTTTTGTGACAGATCATACAGGGCACTGAGATTGCATTCATAGTGTGAAGTGCAAATTGAAAATACATCTTCCATTGTGTGTGATCCAAAGGATCTGGGGACTGATCTTGTGCTGAGAGACTGTGCTGTGCTCTGGCTTGGACAGAGGGCTTCCAGAAGCTGTGTGGGAGGACAGGGAAATGCTTGGCCAATCACTGGCAAAGACAAAGAGGAGAGCTCCACACTGAGCAAATCACCCCTGGTATGCCACTGAAAGGCAAACCCCAGTTTTCACTACACAAATAGAGCAGCTAAAAGGTGATTGTGGATCTGTCTAATCAGTAAACAGTGAAGTACTGAAAACCCTGGTCAGCTGTCTTCAGTGGGTTTTGGAAATATTTTTCCCACAAATCTTCCTTTCCTCCTTAGCAGCAAATAAGCTGGGACTCAATTGTAGACAAGGGCTTGGTACAGAGACTTGAACAATAAACTGGTTAGATTCATTAGGAGTAGAGTGGAATGACACAATGTTGGAAACCTAAGCAGCCAACCTATGAGACCAGCTCAGTTAGAAAAGCATCCACCACTAGTCTATTTAAATTCAGAATGCCAAAGGTAAGGAAAGCTCGCTGTGAGCTACAGCTACTTGGGCTCTCTCACTGTAAATATGAACAAATCAGACATACATTGCTTTTCACACTTCCTTTCTGTAAACAGCACATACTTCCTCTTGTAAATAGTACAACTAAACTCCAGTTTCTCAGCTGACATTACAGCCCTGCTGAAGCCAGCAGATTTGAAAGCTAATTCACATTGTCGAAGTATCTGATCTGTTTTCATTTTGCTTATTTTCTTCATAAGTACTTGATGCTTTTTATTCTACCACTACTTCTGAAGATTTTAGAATTAATAGTATGCTATCTTTCTAGCGCTGCGCAAGTACTAAAGCAATACATTGCTTTTATCAGAATTATCAATTCTGATATGTCAGTAGTAGGGCAAGCAACAAAAGGGCTCTTCCAAGTACAAACTTATTTATTTGCCACTTTTCTTGTGTGCATTCTTATCCCTGAATAAAAGTCATCTCTACTGGGTAAAAACACACACTCTGTAGTCTTTTCTTGAAGATTTCTAATGAACACATGGGGTGAAGGCGTGCTCTGAGTCCAAAAGTCTTACACTATCCAGACCAGCAGACTCAGACCCAGCGGGAGAGAAGGCAACACTCAGTAAACCTGGTTCATGTGGAGGCTGCAACTTTATTAAATGTAAACCACATTATGGGCTTATTTAAATTAATGGTCACAGTGGGTGCTCAACACCTCTGAAAGACTCTGCACTAGGACTAGCTATAAAATTTTCCATTGAGACTCCTGTGTGAAGGGGAGCTGAGACTTCTGGCTAGTAGTGCTTGCCAGAAAACTGCCTTTCTGTGGGAATTTTTTTCTTGATAAAATGTTCAGATTTTGGTGCTGGAAAAATAGAACTCCTTTTCCCCCCAGCAGTTGCTCTCATCAGAACCAGTAACCAGCTGCTAATTTCCACAAGCCCATGTGCTCTGTGAGGCGTTCTTGCCAGGTCACCTCATTTGGATATAGCAGAGTCTAATGTACCAATGTGCAGTGCAAGGGGCTGACAGACCACACTGGACATGGACATGCACACAGCCTGCCTCAGGGGCCTTGGATTCCAAGGAGTAGGGGGAGATTAGACCTGAGCGCCATCCCCTACACCCTACACCCACTCCAAACATGCTCAGTTCTCCACCAAAGAAGCCCAGGAGGATCGGGACGGTAGGAGACCCCCTCTTGTCCCACCTTGGTCAAGAGGACCAGAAGACAGGGACCACAGAGGGTGTCACGGGACCTGCCTCTGTCACAGTCGACATGCAGCCAAGTGACAGCTTGTCTGAACTAAGTCACTTAATTCTTCTGGACTGGATGCTTCAGCTTTGTTAAAAAGATATTGCTTTCTAGGGGGTGTGGAAATCCCTAAATTTCATTAGCAAATTAGGACTGTTAAGAATGGTTAAGGGAAAGAAGCAGGTGGTTGAACAGCAACTCATTATGCTTATGGACAGTGAAAATCTCTACAAAATACTCGGCTGAAAACCAAAGGAGACCCTTTTCTGGTTAAACAACAAGAGCACTGTATTGTAATTCACTCTTGCAAGAAATAAAAACATTTTAACTGAGTCAATGGCGATTTTCTGCATTATTGTAATACTTACAGTGTCACTGTTCAACAATTGCTTTCAGATTACAAAAGAAAATTTCAGACTTTTAAACATCCAAACCAATAAAGCTACGTGGAGAGAATGTTTGTCATTGAAATAAAAATTATCCCAAATATAGAGCTGGAGAATAATTTGTAAAAAAAACAGAAATATTGCTGAGACATTTTAATAGCAAATAAATAAATATGGGAAGATCATGGAACTGTGGCAACTAGAAGTTTGAGATACTAATTAGAAACTAAAGAAATTAAAATAAAGAATCACATAAATTAGCACATTGAGCAGTACCAAAAGCAAATATATTTCTATACAAATACTTATATCAGTCTACATTTATGCTTTCACATTTTGTATAACCCCCAATTTTGTAGGTGTAAAAGAAAAATATATTGAGGTTGACCTGGGATCACATAAAAAAGTCTTTTGAGTTGTAGTATTTTATTTTCCTATTTCTCTTCATTTACAATGACAAGATAATGATTCACAGAATCACTGATAAACAGCAACTGTGTCCTTTTTTATTTGTTTCCTAACACTCCTGGAAAGCTTTATAGTAAACAGTTTAGAAGATAATGAAAGGTAAAACTTCCATCTGAAAAGGTTTGATTCAACAAAATTATTGGGACAATCACTTAGGTTAAGTGTTTAGCCCAGAGGGCAGTATAAAATTTCATCAAAATTCAAACCATGCATAAATGATCTCAGACTGCAGTGTCTATTTATACCACACAACATGTTAGTCACATTTTTCACTGACGATTGAAAGTAATGATGAAGCAACTGATAAGGATGAAAGACTGAATATGTGCTATGCCACCCATGTATAATTCAGTTAGTGGCAAACATGGATTAGAAAGTATCCTGCAACAGCATGTGCTTTCCAACTGCCTGAGAAAAACTGTGAACCACTAAAAAGGGAAAGGGGACAGCAATGAAACCAAAAATATTTCACACAAAAATAACACACAAATTAGCCAGGTAAAGAAGAGAGAGTTATTAAATCAGTGGGTTAGGGATCCAAAGACAATGAGAAATGCAAATACAAATCAAAAGAACATTACAATTTTATATCTTTTAGGTTTGGTGTTTTCTAAAAAAAAATATTACTGGCTCTTTTAAATCCAGAGAAAAAAGCAGTGGCAGTGGTAGTGAAAATTATGTCATTTTGCTAAATCTGAAATCTTCAAATTTCAGTGAACAAAATATAAGGAAAACTTCAGTGCAGAATCTCCATTTAGAGTGCAAAATACTGTCCTCAACCTCTAGGAAGAAATAGTCATAGTGGAAAAAAAACTTTACACTCCTTTTTCTAATTGAAAGCTTTGATTTTGTCATTCTGGGGAGAAGCTGTGAGTTAAGGATTAAGAAAAAGGCCTGTGATTTTTCATTTTAATCCTAAACAAAGACAGAATCTTTAGTTGATGACAGCCAGTGAAACAGAATAACAGCTATGGTACATAATGTTATTTATCAGCTGATTATGGATCATTCCACTGACTGTATCAGCTATACTCAGACACCTGCTGCAGATTTTGTCTGAACTATTAGAACCAGCTCTGTGCACTGACCTTCAGCTGAAGTTCTGTGGTTGTTAAATGATGAGTCCAAATTCCTTGTTTTGTTATTCTATAAGCATCTAAGGTGCTGCACAAACTAATAAAATTGTCAAGTCATGCTTCAGAGAGATTGTACTGTAGCATTGAAACTGCACAGTGAAGGATTAAACACAAACCTAAGCTGAAAACTATGTACAGGGCTGTGGTTTTTGTACAGAAACATGTTAGTCTCAGCAGATTCAGGTTATCATCACTCCAAGCAGAGCTAGATGTTAATGATTTGGACCTGCCTTTTTGGGGAGGATGGGATTGGAGGAAAAACTTCACAGATATCCTGAGGAGTTATCTACGAGTAAAAGTCATGGGTTAAAGCTACACATGAGATGAGAGGTGATATCTTTGGTAGTAGGGTAACATCAGCAGAAGAGATGCCACTGAAGTGTGGAGGGAGGCTAAATGGCAGAGGACCTTACAAATGACTGGGAAAGATTATGCTATGACAGATGCCTCCAATGATAGCTAATTTAAATGCCATTAGGTGCATTATATTTCACATGCAGACAGTCTACATGGTGATGGAAAGTGTTATAGCAGGTTAGCATGAAAGTTTATGCTTCAGTCAAAGCAAATTGTTATGACTTCACTGGAAATGGCACTTGAACAGCTTACCTCAGCTGAGGATCTGCCCCTCTGTGTTACTGCAGCATTTGCTGTCTAGCAAAATACTCAGAGCAGATTCTAAAGGTGGTGGAACTTAAGCAAGTTTCTGCTGACTCATTGCCCCCAAAAGAGAAATTATAACAAAGTTAATGAAAGTTCCAAACATTATACAGTATTTTTAGTTCATTTTGCTCTTCTACACTTTCCAATTTTTTCCAAGTGGGTAACATTAAATAAAACATTTTTCCCAATTAGCATTATTATGCATTATTATAATTATGTGTTTTACATTTAGTGTATTGTTGCTATTCTTCCAATGAAGTCTAGGAAAATGGCAGAATGAAGCCTGGAGTTACGTTATTTTGAGCTGATTTCCCTGTAACATTAGTAAACATTTTGATGCATCACATCACTAGTAGCACTATTCTCTCTTGTCTTCCCCCATTTAATGAAAATCTGTGAAATAAATGCTACAAGGCAGTACTGCTGGCATGACAAATTCCAAGCCAATAAGTCTTGCAGTTGCCAAGATGTAAGCTCTGAAACTTGGCATTTGGCATTCAGAACTAGATAACCTCACTATAGTAACTACATTCACTGTATCTACAAGAGGGATGAATAAATCAACAATAATTGAACTACTAAAAGTGTCTAATTTCCAGAGTAGTGCTTCAAGCAACAACTGAAATTAAAAAACTGTTAAAACACAGCTACATACCCATACAATCTTGTCATGAATGCACTGAAGCAAAGGTTAACAAAAAAGAATGAATATGCATTCTTTGCTAAAAGTAGCGTTCCTTGATCTACAGTAGTGATGAACTGTATAAATGTCAGGTCTCGTCCAAGTCCCACAGAGCCTGGCATTCCCAGTAGCAAGAATTTTTTATTGTTCCTGTAACATTACTCGAAGTAGGGAAAAGGCTATTCCTGCTGCATGTGGAATGCAGTCCCTATTCTTGAAGCCTGGCAGTGTTTCCAAAGTTAGAAATGACCATAAACCCTTGAAATATTGTTGGTATCTCCAGGGCCTGATCCAAAGCCCAGTGAAGGCAAATGGGAAGATTCCACATGGCCTCAGTTTTGTGTGGGCCAGGCTTAAAATATTACTTCCCTTGCCACTTGATTTCATAGTTCAGAATTTCTCACGTTGTCCATGCCATACCTCATTGAATTTGCCATTCACTCATCTTTTCTTCTGCCGTTAATTTTTGTTAGAAAAATGCAGATCTGGAAATCTTTAGGACAATAATTAGCACAGTAGGTTAAATGGACTCAGTGCTTTAGATAAAGAGGATACTCTAATAAACAGAGCTTTTAATGTAACATGTTTCCACACTAATACACAAGAGAGAACCTACCACTGGGACACCAGTCTGCTGTACGCTGCTTTGAAAACTGTCTCCTAGAATTAATTCAGACTGATTAGCATAGCATGGATGCATTCACCTGGGGAACTAACTAAAAATAATAGCCAATTTACAAATGAACTAGAGTAGGCTTTTTAAACTCCCATGACTCCACAGATCGGTGGCAGAGTCACATCTCTGTGACTGCCACACAGCTGGCGTTAAGCTTTTGGGGATACACAATCAAAAGGAATTGCTGGAAGGCACTGAGATGCTGGGTAGAGCCATTCCTTGGGCAACTGTTTGGACAGTCCTGCTATGATGACAATATCAGTCTTAGGGACTGGTTAAAAATACCGAGGAAGCATATTTCCATCTAAAGCCACTAGATGACCATTTGATTTCCAGGATCAGTTATTGACTTTCTTTCAGGACCACAAATCTGGAAATCCAGTATTTATTCAGTGTTAATCTTCAGGAAAAAATACAGGCATTCTCGGTTTTAAACCTTTACTTTATCATATCTGGTTTTTTTTCTGAAAGCTGAGGCGTAAGAGAGACACTACCACCGAGGAGATGCTGGTTCTTATAACTATCCCAGGGAAAACTGGAAAGTGTTTTTATGTGTTTATGTATATAAGGCATGTACAGATAGGGAAGTGTTTCTCCATATGCACTGTGCAGGATGGTGAAATGCGTGATAAACTGGACTGAATACATATCTTTCACTCTCTGACATTTTGTAGGTCAAACTCTATATCTGATGTGTGTATTTTTAGTGAGAAAGGCATATTCTAAGAGACAAGAGAATCCTTTAGTTCCTCAGAATTCCTGGCACATCTAAGGCTAAATTGAATATTTGTGGTATGAACATACATCCAAGTGTCTTTTAGAAGATGAGGATCATGATACAATGTTTTGAAACAGAAATTATTCCAACTTTGAAATATTATAACTTACCAAGCAACCAAAGATGCTCAAAGGCTCCTGTGCTACATTTAACCGAGATGCAAGGCAAATAAAAACAGACAGTTATCCAGCATAAAATGATACACATAATGGTTAAGGGTGGCATTGTTTCCTCTACATAAAGCAAGCTTCAAAGGGAAAAGTAATTTTTGGATTAATGGGCAAACAATGCAGAACAAATTACATTAGTAGTTAGTTAAAAGCTCTGTAAAATAGCTTGACCTCTATTTCTGAGTAATGGGACTGATGAAGGAATGGGATTTTTTTTTCCATCCCCAACTCTCTTCCCCTGCAGCGGTTTAGACTGGAGAATTAACAGCCGGGAAGAGCATCTCTTCTCATTGTGAGAAAGACGTAGCATTCAGTACAGCTGCAAGAAAGAATAGCTGAACCAGGAGTTTCACCACTGTTAATTCCATAAAACAGTCTGGCATGTTTTCAGTCATTAGCCCTCAGCAGATACCTAAACCAAAAACTGGGATAAATCTAGATACCAGGCTGAAAAGCTTATGAAGACAAAGTACACCAGAGGATTACCTAGTCTGTTCAAAAACTAAGTTCAAGACAGTGATTCACACTGTCATAAGAATTAAGCATGACGACTGTAAATTCCTCACTGGCTGGACTTCCTCTTAAATCACAGGGCAGATAGATGGCATTTTATTCAGAATTTTGTAACCAGACTCCCAAACCTGGCAGTTTGGTTTGAATATTCAGATCCAAGGCCAGGCAAATGGCAGATCCTCTCTGCTGTCTCCGATTCACCTTCCTCATCTCCACCCTACCCAAATTTGACTTTGCCAGAGAGGGAGATGCTGTATTTTTACCCAAAGAAGGACAAAATAGAACGCAAGAAATATTGGTTCCACTAGGTGATTGAGGAGGAGCATGTTGACTGTCATCCACACTTTTATCATCAGCTCTGAAATAAGAAACAAGAGTCACAGTAAACAAGGCCTACATTTGCCCAAAGTTTTCTGCTCTTTTCAGCTTCACCATTACAGGCTTCTTGTTCCCACCCTTTGTGAAGCATCTCAATTTGTACTGAAAACCTGTAAAAGCAGAAACCCTGCTAACTTCTCTGGCTGTTTTGTCACACATCACTGTATATTTAATAATAATTATGCCTCTGCCGAGGTATTTTATTCTGATAAAATCAGAACTATCCCACTAGGATCTTCAGCTACTTATTCATTTTGCTACAGGCTACAACAGAAAGACTTAGAGAATTTACTGAAATAACAAAGTCATTTTACATACATATGGTCTATGCTTCTGTGCCACAGCAGTGACAGATAAAAAGCAGCAATCTATCATATTTTTCTCTCCACACTGTACTCAATAGGATCCTAAGTGTGGTACCTATTTTGCTACTAATGCACATGTATAACTCCCACTTATTTACTGTAGTGCCCTGAAGATGTGACAGTTAGCTATGTAATGCACTTATTATTTTTATTCATTCTATTCATTAGAGATGACCATGTATGGCACACTTATAGCTTCGCTTTTCTCCACTAGTCATCAGTAATGTCATCTTTTCTAGCTCATGAAAACAAAATGTTTATTAAATGACAAACAACAACCACATCTCTCCCAACTCGACGTTTCACAGCCAGTTTCCCAAGTCTTCTATTCTCCTATGAGTCTGAACAAACCAAAGGGCAATTCAGCTAGGTCAAAAAGTGTTTTTGTGCTGAGCAGGAATCCAAGCTGAATTGTGTGAAATGCCTGTGAGAGAGAAAAGCTGGCTGTGCTCTCTAGAAGGTATTTTGACTGCACTCATGGCAAAGGCTCCAACAACATTGTGAGTCCACATTGCTTGGTAACTGGAGACTCAGCATTCCCCATATTTAAGAAGATAAATTAGCAATTTATTGTCAAAGAGCTGCATGGTAGTCATACACAGTTTTCCCCCTACTATTACCAAATTTGAACCATATTTTTTTACTTTTACCAGACAAGAATTCTCCAAGATGGAGGAAACGAGCAGAAAGTGTGTTTTGGCGGGCAATTATGAACGCACAATCCTGGAGAGGTCTAGGTCAAACTGTGAACTGCTCCAGCACTAGGGAGCATCTTCCCTGCTCTTTCAGCCCCATTACTCATAACCAGATGGCAAGTACACAATTCCCTTGACAAGATCTCTAGGAAAACTTTGTGTTTGTACTGAAGTTGCTCCATGACTGAGCTCACTACTCGTTTCTGCTCAAGAACATTAAAGCCAGCAGAAAAGAAAAAAAGGAGCACCAACCAAACAGACAAACATCTCCCTAAGGTAAGTGTAATTGTAACTGATCAGTCACTGATGACTCTCAACTGACACTCTCAACTGATTTTTTGTATCACTAGTTTCTCTTCTCAATTGCTAGAGGCCCTCTCTCAGCTGGTGGAGTTCTGCAGGTCTGGCACCTGCAGGAGGAAAGGCATTGGCTCTCAACTCTTTCTCTCACTCTGAACAGATAAATAAAATTATAATAATGTATAATTGCATTAAGTCCATAGGTAACTGCAATAGCACATGTTTTCCATCACCATAAGAATATCAAACCCTGGCAAAATTAAGAGTGTGCATAGATATTGGAGGGCTTTGCAAAAGATTCCCAGAGAAAACAGTTCTTAGCAAAGACTCATGTTTCATGTATTTTCAATCCTTAGAAGTTTGTTTCCCATCTTTCTTCCCACCAGTTTAGATTAATTTTGAAATAAATTTTTGTTGATTTCAAATTTGTTTCCAAACACTTTATTTCTCATTCAATTTTCATTGGCAAAATTTTACCACAATGAACCAGAACAGGGAAATAATTCTTCCATTGCACAAGAGAAAAAAGAAATGAAATCTCTGAATATGTGCAGTTCATTGGAATTTGCCCAATTAAGAATTACATTATATAATAAAAGAAGAAACTGACAGCTTCAGAAAAATTAGATTGCATAGGAAAGATGCCATAGTCATATTAAATGATTTGTCCATAGAATTATTTTCCAAAATGTAAATTTCTCCTCTAACAGAAAAATCATCCATGAAACCAAGACTAAAGCAAAAAGTCCACAGAAATATGTACTTGTCTGCTGTAAAACTCAATCCTCAAAGATTTGAGAACATGTACCAAACACCACCTAATACCTGAATATGTTAAAAAAACCCAAACCAAACAAAAACATGAGTTGTGTACTGCTGAGACTTGCCTACAAAAAAAAGTCCCACAAAGATTCCAGAATCAGGGAATTGTGCTCACACAACTAAATAACGTGAAAGATTGGAAAGCATTCAAAGAAAACAGTGGGACTTCTGATTTCTCCTAAGAGTTCAAGCTTGGCCTGCCTTTGTTTATATTTCAAAATGGCATTAGAAACAATGAAACAGGGTTTAGGTGGACTATCAGAAGTTACTGAGAAATTTTTAAAAGATTAACACTTTTTAAAGCAAGCAATAAAGGGTTATTCTGCTTTTCACAAAGGAAGTTGAATGTCCGCTCTTAATGGCAATATTTTATATATGGTGCATGAAAGAGATCCTACAAGAGCAGCTATAAAAAACTGGTAAAATTTGACCTTTGATTTTAGGTAAATGTTACATATTTGAATAAAAGGTTGCATTTATAGGCAGCCACAGAATTTTTTTTTTTTTTTTTTTTTACTTTAGGAAAGCTCAAGGGACAATCCAGGGAAATTTTTTAATAGGCAACACTAATTTTGAACAAATTCAAAACACTCAGACAAGGATTTTCCTCTAACGTAGGATTCATCACCCTCCTAACTTGGTATAAATTCAATCTGTTCTATTTGTATGACATAAACAACAAGCAGCTTCACAGGAATGAGGAAAACCATATGTGAAGGTGTTTTAAAAAGCACAACAGGGAATACACCAAGCAAAGAAGCATCTGCATTTATTTCAATGTCAAATCACATGTGTATTATAAAGGGAAAGTTTATTGTCTTTATATAAAAAACAAATTTACTATATTGTGCTCTTTACCGTTAACTCTTCCTGCCGCTCAGTATCCTTCTCGAGTTGGAAGAAAAAAATTAATAAAAATCATGAAGTCTACAGGTGCTGAGGCAGGTTTGTAAAGGGATTCAACCTTGTTCACCCTACCCAGGCTGTCACATGCCTGCCAAGAGCCTGCTTTGTCCTCTCCCTCTGCTTGCTACCTCTCTTGAACAAGGGCTGCATCTGCTTCTGACGGGTGTATGTGAGAAACAAAGCCTGGCCCAATGCCCTGGATTCCAGAAATGCAAGAATGTGACTCTAGATAGGATTTATTTCTGATTGATGCCTGTGTGAAACGGGACACCAGCCTGTCTCCTGCATCAAGATGCTGTCTGGTCCTGCACTGGTGCTGGACTGACCAGCCTGCAACCAAGCCACCCTGAGCAACACATGGCACTGCTGCGTGGGGTACTGGGTACTCCCCCCCAAAAGGCAGTGCCCTACAATTAATTGGTTTTATAGAAGTTGGCCAGAGTCAGCTTAACACATTTGGAGTTGAGAAGAAAATATTTCAAAGCAGCATTTAGCCTGGGTATGAGCTACAGGCACGTTGTTAAAAAGCTAATTACATGGAGACAAAGGATGATCGTTACTTTTATATTAGTGTGTAATATTAACCCTTGAGAGCTGTGTTTGATGATAAGTTGTTGGCAATTGAAACTGCTAGTATTTATATCTAAACTCAAGCCTGAAGATTCCAAAAGTCACAGAAAGTGTATATGTCATTATCTTTTTTTTGTATTAAGAAAATGGAGGTTTTTGAAATCTGGGGTCTTTTTCACATCTCCTCTAGAACTATATATAAAAAGCAATGTTAAAACATTGAAGCATTGAAATTATTTCCCACATCTGGTTTTTTATGCATGTTCAGGAAATCTGGCTTTACGGTGACAAATAGTCATCAAAAACATCTTTTTTCTCAAATTTTGCTAGTTTCAGGGAATAGAAGAAGAGAGCTAGAGAGCTTCTGACAGCAGGTTTTGGGCTGCAAAGTCAAAATTCCTCCAAACTTTCCTCCTTTTCTCGCAAGGTTACAGATCTCACCCGTATTATTCAGACAATAGTCATAAATGATATTGATCTTCTGTTGCAGGTTGCACAGGCTTTTAGCTCCAGGAACTTAAATCTCAGAGAATGGAGGTTCAGTGATGCTGTGGTGCAAGGCAAGGTCCTGGGGTGGGCTCTCCAGGAAGGTGAGCAAAGCACTTGGTGAGCATCTAGCATCTACCAGGCTGTGACTGCAGCTGACCACCTCAGCAGCACGGATGGCCCTGCAATATGTGACCACATTTGTCTGTTGTCTTAACCTCTTTGCCCTCACCTTATCTTTCAGATTCATCCTCCTCAGCCTCAACTGACTGGACCCAAGCAAAAGCTTGCTGCTCTCAGCAAGGCTGTGCATGGGCACAGTGGGAGAATCACTCGTGTAGGCTGCAAGATCGAAGCTGAAGCCTGTGGGCTTCTGCAGCCAAAATGGTCTTTTTATTACACATGTGTATAATGCCCACTGTAAGGAGGTTTGACTATGGCCTACGGATGTGAGACACCACTGTCAAATTAATATAAATGGAAAAGGACAAGCATGCTATAGCAATGGAAACAAAACAAAACAAAAAAATCACAATTATCAGAAAAATATTTGTGATCACTAAAGAATATCTTGCTCATACTCACCAATCTCCCCTTTGGCAAGCCTTAAAAGAGAAGAGAATATGAGAGAAAGAAAAGAAGAGAGAAAAATCATGGGGAGAGGCAAGGAGTGGGGGGGGAAGAGAGAGACTGAGACAGTGGATACTTTTAACTTGTCACAGTACAACACTAGCTTTTAATTAATACAGGGTATGTACAACTTTGAAGACTGTTGGTCATGCAGTATTTTATGATAAATACATTTTATGGGATTTTTTTTTTTAAGAGGATTTTGTAAAATAACCTAGCCCAATAAATGATTTACCAGCTGCAATAAAAGATCAAGGAAATTGCTCAGATTGCATCTTGGAGCATCTAAAACTCTGAAGTTTATGGAGATCTAAGCTGCCCCCAGATCTACAGTGCTATTAAAAATTTTTGTAGTAGCTAATTATCTTGCATTGCATTTTTTAAAAGGTAGCAATTGTAGCAGAGAGGAAAGTCTGGAAACAGACAAAGAGGAGTTGATGTCCTTTGATGGAGAAAGTAAGACAGAAGGAAAGGAGGAGAGAGACAGAAGTGAGCAACAATTGAAACATCATGCTGGTATAGTAACAAATGGAATTAACAGCTCACAAGGTATCAGATTTCTGGGGAAATTACCTGAATTAACTCTATGTTTTAAAAATATATTATTAAGGACACATTGTTTACATGGCATGCTATGTGTAATACCTATATTACTTGACCAAGAGTGGAGTAATTTGATTTTCCTATTTTTTTTTCTTTATGATAAATATGATGACCACAAGTGAAGAAGAAAGCAAAGATATTCCCTCCCTCTAAATTCTGTTTTGTTCTAACCTCATGGGACCTGAACATAACAAATAAGTAAATAAAGCAAGAACTGGTCCTTATTTCCAACAGGATGACAGATACAGTAAATAGAATGGCATATTGAAATAACAAGATGATGGCCTCACCTAGGACAGGCAGCACCCTGACACATGCCTTGTTTCCTTTGTTTTGTACCAGGAAGATCCGGTTCATGCCCTGTAAATTCCTGTGCTTGAATATAACTCTGCCTGCCCTGGCAAATTCAGTGTCCCTGCAGGCATGGGGCTCAGGGACAGCTGAGCTGCCTAAGAAAGGACAAAGAAAAGAAATAGAAAAGGAAATGGAAGAAAAAGCAGTAATTTTTTCCTCTTTCCCAAATCAGAAGGCAAGGTGCATGGCAACTGAAACAAGAGCCTGTCCCCTCTGCTCCTCCAGATACCTTGTGCAATCACAAAGGCCACGGGCTTGAAAGCCCGGGACCAGGCTGATATGGGTGGAGTTGGGCCCCTTTCCCAACACTTTCAAGCTGCACAACTTTGGAAAGAATAAAGGATCAATGCTGCTGACTTTAAAGGTAGACAGA
This sequence comes from Corvus hawaiiensis, assembly GCF_020740725.1. Taxonomy (NCBI): domain Eukaryota; kingdom Metazoa; phylum Chordata; class Aves; order Passeriformes; family Corvidae; genus Corvus; species Corvus hawaiiensis. Next base: position 66,858,532 of record NC_063213.1, on the reverse strand, counting down.
ACCACAGAATGGTTTACGTTAGGAGGGACCTTAAAAGCCATTTAGTTGCAAACCCTCTGCCATGAGCAGGGACACCTTCCGCCAGACAGTTCAGGGCTCCCTCCAACCTGGCCTTGAACGTTTCCAGGGATGGGACATATACAATTAAATATTAATTTTATCACTGTAACTCTACAAGACACGGAAGAGAGAAAGTGAAGTTCACCACTACAGAAAGCAAGCACCTTGAGATAGATAATTGATGATAATTTGGTTAATTTTATTTGAAAATTGAGGTAGGTAAAACGAAACAGTGGGAGCTGGCAAGGATATTTGGATGAGCACTGCTACTCTAAAATCTATTCTTATATTATGGCCAGGATGGGGGAGTCCTTAATTGTCCAAAATAACCATAATTAATTCAGCAGAATTATGAAAGCCTAATTATATGAGTGTGTGTTATTTTTCTACCTGATTTCTGCCTTCTGCAGCACTCAGGGTCAATCACCTCTAGGGCTGAATGCAGATTACTACGGTGAAAATGCATTCTGTGTCTGTAAGGTCTTTACCTGACTTCCTGCCAATTTTAAAGGCACCAAGTGAATGTGGCAAGTGAGAGCAGGGCACAGACAGCACTAGTGAGGTTGAAGGCTGCTTGGCTTGCCTGTGAGATAATCCTGTCTCATGTTTTGATAGGGAAGTAATTTAAAACTAAATTTTCACAGACATACACCCTATTCTGATGTTTGTTTTCTGGATGCTTTATTTGAAACTCTAGGGGCTGATTTGCAGAAGATCATGGGTGCCAGAAATGTACACCTGGGTTTTGAATATTCAAAGCACAATAGGGAGCTATATGAAATATTATCAGATCATTTCATTTAGTGCAGGATTGGGTCTTCATTGTTTTTTTACTAATTACAAATAACTGTCCAACTTTTGCAATTACCTAGATGAAATTCCAGGAAATATAATTATAAGTAAATGAAAAGATTTCATTTTGATGTAGCCTTTTTAATTTCACTTTAATTTATCTATTCATTTTAAGTCATTCCCCATATGTGTATTTTATTACAGAGAACAGTAATAATATTTAAAGTAACATCCAGAAAAGGTAGTGTATTGCTCTTAAAATGCTGAAAAGATTATGGTAGAAATCATCTTGCCTTTATTTCCCTGACACAGCTTCTCAAAACAATGCAGCAATGTCAAAATTGCATTCTCAGACAAAAAGTGCTTCCAATTTTTTTAACTCAACTTCATCATAAATATTACTAAGAAGTCAAAAGAAAATCCATGGGGGTTTTCTGGTTCAGGGTTTTTTTTTGGTTTTCGGGGTTTTTTTTAGCCTAATAACTTTCATCTAAATGTAGATACCTCTGTAATACACGTATAGCAAGACAAACTTTTGGATTGTGAAACTATTTGATGCTGAGATCACTTACCACACAGAAAAGGTATATTTCTCCAAGTCTTCCAAATAAAAATTGCTCTCTGTGGATGTTTTCCCTTCTTCTCGGTTGTCATTGTTCTCAGGACCTGATTTTTCTTCATAACATTGGGCAGGTGGGTTATTCCAGCTGACCTTTAAATGAAAAGAAGAAACAAATTAGAATACTAAGGTAATCAGCTGAAAACAGCTAGCAAAGTAAGAGGTGCCAGCTTCTCTGAATTCTAGCTCTGTTTTCACTCTATAACAAACGTGGGAACCAGCAGTGGCAAAGTTGGCTCAAAACACTTTGAATAGACTAGCCTATTTCAGTTGGAAGGGACCTACAACAAACATCTGTGTTCCAATTCAGGGCTGACCAAAAGTTAAAGATGCTGTTAAGAACATTGTCCAAATGCCTCTTAAACACTGACAGGATGAGGGCATCAACTACCTCTCTAAGTAGATTACAGGCTTTTGGCCACCCTCTAAATAAAAAATTGCTTCCTGCTGTCCAGTCTGAACCTCCCCTGGTGCATACATGCCCTGTCACTGGGGACCAGCAAGAAGACCTCAGCACCTCCTTTTCCACTTTCCCTCCCCAGGAAGCTGTAGAGAACAACAAGGCTCCCCTGAGACTCCTTTTCTCCAAGCTAGACAAGTCCTCAGCCACTCCTGACAGGACGTGCCTTCCACCCCCATATTTTCCCCTCCTCTGGACACATCCAAAAGACCTTTACAACCTTCTAAAATCCTGGGGCCTGGAGATGCACACAGATTATTTTTCTGTGAATTGATTTATGGTCCTATAAGGCTGTGGTTTGACAAACCCTCTCAAGGAGATGCAAGCTCACGGTGATACCAGCAGTCAGTCAGTCTTCCTATATGTGCTAGTTTTTTCCTGTGTGGCACACCACACTCCGTCAGTGCAAAAATCTGGACATGTACATAGTAAGCCATATGGAGGGAACTGATCTGGGAATGGAATTAATACTGTTTGGCTTCTCTTTTTTTCTTTTTCTTTAATTAACTGTGTTAGCTCTCAGCTGGACCCATTCTTATCCAGGCCACCCTTCCCTGGTTGCCAGCACAAAGGAGAGGGACAGTACTGTATCTTTCAGTGCTGGTGATAGTTTAAATAAACTACCCTTTGAGCTACAAAGTAGAGAATCCTGATGTGTGCTCATCCCTGGAATAACAACTTTGCATGCACAGGGTCTGATTCAGCACTGCATCACCTCTCTGAATTAATTGCCAGATTCCCTGGATGTCTGGCATTATCGCCCCTGGACAGAAAGCCAAACATCACTTCCACCAAGAGACACAATGAAGTTGTAATTTACCAGACAAACATCTGCAGGTGACTGCAACAAAGATATCTATTAATACCTTCCCAGGCAAAAAACCAAACTCTAAAGGGTTTGTTAACATTTAGTGAACAAGTCCAGAGAGGACAAGGGGAGGGATGCATTGTTGCAGTCACATCACTTCACTCTTTGTTAATTAGGCAAACTACAAAGATTTTTTTTTTTTTTGACTCTGTAAACCATTCTGCTCTAAAAGGTAAATTTGTATTCTGAATCTTGGATTACACAGATCTCGTGCACATTTTGAATTTCAGCCACGTGACTGTCCAGCCTTATTCCCTAGAAGTCAAGGTTTCAGAATGGGTAGTGTGTACAAGGTACCTTTCTTGCACTGACATTGTCTCCATGAAACTATTCCTGTGCAAAGCAGATGTAAAGACATTATTAGGGACACAAATCCTAAAGGTGTTAAAGAGTATTACGAGTTAATTTCTCTGAGACTGTGTTTGCTCTTTTCTGAGGTACAAAAAGCAGAAACTAGTCATCGGCATGAGGATGGCATTATAACCACAGAATATATTTTACTTCTCTCAGAAATCACTGACCATGAGCATTCTCTCTTTTATTGCTCCATTCAATATCGTAATAGATGCAGTGGTTTGCACACTCGTTACAACACAGGTTAAGTTGTTGCTAATGCCCACCACTCAGAATACACTCAGTGAGAGACCACTTGCAACTCTAGCATAGATGAATTTGGGGGCAGGGAGGGCAAAGCAGAGACATCCCCAAAAAGTTGAGATCAGACTCAAAGATCTTTCTGATTCCTTTTACTACACAAAACCCCATAAATTTAAAATATCTGTTTACAAAAAGAAAGGGACTGTTGAGGAGAATGAACCAATACGTGTACTTCTGTCTTCTTCCTTGAGTCTTTTCTTTACATTTGTTATGGTTTCCTATATATGATTGTTAAGCAAAATTATTTTAGAAAATAGTATCCAGAGACACAAGTAGACCCTAATTATAGAAATCAGGCCAAATGCCTAAATCTTGAACATGCTAAAACAAGTCTCTCTCTGAATATTAGGGTACACTCATCCCATTAAAAATGAGGGGCCCTCACAACCTCTGAAAGGAGATTTCACATGCTCACATTTCTTTTGTGCAGAAGATTCTCGTAAGAGGCTCAGTTCAGAAATCTATTCAAACATGTCAATAACTGTAAGCTTGTGAGTCATTTCACTGAGTCCAAAGGGACTAGACAGTGCCGAATTACCCATGGGTTTATGCACCTCACTGAAACCAGGTCACTTTAATGTGGCTTTGAGAGCCACCCACAACTGAGGCTCCTATAAGACCATGACATTTTGTTCAAAGACATTGTGTTATTATGGGATTGTAGGAAATGAATTTCACTCTGCCACTCCCATGGGTTGGGTCGGGTTGCTTTGCCCATTACACCCTCTCCATTGGTCCTTAAATCATCCTTCCTGGAGATATATGGCTAAACACCCACACACATGCACACCTCAGTCTGCAGCTACATTTATATGTAACTCTGTTTTCTTCAAGTTATCGTTACCTTCCTGAAAAAGCAAATCACTTGGAAACTTAGACATTGAAAAGACAGAGAATTTCCAGTTGGCCAATCTGGTTTTGCTCACAAAATATAGATCATCACCCTACTGAAGTTAAAAGCTGCAATTATAATCCCCAGCCATTGAGTATTTGTGCTATACTAGTAGTCACACAAGTCTGTGGGTACTCTGACTACTGTGGTGATTTTTTTCCTATGGGCAATTAAAAGCATTAAAAATGCTTCAGAGTGTATCTAGAACAGGGTGAGACAAATTACCAGAATGATTAATTTGAATATTCATGTTTGCAGTTCATTCACCGCAGCCACGCTGATTTAAGGATAGAAGTGGAGCAACACTTACAGAGAAAAAATTGCAACTGTCATTGGAAAATACCTAATTTAATAATACAGTGCAGGGAGAAGCAATTTTTAGGAATACAGAGTCTTCTTTGTGTCTTAGTTCTCAGGATTTACATTAAATCTGAAAGTTTCGGTAGCATCTCACCCAGAAAGCATTGTCATGTTGCAGATAAAATTCCATGGTAACTTGCACTGATGACACAATATTTGTCCACAAATTAATGATGTCCTTGACCAGGATACTACAAATACCTATACTAAAAGCTTCTGATGGTAGAGGTCTTCTGCACAAATACACGAGAGCTTGAAGCTTATGCATGCTTAGGAAACCTATCTCGTGCTTACACATCACTGAAATAAAATTATCCAGCAGCTTGATCAAGCTTCTGTTGTTCAATTACTCAGTGGGCTTTTCTACTACTCCTTTGAAGTTTCATTGCTGGAGAGATTAGCTCCCTACAGACCTACACAGGAGACAGCAATACACCTGGACATGTGAAGCATTATTGTGGCTATAAAAAATTCACAGGGATAGATTAAAAAAGCACAACAACCTCAGCAAGCAAGCCCACAAATCATTCTCAAATGGCATACGTAGACGCTCCAATGGCTTCTCTGTGAGCTTTAAGTGAGATGGTGATGTTCATATCAAGACCAGTACCTTGTGATGTTCTCCTTGGACTTCCTTCAGCCAAAATGAACCACAGTGATTGTCTGCACTGCTGTGGCAATCTTGGCAATCATCTGTAATTTAAAAAAAACCCCAAACATTAATTATTTTTATATTAGCGCATAAGATAAAGCTCTGGAAAGGAAGCAGATGGGTTTTGGTCCCTCTCCCAACAAGATCCTGACTGACTTCAGGTTGATCATTTTTCCTCCTCCATCTGGGTTATAAATAGGTGGTTATTTCTCTCCTGATTTCTGAAAGTGTTAGTATGATAAATGCAGGGACCTGTGGTGTTGGAAATAAAAATTGCATAGACATAAAATGGGGGGAAAAGTAAAAATAAAGAAAGACTAGAAGACACAAGAAGAATTACATGGGAGGGTATTTCAAACGCCCCAGGAAGTGTTCTTCAGAAGACAGAAGGTTAATTTTCTTATATGGACATAGCTGTGGATCAAGAATGAGGCACAAAGTGCTCGAATAAACTTTGCTTAGAAAACACAATTCACATGTCCCTCAAGCTCCTGAAAAGCAGTGACCTGTGGAATGAACAAAAATGTACTCCCACATCACAGCAAGCAGGGGTGTGGCAGAAATAAAGGTCTATATTACCCTTTTTAATGTATGACACATGGAGGATAAACCAAAAACACACTTAATAATGATTTCAAGTTTTTTCCTTTTAAGTTATTTTGAGTTCCACGTAGTAGAAGACAGTCAAGTGTATTTAAAATCATAGTAGCGGTAGGATCTGCTCTTAGGTGTTACAGAGGTTGATACACAAGATATGCATATACAATGTCACAGTTTTAGGCCTGTGTATCTATGTGCACACCCATGGATATCTTTCTTACTTTCTACATATATATACACACAGGTACAGGTTGAACATTCATAGTGAAGGAGGGATTTGCAGGTATTTACATCATCTGGGGAGAAAGCAGAGGTCTACTGAAATCAGTGAAACAGCATAAAATGCAGCTGCTGGGTATGTCACGTGTGTGCACACATGCTGTTCAAACTGTGTCTATGTATTTGTGTATGGGATACGCATATGAACCCATAAACATACATTAAAATATAAATACACCTTTGTAAAGATGGTTCCTGTGGTTTTCTTTGTTTAATTTTTCTTCTTCCTCCCCCCCCCAGTATACAAAAATGGGTTTCCAAACAGTCTTGCTGAAATGATGAATATTTTAACAATGTTTTTGGAGTCAAAGGAACAAAGCAGTAATTATCTTGGCAAAAAAAATGGGACAATAAAAAGAATAAAGAAAACAATAATATTCTACATTTAAGAAATGGGAGGGAGAAGGAACTCAAGTCTGTTATTTAATCATGACATGCTCTTTTTATATTTTATTTGTAAGGCTCTGAATGCTCTTTTCTTTCTATACCAGTGAGCTCATTACTTTAATTCCTCATAGATTTCTCTGAACAATTTTTGCTAAGTAAAAACACAGTGTAATTCTTCAATGGCTGTAATAGTAAGAAGCTGCTCAAATTAAAGATCAATAAAAAGTACAGAAAAAATCTGTATGGAAATAAATAAATAAAAGAGAGGATGGGAAATGCCTGCAATTAGACAGGATGAAAAATCTAAAAAGAAATTAAATTTAGTTGTAATACATTTCCCATTCTTTTCTTCATGAAAATTACTACTGAAGTGGTTTTTTTTCCTGTAATTTAAATGTTAAGCTGCCAGATGTGTGTCTCATGCTTGAAGAGTTGAAGCTTTGCATTATTTAGCATATTAAGATTCACAGAATTTAAAAAAGGGCTCCTTTTTTGCCTGGAGGTTCTAATTAAGTAAACCTTAGCCTGGTACATTTAAAACTTGCAATACAAGAGATTTTACTTCCTTTTTTTTTCTCAGTAGCCAAATCTCATCAATATAATAAATATGGAAAATACTTAAGATGATACAATTTTTCTTTGGCTTGAGGAATTAAACCTATCTATTATTTTAAGAAGTTTTTAATAGAGGCCAGCAATCAGAAAGACATTTAAAGACTCCAGTCTGCTTTTTAATCATAGGAGTTGCTCTTACTTAGAGGTGGGGGGGAGGGAATGTGTCTTATAAAACTGAGCTGTGTAGAAATTGTTTCTTCCACATGCAAAAAACAAAGCAGTTCTGAGAAACAAGAACCACATAGTTCTTTATTATTAAATTGCATTTTACTTTTTTATAACTTTTTGTAATTGACCACAGAAAACTAATAAAGCATTAATTAGCTGTGCTATCAGCAATTTGTTCATTGAAGGAGTGGGATTGCTGCATCAGAAACTGTAATAGCATAGAAATTCCTTTGACATACAGTACCCATAAATCATACCTTAAATACAGTTATTTTTGCCATTTTAGAAAATGTCAAAGGTGTCAACTTTGTCCAAATATAACACTTAGCAGTGACTATTTTAGTAAATTGACTCAAAATACATTTTGTTCCCTGACAGGGGAACATAATATCATTCATGATAAAAATGAACAATTTGAGGAGGAGAAAACAATACCAAGAAAGGATGATCAAAGACAGGTATCATAGCTGTGATAAAGGCACAGTGGAAGATGTAGACTCTCTGTTAATAGGTTTATTTGGAAGTCAAGAAACATATGCATAAAAGCAGGAAAATATGATTACACCAGGGCATGGAAAAGACAATAAGATTCTTAATCCAAAGTTATAAATCTGTGATCAGCTATTAACAAGAAATCCAGCAGAATAATTTAAGAGTCTACATTCTTATAAGACAAATAGGAAAAATAGGGTGGCATTTTTTCCCACCCTTGTGGAATGGGCATGACAATAGTAATGTCTGGATTTGGAAAATCATGGCAGTATGAAGGTTATTTCCAGACCTTGACAATGCTGAGTGCAGTCATTTCTGGGTGGTATTAAGCCCCAACCAAATAGTTTAGATACCAAGGAATACAAAGAAAGGGTTACCCGTACAAAATCCCTGAGTTCCACTGGCACCTATGTTTTTAAAATACCATGGAGAGATGTTGGAAACAAAAATATTATTGGTACCCTGTTACCTTTTTCCACAACAGCCTTCTCAAGGCAATAGCCAAGCATAATAGCATGACCTTTAAAATTAGAGAGTATCTTACTGCTTCCTAACCCTTGCAGAATAAAACTTAATCATTTTTTACCCTCTGCATTCAGTCTGGAAGTTGTCATGTTTGGTTATGTATTCTGTAAAAAGTACTGTGGTGCAACAGGAGTCAACTGGTAGAATGAAACCAAGGGCTGGGGGGACACCACTGAACAGTGGGAACCCCACTGTGTGTTGAAGATTTCATGTAAGACCAGGTTTTTGGTCTGGTCCTGGTAACTGATAGCCCATTAATACCTGATACACACATCTGAAGCACATCCCCTTGCTCAGCTTCACCCTAAATGCATATAGGGCTGATACTGTGAAATATTTATTATTTATGTATGGGGGGCTTGGGGAGTCTAAAAGATTTTTTTAAAATATGAACAAAAAGAAATAGCAGAGCTAGGAAATTACCTTACAGAAGTTTGATGGAAACTACTTCTGATTTATATGGGGCCAAAGAAGAGAGGGAAAGTGCAGTCCCTTCTGATAGCTGCAATCTCTCTTTAAGTCAGTAGGAAAGGGTTTCAAAGTGGTGCAATCCAAGAGTAGAGCAAGAGACAAAGAAATCACCACAGCAGGGACAGAAGATAAGATGAAGATCCTATTTGGACTCCCTTCCTAGTAATGTACTATCCTGTGGGAAATCAAATAGCATGGCAAGAGTTGGAAAATTGAAGAGTTTGGATTGTGTGGATTTCAAAACTGTAAGCGGGATCTGAATTTAATCCTAATTGGAAAAATCAATGTAATCCTTTATTTAGTCCTGCTCAGGGAAGGAAAAGACCAGCAGAGAAAGAGAAGGTTCAGCCATATGAGGCTCTGCCTCTGGGGCTCTACCTGTATTAAAAAATGAGGCGCAAGCAATCTTCATTTTAAAACATCATTTTGTTTCCTTTAAAGTGGCACCCATGAGGAATTATCCATGAGAACAGCTTTATTTTTTTTGTTTAGGTAATTATTTTTGCATCTGTATACAAACGTTATGTAGAAGCAAACAGCACCTCAGAAGGAAAAGAACCTCATTGAGGTATAAAGAGAAATATTACAATGAAGATTCACCAGTTTTCATAAAATTGTTTCAGAAGTGCTTGTGAGCATAAATATAATCCTCTCGACAAAACTATTTGTCACTTATATAAGCTCATTTTAGCAAATATAAAGCCTCCTCTCCAAAGGTAATGATAAAATTAGAATGAAGCTGTTTCTGTTTTATTTTGATATGGAAGTAACATCTTAATAAGTTCTGAAAACAGTTTTGAGTGTTATCTGGTGCTACTGTAATAAGCCCCTTGGTTAGCCTGATGCCATCTTAGTTTAGATATTATTCTGAAGCTTTGCTCTGACAGAAATGTCTTTTGATGTCACAAAAGGACACAATCCACTTCCCAACGCTTAACATTTTTCCACAGATGAAGGAAGGTTGTTGAATTTGAGATCTTAAATATGAACAATATTTAACGTGTTATTTTCAATACTCCGTTTGTTTTAGAAGACAGACATCAAGCAAAAGACTCCTTCTGAGCTGAAAATCTGAAGAAGATTTGAAAGTAGGAGCTAAAACTTGATCCTAGGTGTGCCCTAGAAAGGTGATAGAACAGAGAGCTGAAGGAATCACAGGGATTCTGTCAAACCCCGAAAAAGAGCAGAATGACAGCTGCTTGTAACAGTCTGACTAAAAATACTTACAAGAAATATTTCATGTGTTTCCAGGGGTTTTACTTGTGGTACATGCATAACTGAGGGCTTTGAAAAAAAAAAAATTGGCCTTCATGTGAGAGAAAGACAGGAGATCAGTTGCCTGTTGGGATGAGCATTGTTGGGGACAAAAATGCACTGTTGAAGCTTCAAATTAAACATCAGGAACAGTATAAATCCTAGTTTATATATCATTCTACAGAAAGTATCTGGGGATTTCAAAAAGAAGCTTTTTTTCCCTCCATATTTCTAAGAGCAGATAATGAGTTTAGTGGTGTTATTACTGACAGTGTCCCATCACAGAAAATCTATGCTTTAGCCATGTGACTTTTGAAACAAGTTTTTCATTAAAATCATATACAATAGGTACAGCAAGTACCAGAAACTGAGCTCATCAAGGAAAATTTCTGTTGTACTGTGAACAAAGATAAGGAAAAGCTTTTTTCACCTAATTCAAAATCCATGGATATTTTGGAAATCTGCTTATAGTTCAGGTAAACTTAGAATTTATTTTTTTTTAGTCCTCAGTCAATTATAGTATTATCTCTCAAATATACCTAGTCAGAGCTGATGATAATAATGCCCTTTGAACCTTGCTTTGTTACAGGTTGTGGTAATTCAGTACCTTTGCGAATCAGGCCACTTCTGTAACTACATCGTTTCAGGGTATTTGTAAGAGACTGTCTTGAACTGAAAATGCAGGTTCTAAAATGCTGTGTTTGGCATTGGGTCTCTGCCAAACTCCACATAAGCAATTTGAACAAAAATTCAACATACTGGCTTTAGATCTAGAAAAACACTGGTGATGGGAAGAGGGGAGAAGGAATACCTGTCTACCTGCACAACTAATAATTGGGTTTCGAGACACAGTCTAAAGGCGGAAACATCCAAATACAGTCTAGGAAAAGAAATCAGAAAAAAAATTAAAAGCAGACAAAATCGAATGTCAAACACCATTAAACATTATTTTAAAACCCTTTTGTTCGTGAAGATTACTTATGTTTTTACTGTTTTGAGTATTTTAAGCTGCTTTGCACAACTAATGTTGAGCAAATGAACAAAATAGATTTCAAAGTAGATTCTACTAATGTAGAAGTTGGACAAATTTTCTAAGCTAGGGCTCTGTTTATATTCTTAGAAGGACCAACATCTGGAAAAGACATGCTAAGTGCTGGTCTTATCAGGACATGCAATGAGAACCCTTGGAAGATTGAAAATTTTTATTACTTTTTTTTCTGTAATATTCTTAACCTTTTGTCACAAACATCCTTTCAACAAAAAATGACACCAGCTCTGTATTCTACTTTTTACACATCTGTGATGGTCAATATCAATATTCAGCATTTATGAATCCTGATTGGCAATACCATGCTAGCTCCTACCTCTGTCTGTGCCCACTTGACATATTCAGCACACACACCTATAGCAGCAGATGCGTAGTCCTAGCCTTCTTGGACAGGCAACAGAGAAGGACAGCACCAATGAAATTATTTTTGGATGGTATTTCAGGGGTTACTGTAAAAGGGAAGCTGGCATATCAATTGGCTTCAAACTGACGTTCATCCAAAATTCTACTGCATCATTTTGGGGAGCCCACAGACTTGAAGACAATAAGCTACTATTTACACAGATAAGAGGTAGTTTCAGACCTCAGGTCTGTTACCTAATATTTCACAGTTCAGTGTCTAAACATCACCTATTACAGCTTCCTGGTACAGAAGAAAAGTCACCCTCTCCCTTCAAAAGGTGGGATTAATTTATTTCCACTTGCACTTTCATCTCTACGCACAGGCCTGGGTTATGAAGTGGGAGTAGGTATCCATATCCTTGGCACCTTCAAATCCCTGTGCCATGGTAAGTCTGCCTCTGGCTGTCATGGCAGTCTTTGAGTTTAGGAGAGGACCTAGGGGTTGTATTACTCAATTCTCAGATAAATACTTTTTACCTGGGACTTAAAACAAAAAAACAAACTACCAAAAAAATCCTGAAAACAACCAATAAAAATGAACAGAAAAATTAACAAAACCAAGGAAAAAACACCATCATAGCAATTTGCAGGGCTTTGTCTTCAGAAATCCTACATCCCAGAAGAAAATGCTACCTGATGTAAATACAGACAGGCACTTTTATGCAATTTAGCTCAGCACAATTAACAAAGGATATTGCTATTAATGTGCTGCAGGAAGAAAAAGTACTTCCCAAGCACCTAACAGCAACATGTTGTGATCCATGGATATAAATGACCAAATAAAATGAAAGGATGTAAAAATGTCACAGAAACACCAGCCGTAATCTAATGTTGTCAGTGCACTGCACACACACCTTGTAATTACTAACACATTTGGCCTACAAATATATTTTAGACAGGAGAGTCCACTGCTTCTGCACCTCTTTGCCTAAGCTGCTTTTGATCCCTAACAATTGATTTAAACTCTTCCATCACTTCCTTTGCCCAGTGAAATAATGATGAGATGATATCACAGGGCTAGGGGGAAGGTGCACGGGGCTACTCACACACATGCCAAGCAGATCTATTTGCAAACTTTCAGTAAATTAAGTAACGCAATAAAAGTCCTGACCTGCTGGAAGCATTTTAAGCTCTTCTCTTTTCCTCCCAGCTTCTTCTGACACACACTCTTCTCCTCCTTTTGCAGCATTAAACTGCTTTTCCACTTCCTTTACAACAGTGGGAATACTTCCCTTATGGGTGTCGGGATCTTTCGGGGAGGTCAGAGGTTGCCCTGCAGAGGAAATGACAAGCTGTGAAATGTAAAAGAACAATTCCTTCCACATGTTTCCTTGCTCCAGGAGCAGTAAGAGGTTGTCGGCTAGCATCACGATGGGATGGGCCAGGCCTTTGTCTTAGCAGTCCTGTCAAAACTAATTTACAATTAAAGACCTGCACAACTGTTTAAAGCTTTACAACCCTGGCGAGTTTCAAGGACTGCTGAAGCCAAGTGGTACAAACCAACCTTATTATTAACAGCCAGGCAGACAAACAGAAGGAAGATGGACCAACAAATGTTCTAAGCTGTACAGTAACCAGAAAAATTGTGCACCTGAAAATGATCTCTCTGTATAATATTTATTTCTTTTATAAGCTCATAGTCTGAGAACTAAAGACATTTCAGTGGTTCTAACTTTTCCTCTGGTTGATGCACAGGGCACAGGAGCCACATGCACTGCAGTTAGGCAACAAACCTTGTAAGGGGAAAGAAAAAAAAGTGTAGGGGAAAAATGAGATATTTGTTCATTGTAAAAAAAATTACTGTCCTTAAAACCGTTCTCAAGCAACTGCTTTTTCTTTTTCTTTATGCTCCCATAGTAGAGCGGGGGACGATAGGACAAGCAGACTTTCTGGAAAGAAAATGCTAGACACAGAAAATCTGCATGTAGGTGTTTAGTCCAAAGACAGCTGAGGTAGTGGAAGTATTTCTATGTGACAAATCTACCCAGAAAAGCAATAGCAACAAACATCTCGGCTGGTCCAGACACTGGGAGCAGGGTAGTCATGCTAACGCAACACTGTACCAGTTCTAGTACAGCAAAATCATCCTGCTGCTGGGACCAAACTAGCCTGGCTACCTTTAAACACTTTCCCTCAAAATCTTGTCTGATAACACCTCTCCCCCAGCATAGCCAGGCTAAGTGAAACTCCTTTCTTGATTTCACACTCCAGAGATTGGGATAATTACTGCTTAAAAAAAAATGCACAGTCGGTCATGATTCTTCAGGTTCACCAAAAATACAGAAAACTTAGCACTAAAAAAAGAAAAAAAAATACTATTTCAGTATCCTAATCCTCAGTGACTGTTCCACCTTCTACCTTGTAAGCACCCTTTTTAGGTCTTGACTGTGCATCAGAATATGCTGGTACACTGCTGACCATAACTTCAGGACTTCAAAATGGCCAGCCTTAAAGTGGCATGAATAAGTCAACTGAAATGAAAAAGGTTTTCAGTGGATAAAATAATCCCTAGCTTTCCACTTGCCTGTTTTATCTGATCACAAGTTCAGATGGGCACAAATTGGTGTTTGTGTGTCAAGTCAGATCAACAGCGCAGCTGGAAAAGCAAGAATTTGGAAGAAGGTTCCCAACAAGTCCAGAGTGACACTTCCCAAATGAGCCTGTGTCTGACCTAAAAGTGTTTGAGCTGGAGAACTAATGTATGAGTGCTATCCATCCACTTTTATGGGGATGAAAGAGCTGCCAATTCCAAAACCGACTGCTTTGCTGACATTTTGCACATGTGAATCCCTTCTTCCTGTGGATACTAAAGCCAAAACGGGTCTTGCTGGATTTCACTGTAAGAATATTTTCTTGATGGATTTTATTTATTGTTTTTATATGGAGACTCAAAGTTTTGAAGTTTTCATGCATTTTAGAAGCCTGTGTTACTTACATCCAAGCCCACCAAGTCAACATTCCTGGTAGATGCATCAAATTTTCTTACCTAAGCTCCTTCTACTAGAGCTGTTACCTACCACCTTTCGCACAACAGCAGATAATGAATTCCACTCAGAAATTGTCATTTATTCTCTGACAGGGACTGTTGATCCTGTAAGGAGCAACAGATCAACAACAGAATATTTTTCTAAGAAAAGCAAAGGATGGTGGTGGCGAAAACAGAACTTGTCTTCTGCCACAAACCTCTTGGAGAACACCACTTCAAAAGAATGGAGAGAAGATATTGTTTGGACTAAGAAACACACCAGATCTGATAACGTGCATCTGTGATCTGCAAAGGAGGTAGAATGGGAGTCATTATGTTGCATTTCCCTGCACTGTGCTTTAGACCAGAGAGCCTGTGCAGAAGGGAAGAGCCTTACCTAGCCCTATGTAGAGCTATGGTTTAAAAGAATAATGTAGCCTGGAGTTAATGGAAATAATATGAAGGTTCTGTTTTAAACTTCTAAAACCAAGACAAACTTGAAGTGAAGGTTAAAACACCATCTCCTAACCTGCTTTATTTTGCTTATATGTTGCAGTACCACATATGGCATTGATATAAAGATCACTCACTATTTAGACTACTGCAGTAGAGTGAGTTACAGAGCACCCGTCTTCATTTAGACTGTTCTTGCTTTCTCTGGTTTGTGTCTCAACCTTAATGTCACTCTAACAGAGCTTCCCCCTCCCCACCCCTGTTTTTGGCGGTTTAACAGATATAGTACTGTATTTATAGGGCATATCAATGTGCAACAGCTCGCCACAGATCATAAACACATTTTTCTGTTGGAAATGTTGAAGTTGGGATTTTCACCACGTGATCTCCTGTTCTCTAAGGTTTGTTCCTTTAATTGTAAATAGCCAGAAAGTCATCAAGCTAGCATTTAATAAACTTTTAATTTGAAATGGATTACCACATGTTGTGTTTGTTTACCCATTATTAAATCTCTTAGCAACATATCACCAGCAGAAACAGCATACTGTAGCACTGCATAGATACATTAAAAAACAAACCCATGGGGGATATTGGCAGCTAATAATATCTTTAAAGAACGTTCCAAGAAAAAGAAATAAATATAAGCAATATCAAAAATTACTCCTAAAATTTTTGTTAGTGCAAATCTGCTTGGCAGGAAAATTACAGATCTTCCATGATCGCCTTATCAACAAATTTCAGAAGTCTGCATGCAAAATAGGGCATACACTAATGCTCTTTCTCAGTTCTTAAAAACATGCCTTTCTTGACTTTTCAAACTGAGCATCACGAGTTTTCCAAGTGTTTCCAGAAAGCATGACCTGTTTAGCTGCATCCTCTATGCACATTTCCAAATGCATGTGAAGACTGATGGTCAGACCAAACAAGTTTGATCCATTAAGAGTTTGTCTATAATTCTTCACTGCTGCTAAGAGTTGCCTGCAGTTCTACCTTTTGGATCTGCTATTCATGGTTTGCTGCATCTCAAAGTAACTTAGCAGATATGTAGAAGACATATGACAACAAAAAAGACCTTAATCCTCTGTACAGTGTATGTTTACACCTCCATACTTCTCTTATCTGGGTGGTTATATGAAAACCTTTTGATCACAGTGTAGTTGTTACTTAGCCTAAAAGCATGTCAGGGCAAACCTCATTTTCCTTATCTCTTAAATCACCACTAACTGTCTGAAAAATACTTCTCCTCGACTCTTTTCAAGTTATGCTTCCAACCTGAGCTGCCCATTTGCCATGCTAAATGACTATTGCTTAGGTGTTCTCTTTCTTTCCTTTCACTATCCTCTCCTTTCTCCCCCTGTCCCATCTACAGTGCATCACTACTGCTGTTCGCAAATGCCTAAGGAACCTCTGTTCCTAGAACTAATTCTGTTTCAGATCTGCACATAATATTCACACATATGCTGCAATGTATGGGTTGGCTGAATGCTTCAGTTCATTAAAGAAGAGAGAATATAGAAATATCTGTACAGCAAAAACATTTTTTTTTTTTGTTCATGGCAGTTTGATCCCACATGCTGAAAAAAGAAAAGAATGAAAGCAGCGTCCTGCCATTCTTCTCATGACTGGATTTCTACCAGTGGAGGAGCAATCTGTGAGCCCATTTCAATACAGTCAGTTGTGTCCCCAGTGTAGATACACCAGAAGGTTCACAGAGGCCAGGGAGGATCAGTCTAAAAGGAGCATTCAGTGATTTTTTAAGAAAGCTTCTGGGGAGGTCTGCTGCACACAAGAAAATGATAATCGTCCTCCCTGTGGGTTACCACTTGATTGAATCTTAACAGAATTTCATAGGAGTAGCATAAGGCATGCTTCCGAGGCCAGAACTATCTCGCTGCCATATCTGAAGTCCTATTACAGCCCAGGGAGGTCCTAAAGTTCTTCCAGAAGTACACAAAAAAAGCATCTTTTTCTTTTCTCTTCCTGTAAGGCTGGTGCCTTAAGCAGGTGAACTGTTATTGCTGTGACATTCCAAGCATTATTCAGCCTTAAGCATAGGCCAGCATGGCCATTTCATCCTCAGAAATGAAGCCAGTTTAAATTGCTCACACCTGAAAAAAGAGTTAAACCACCTTAATAAAGAGTCACAGTATTCCTGCTATAACACCTGTTGGACCCATATCTGAATGAAGAAAATCTAGCTTAACAAGAACAATAATGACTAGCCAACATTGAAATGAAACTACGGTTGTTCCAGGGAAAACCTAAATGTAAACATCAAAGTTTGAATCCATCACCTTGTGGTCTAGACTGTACAACCTTCTCTGAGACACCATTCTTTCCAGCTGTGCTTGAATACATGAGAAGTTCGGGTGGCAGATCAAGATGCATAGCACACTTATTTTGCTTATCTGAATCCTGTGGTAGTTTAATTATCTATGAAAAGGAGAAAAAACATTTTAAAAAGCACTTGCTGTAAACTCTTTGTGGAGCCTAGCAGTCCAAGATGTTGCTAGAAGAATTTTAGGAAGTTTTTGTTCTCTGTTCTCTGTTTACTACAATTTCCTCCCGTATAATTTTCCCATGTATATCTTTCCCATGCTTACTGATTAAAGCAGACATCCCAGTAAATGGGGGATGAGCCACAATCCAATTTCAGAATCATATAGAAAAATATAGAGGAAACTAAACAATTTTTTAAAATACAAACCTGAAAGTAGAGATTGCATAACCAATGATCCAAGTCCTGAGAAATAAAATTTTCAATTTTTTTGAATCGGTCAACTTTGGAGTTATAATGCCCTCTGAGGAAGGGACACTTAAATTTTCCTTCCAAAGCATTAAAATTGTTATCACATAAGGGAAAAGCTCCCCATCCCACTTCTCGATCAATCCAGGTATAGGTGCCACGAAGAAGGAAGAGTTCAAAGAGGAGTACCATGCCTGGCTTCACAGCTTTTCTATGTGGTAGAACCTAGAGAAGGAGGAAAAAAGATTTATTTGTTACAAAAACATCACAAGGGAAGTGACTTTCTTTTATCATATAAAGCTCTACAAACTTCATACCTTTGGACCAATTATGCATGCTAAAACAATTATCAACTCTTCTTTTCCCGAAAATCATATATTTGAACAATTTCCACTCCAACAAAAAATGCTGTGCTTTTTCCTGTGCGGTTATTTTATAGTTTCTTTTTTTTCCCCCTTGGCTTTCTGAAAACATTCATTTTCTGTCTTTATTTACCAGTGGTGGAGAAACATTACCACTAGAAATCTTTAAGACAGAGTAACAAACCAATTTGGAAATCTGAGGTGCCCCTATGAGGGCTTGCTGAGATTTACCACTGGATTCCTCTTGCAGCAACTTTGGAAAGTTTATCCAAACACCCAATGAGAACACTTGCAAACTTGCTCCTCACTGAGTCACAAACTCTTCTCCACCCAGTTGTGGGAATGATGTTGGTACATAATAGCCTTCTTCCTTTAAATTAAAGCTCTTATTGAAAAGTATGTGAACCTCAGTGTAGGGTTTAAAAGGATTTTGAGGTAAAAAGTTCTCAGCATACCAGAGACTGGCAAACACAATTTGTACTTTTCATAAGATAGGTATAGATATTCTTCTGAGCAGTTTGGAGCCGCGGAAGAGAGTTACCAATGCCTTGGGCCCTGAAGCAATTGTGTTCCCATGGCAAACACTTGAAATCTAGTGGTGAAGAAACACCCTGAAGTAATGAACTTATGTAAATCCCTCTGCAAGGTTTTGGCAGGTACAGAAAAAAGAAGGGTAAACACAAAGAAAAATAAATCTGGTCCTATGCCACAGTTTTAACTGTTTTCTTTAATTAAGGTGGGCGTTGACTCAGGTCCTGTTGCAATTCTCATATGTTCAAAAGGACAAATAAAACCCACACAAAAGCTAGAACACAGAAGATGACTACTGTGATACCCAGGCTAACAGCTATGAAGGGTAGTCACCCTGGGAACAAGGGGAGCAAATACATCAGCTACACCTCTCACACAGTGAAACATCTGCTTCAGCACTGCTCCTACACATTCTCCTGGGAGAATTGGGACTGCCTAATCTCTAAAACAAACTATCTTGGATGCTTCTTTAATAAAGAAAATTTTCTGTTACTTGAATGTTTTTCACTTTTTATTGTTCCCGTTTCAGTTCTCACAGTTCATAGCAGCAAATGCCTTGGTACACTTGCCTGGTCAACATTACCTTGCCTTCCAGCCAAGACAGAGAAAGAGGAGCTTTTTTTCCTTCTCTCCTCACTGTGAACTGACACGTACTACCAGAAGACCACAATATTCAAGAGCATCCTCTTACTCTGAGTGTCCTGTAGGATACACCCTCAGTACTTCTTGCAAGGCAAGAATAAGATGTTCAAATAGAAATCCATGCAAACAAATTACCCACTACAAACAGCCTAAAATGCCAAAGTCTTCTTAAATTAGCAGGGATTTCCTCAGTCAGACAACATTCTGCAGCCAATAAACAGCCACAAATCTTTACTGCTTCAGATATTTCCGTATGTAAGTACATACGTCAACACAGCTCTTTCTTGATGTGTATATTTGAATACAAGCATCACTTCTTTTATACTCCTGAACAGTAGGCAAGATAACAAGCATAACTCAGGTGCAGCCAAGCTTTTTGTCTCTCTTTTTCTGAAGCAGCAAGGGATTTGCCTACACCAATAACTGCCATGTTAGGAAATGATAAGTGTTCACAGTAGTGCTGCATTCTATAACTTTTTTTGAAGAGGTGAATATAAATTATTATTTCTAATAATATGCTTTCCTTTTTCAGGTTTTATATTGTGATAAGATAACAGCAAAAGAGAGGAAGTCATTTAAGGAAATCTTTTAAAATTATAAATATTGTCATTATTATGTAGGTGTACTTTATATTAATTATGTAAATATATTCTAAGAGTTAGTGTACGCTTAAAATGAAACAGAAGCATCTGTTGAAAAATGCCATAACCCTGTGGCAGCTGCTATTAAACCATTAACAGTATCAGGTTTCATTTAAACCAGATTTACCATTTTCTGTAACAGCCCGTGGGAAAGCTAAAAACATTAGGCACAAATTACTGACAAAAGAGATCCTTAATCAAGCCATACATTTCATTTGGCTAGCTGGGTGCTAGATAGTAACCTCTGTGCTACAAATTAAAGGTGATGGTTATGAGGCTGTGATCAAAGACAGTTACCTGCAATATTGAACAATCCTAAAGCATTCACAGATTAAATCACTGCTCTATCACAGCACCCTTTTCGGTTTCTCTCTTGCTTCCCCGGCTTACTCTTTTCTTAAGAATAATTCAGCAGTCTATGCTCTTCTGCTGGCTTGCATATAAACAGACAGTGGTCAAGCAGCTGGTGTAAGGGTAATAATTGTCACTATTAAAATTTTATTTCTTTTTTTCTGGTTCAGTGTTATTCTTCATTTGCTGTAAGCTTTTATCCTGGCCCTAGATCACAGACTCACTCTTTGGGACTGGAAGCATCTGTCTGCTTACAGTTACAGGAGCTGGGTGTTTAAACCATGACATGACAGAAACACATAATCACAAAACATAAACAAGGACTTTATAATACACCTGTCTGCTACAAGGTCTGAGGTTGTAAAGACTATTGGGAGTCTTTAAGCATGAACACTGGGTGCCTGACCCAGGTAGGACAGTGTCACACATCTCAGCTTACACAATCAAATGAAACATACTTGACAAGTAAGAAATTTCTTTCTGTTGAACCCATACAAAAATCCCAGCCAACCCTCTGCCTGTTACTCTATGCCATCGTGCCAAGCATTCATGCAGGTGCTTGTGGGCATTCACTTCCATCCTGATGTATGATTTACATGGGAGGAGCTGCTCATTAGGAAGGGATAGCCAGGCTGAAGCAGGAGAGTTTCGAAAAGGAGGCAGGTCATCTCAACATCCATGCTAAGCCTATTCCCATTGCCACAATGAGCGCATGTACCTGTCACAGCTCACCGTCCCACACCCGCAGAGTCACAAAGCTCTGGGAGAGAGGAGAGAGCTCGGTCTTGTGCCACCTGCCCTTCACTGGTCTCCTCCTAGGCTGTGAGCCTGAGTTGGGATTTGGGGCACAGCCAGCATGGCCCTTAGGCATGGATGCACAAAGACATTTAGGCTGATACCTCAGACTGAAATCCACAGTCCTTGAATGCCTGCATGCTTCTGTGGGTTTGAGCTGTTGTGCTCAGGTACAGAGCAGGCAACAGCTCAGGTAAATAGAGGAGGATGGGGATCAGTAACTGCTCTCCTTGAAGAGATTCAGAGCAGCGCCTGGGATAGACAAAGCACAGGCAGCTCAAACTGAGCAGTTTTTTCTGATGGATTGTTTCTAAAGAAAAAAATAAAATCAGCAGTTATATTTTCCCTGCTGGTGGCAACCTCATTTGAGGCACTATCTGATGAGTAAATTCACAGGCCTGCATCAGCACTGGTGACATTCAAAGAGCATATACTACCTAACAACAGTTTCCTGGGTTTTGATGGGTCTACTCTCCAGCACCTTACCTCAATGTTTGTCCTTGCTCAGGACAAATTGCCATTGAGGTCTGTGAGGTATAGAGACTTTTACAGTGCTACAAAGCATTGAGCACCCCCTTTTTACTGGTGTAATTTCTCCTGCAAAGACAGATGCAGCAGAGAATAAATAATGTTTGTGTGTGCCTGCACAGGCACGAGTAATACTTCTTAGTCTGCAGTTAACAGTGTTGCATTTAATTGAATTAAATCATAAGGAACTAAAATTATCTCCCGCCACTATTTCTGAATTCAACTGTTTTATATCAGTTTTATTGTAATATATCTTACTTCCCCATATGCCACCATAGTTTCACTCTATAGAGAGAATGAATTCTATTTGAATATTTCAATAAACAGATCCAGTGTGAGCTTTTGGGGGTTTTTGTCTGACTTTTTCTTGGGCTTTAACCTTGTCAGAGAATAAATAAACTTTTGCTTCTTTCCTCTGCACCTTCAAGTGTTTTCAATTTAGAAAAAAAATGGACAACAGTCACATTACTTAATTCATATCACACAAAAATTCGATCAATAAAACTCAAACATATTAAAGTGAATTAAAATATGCAAAGGCAATTTGATATTTGCTTATTATATAGAAGAATCTTGAAAAATGCCATATAAACTAACAGCCCATCATTTCTGATTATGAAAACTGCAGCACATGAATGTCACTGGTGTAAAACACAGGTAGAAAACCTTTTAAACAGGAAATAGTTCCCATCACTAACAAATAAAAATTACTTTACTATGTAAAATAAATAGTGCTGGAGATGAGACTGTTATAGCCCAATTAAAGGGAAGTTTTCACAACCAGATTTCAAGGTTTTCCTGTTTATGTGCAAGGCATACAGGCAGAGAGAAGGCCATTCTTAGGAAGTGTTTGTGTAACTCTGAAATTTATAAAAGGCCAGAGGGGAGGAAATAGAAATATGGACTGAAGTAAAAATAAAATATCCTGTTATTAGGGTTTTTCCAAAAGTCCCTATCTATCACGAGAATGTTCTGGAATAGCTGAAAACTTATTTCCCCAGCTTTCCATCACTGCCTGTCTTCGAACAGGTATCTGAATACAAAATAACACACAAATCAGAGAAGGACCATACAGTGAAATATCATTCATTTCCCCACCATTTTTTTTTTCTTTTTCCCATTCTCTGAGAGAATTGGCCTTTCAAGCCTGGCACAGGTCAAATGACTCCCTGACTCCTCTCCCCACAGCTTGCAGATCTCCTTAAGCCTTCAAGAAGTACCACAATTTTTTCTGGCACCTAGCCTCCCTGATAGCAGGAGAGTATGGACCAGAAGTTGTTGGGCCACAGCACACAAGCTCAGGCTTATGATCTGCCAGGAGCACAGGACAGCAGTATTTGTAAGCAGGCAATTTATTCACTGCTTTCAGTGGAGGCAGAGAGCAGGATTCCTCCTGGCATGCTATGCCAAATCACTCCAGTGTCTTCCCAGAGCCACATCTGAATGCCCCGATGCAAACACCTGCCCTCTCCCATGCTACAAGAGCAGCAACAATTCCCCATTGCCTGTCTCTCCTCTAGGAGAGATAACTCAGGACATAGTTAACTTCAGCAGCATCTCATGCACCACAAGTACCTTACACCAGAGGACCAAAATTTGGGCTTTTATATTCCCTAATATAGGGGAATTATGTTTGCATTCTGTGAGCTTTAGCCTCTGCATCTGTTGCTAATTGTCCTGGCACATCTGCTGCTAATTCTTTTCTGCTCTTGGACCAGCAGGGAGTAGTAATGTATGGTACATCCAGCTCCTGCCTCCCCGAGTGCTTCTGGTGATATACTGGCCTGGGTGGATTCTGACCTCATCTTGTGAGGGAGAAACTGCCTTTGTGAAAGGAGAGCAGGAGCCCCAGTTCCTTCTCCTGACACTCCCATTTCACTTATTTATCCCTGAGAATGATTTCAGCATGGTCAGAGCATGAGTTTCCCAGGATAACATGGACTACAGGCACGATACAGTAGAGCTTATTTCTTTTGTGTCAAGAGGACATGTACTTTGCCCAGAAACCACTTGGAGCCAAAGAATCTTATGAAGACGTGGCTCGTTCGGCATTCAGGGCTGAGTCACACAGCAGTGCTGCTCTACCTGCCCCGGGCTCCAGAGGAGGAGCACACAGCTTTCCTCTCTTTCTTATTCCAGCAGCTGCTCCATCTCATGTCTCTTCCCTGATGCTGTTCTGGATTCCTCATCACACCTCAGGTAGCAATCTTTTCAACCATAGGCTTCAGTCCAGCCAGGGATGCAGCAACCCTTCCTTCAAAAGGGAAGCAGTGGCAATGCGGAGTTTATGCTCCTTCAGCATTTCCTGGATAGTCCAGACTCGGTCAGGCTCTGCTCTCTTTCCACAAGAGGAGAGGAAGAGCAACCTCTGAGAACAAAATAATTTTGCTTGTGTGCTCTGCTTAAAAATTGCATGATTAAGCAGGATCACATTTTGTTCTTTCATTGCATAAAATACTCCTCACCTTTCTGTAGTACAGTTTTGCACCTACCCTGCTCATCCTGAGCTCACAGGTAATTATTTAAAATGTGAAATGCTTTAAAACCAGATATACTAAGGCAAAAAAATAAAAGCATTTTCTGAGGGTGTTTTGCTGGCTCCCCTGACTTGCAGATCTGGACCAAAACATAGTTTAGGTCCCTTTTCAAAGAGACTGTAAGCTCTGGTGAGTCACGGAGATGCTCTTTTTTTCTGATCACAGAATTTTTTGTTGGGGCTGGCATTGGTGTTCTCTGTTTGGGGCTCATTTGGAGTTAAGGATACAGACAGAGGTTGCATTCTGCCTTCCTGCTGGCTTCCCCTAGATAATATATGTCTTTTTTACAACTATTGTATCCTATGGCTCATGTCAAGCTCCCTTACAGATATAATTTCCAATTAAGTGGAGAATAAACTGTGGAGTGGTCCAAAATAAAATGCTGTCCCCAGACACTTTTGATGTTTAACATATGTCTGCTAGATTTACCAAAGCAGGCTACATACTTTCCTCGAGTCAGATACGATGCATTATAACATAGGTCACATTTCTGAGGTTTTTAGGCAGCATGCCTTGCTTTATGGTGATCCAGCCTACACACTGCATTCCAGCAGGTGTTTCTAAGAACTCCTCCACTGGAGCACAATGACCAGACAATTTGTGAAAAGTAACTCCTATTTATCACCAAAAAACAAAATCTGGGATAAGTAGTAGCCTTTTAGATACATAAATAAATTGCACCGTGCTAAATAAGTTAGATGAAATAGATTCTAATATGCAATAGCTTTGTAAGAATTGCACTGAGAACATGCATTTTGAGGAGTTGTTGCAGAGACATCTAGCAAATGGCAATCAAAGACCAGACCCCTAAACAAACTCAGATAAACAAAATAAAAGCAGTAAAAAGTATGTGTTCCTTCTCTGTGGAAAAAAAAAATGGCAGAACTGGAGTCTTCAAATAAATACAAGCATCTGTATAAGCTTAGTTATTGAATTTACCAGAAGGTTCACGTAGCACCTTTTTATCCCAACTACAAATAATTGCATCCAGAGAAAATTTAAGTGGCTGTCATTTTGGAAGTCCTCTGGCACTGCCAAGAACTATCTTTTTTTCATATTGTATCAAACTCTTATATTATGTCCTATAAAGTGTCCTAGAGCTAGATGTTCTTCATTTATGCCAGCTTTTCACTCAAGAATAAAATAAACCAGGAGGAGAGAAGGAGGGGGGAGAGGGAAGTTTGTGGTCTACTTTTCCTAATGATACCTTGGTTTGTGATTATTAAAAGCATCACAGTCCTTAGACAGCTGCTGACATACAGAAAATAATGTCCTTGAAACTGTTTGTTTCATCATATTTTAAGAATTAATACCTTAGGTCATGTTAATCAGTTTCTGATATATGTAGTTTTCAAAATGCACTTCAGGGAAGAAAATGCTGGAAATGACTAATAACAACAAAGATATGAACTTTATTTGTTACATATCTAGCTCCAAATGTGAGCATTATCAAAGTACTTTGCCATCTGAAGTATTTAGGAAGCCTTAAATAAATAATAAATCCCTCATTCAGTGAAATAGAACATCCTCTTTTTCCAAGCAAAAGAATTCAAATTTATTAATTTTGTGGCTATATTTTAAAATGAGTGTCAGCCCCTGCTAGATGACTGCATGATAAGTGTCCTGAAACTTCAGGAAAAGGCACTAAATTTTTCACAGCATTTGTGTTTCATTTTCAGTATAATAAAAATATGGTGCCCTTTTAATAATGAATAATAGATCTCCTGGTATGATTTACATGAGTGGATTAAATGTCATGTTTGAAAAGTTGCTGTTTTATTCATATTGAATTTCCCTCAAGTAAAACAAAATGGTACCCAGCCACTGTTATAATATTGCTAGTACCTCGCCACGCTGATACATAAATATTAACCAGTTGATATGCTCTCTAAAAATCCTCAGTTCTGTGAACTGTTCTGTCAGCAATGGTATCTTTTCATGCATACAAACAGATTTAGTACTATCCTGGGTTCCAGGTATGCTGGGGAAATGTGTAGCACCAGTGCTTACACTCCTGTGGAGCTCACTCCTCTTTTGCTGAAGTGCCAGTTTTGAAAGGCTCTCACAGAATAACAATTGATGACAAATGGATGCAGCGAGACTGGGGTTAAAAACCAGTTTGGGGAGCTCAGCCCTGATACAATTGTCCCTGTTTCTGTTCAGCAATGCTGGACTGACTTTGCAGGTGACTGGACAGCATAATGAATGTTTTTTAAATGTCACTTGCAGGCAGCCTCATTGGCTTGTAGTGCCCTTCACAATAGCTGAAAATTTCCTATTGGAACTTCCCATTCTGAGCAAAAACTCTTCCTAACAGGCAATATTTTTTTCTAGAAATGTGTTTCAAAAATTTCAAGTACTTGAAATAGGAAGATATTCCCTTAAATGTTCCTTCCGTGTAGGCATAGTTGGCAATATTCAACAAAATATTTTGGTCCTGATAATTGAAATTATAGCTAAAAATAGCTTTTTAAAAGGAGAGGAGCATTTTTACCACACTCCAACTTTTATTCCATTGAAGCCAATGAATATTTTGATTCTGAAAAGAGAAGATTTGTTCTTATTGTTGCAATTGTTTCATACAATTATTTTAATGTCTACTGAACTTAAGAAAAGCTGGCCAAAAAAAAAAAAACCAACAAAAAAACCACCCAAGCACTTCCTTTCTCTGAGTGAAATTTAACTTTTGCATACTGCAACTCATTTGTGGTCTTCAAGTCATCATTAAGATGAAAAATATAATCTGGACTTGCTAACACTGAGACATAATCCTGTGGAGTAAAACACTGCTTTAAATACACCATGATCAAAAAACATTTACTAAATACTTAGGCCTTATCTATAGTAGGATCTTAGCCATCTTGAGACAGCAATAAGGAAGTTATACTTGTAAAATCCTCGTTCTAGTGTAAAGATGATGCACACATCTGTACAGGTGCTGCCAAGGGCAACCTAGTTGCATAATTGCCTTACTCTATGCACAGTAAGCATCTCATCTCCTTTCCTATCCTCTCCTTACTCAACTTTCATTCCAGACCTGACAAAAGACTGGTAGAGAAAAAATATATTGAAAGTTTAAGAACAAAGCTTCGTCACCACCATTAATCTATACCACAATTTTTTAATCTCAAATTCACATAGAGTTTGTTTTGTAACATAGGTTAAACTTCAAAATAGCTCTCACTTTGCCTAAACCATACAGCCTTAATCTATCAAAGCCTAAAGTGCACTTGCATAAACTAAATATATGAAAATATCCTAGAAACTCTGAGTCTAAAACAAGTCCCCTTCAGATCATGCTGTTCGTTGCTATTCCTAAAATTGCAAAAAGTCATTTGAAACAGCAATTGTATTTTACCACAATCCAAAACATTCATACATGTTTCTTTCAGCATAATTTAAGGAAAATAAATGACATGTGTGACTGTCTGGCCTTGCTGAAGGATAAATAAAATTCAACTGGAGCTATTAGGAGCCTCTGTCTAGTATGTAGTCAGAGGTTATTGGGGGAGGTAGGTTGACAAACTAAAAAGGAGGACAATGAAGGAGCGGAAAAAAGGGAAGCTGGCAAGCTGGAGCAAAGAACATTGATTAATGAACAAAAAACATTTTTGAAAGGTCGGGTGTGCAAGTCAGACTAGCCCTGAGGCAGATCTAACTTACATGACCAGCACTTTCTGTACGCAGCAGGTAACCCACGCTGACACCAACTTTGCCGACATGACAGGGTTATTATTTTTGGAAGGATGTAGCGTTCTGGAACAATTTCTCTAATATATTAGTTAAAATTAGGCTTTCCTTCAATATCAAGCATGCATGTCTTCATTTTCACCATGTTTACACTGAACTCCTATTATTATTCTGGCCAGTGGAAACAAAAGCATATTCTTCATTTGTGATCACTTCTATTTCTCACACCATAATACATCCCAGGGCATCAGCGCTGTGTGTAAGATTCTGTTCAAACCCAGATGCTCATGTGGAGCTCACCACAAAGACCTCACTACTTACCCTAAGTTTTGTGGTAGATGCTAACCATCTGAAGCCTAAAATTTTCATCATATCTCAGCATACAACCTAAGGGTTTCTTTTCAAAGGTCCGTAAGGTTGTGCACCAATACCAAGGTGGAAGAACAGAAAGGTAGAATCATCCAGGGTACAATACACCCTGTGTCTCCAAAATGAGCTGGTGGAGAGGGTTCTCTAAAATTATGGCATTAAGATTTTGTTGTACATCACTCATTACCAGAAGGTAATTTAATCCAACTTCTGCTGTTCCTGTATAAGAGAACTTGCCCAAGACCTGCACCCCAATTCACTAGACTAAAAATGAAGTTTGATGAAGATACTAATTAAATGTCCCCTGTGATGCTCCAAGAGAACTTTAAAGCAAACTTGAAAATGCAAAAAGCTGCAAAGACCTAGGAGAAACATGATGCTGAAAGTAAGAAGCAGGGCACACTAGTCATTCAGTTCTAGTGCCCAGTCTCCTCATTTCAAGACAATACTTCATCTCCAAGGCAAGTAACCAGGATGGGTGCATCCTGCCTAGGAAGGAATCACAGCTCAATGATTTCTCTGACAGATGCATGTGTTTGTTTTAACATCATGTGAAAGTCCCATTCACAGTTTCCCTCTCCATATATGCAATTCCCTTCACACTGATAGCTGTATTTACATTGTTCGTTATCCATTGTAGGTGATAAACAATTAAAAAGCAGAAAACATGACTTAGCAGCACTTTACATATAACAAATCGAACATCTTCAATGATCTATCTGCAAGTAACTGAAAGCGTCAGTGCCATACATAGAAGTTGCTTTATCTGAAAGCTCTTTGGGATAGGGGCTGTGTGTCTGTTCCGTATCTCCACAACAGAACATGTGTAGGAGGAAATCTACCATTCAGGTCATACCACAAAATAAATGACTGAAAACGGAGAAGACTCCTCGTTCTGCCAATGTCTCATAACATGCACCAAAAAAAAAAAAAAAAAAAAAATCCACACTAAGAGAGATGAAGATTGTTTTTCCAGCTGTAAAGAAGCTTTCACGTGCCAGTGAGTTTATCTGAGACCAATGTTCCAACCAGCACTAGGCATTAGCTACAACAGTGAGCAACTGACACACAACAATCCTGCCATGCACAGCATGCTTAGGCAGGAAAATATGTGTGCCTCAGTCGCAAAAGACAGAATAGAGCCTCAAGTGTTTGGGCTCCTTCCAAAATAATCCAAATGCTGCTTTTTTGGCAAATGGGGGTCAATGGAGCTAAAAACTCACAGAAGGATTTGGGCATTCATGTGTTTATATACACCCATTCGTTCATTTATTATTCTAAAGCTACTTTACAGAAATCAAATTACATAGCTGACAAGCTGCATAGATAAGAGAGAATAAAAGTAAAATTTAAAATTAGCTGACAACAATATATGATGTAGTGTATGTTTGGCACCTTTAAATTGAGTGATGAGGGTTAACCTAGGGGGAAAAAATTTCTCCTTCCTAAATTGCACCTTAAATTATTAAATAAATTATTAACATGATGGAATGCATTCAATATATAAGCCTAAAGGAGAAAGGGCGGATGTGTTTTAACTTTCAAAGCAACGACAGCATATTTATGAAGTGCTGCTTACTGTCTGGATGCTTTGTCCAAAGTAGATTTCAGTGTTGTAGAAGTTTCCACCATGACTAACAGGCCGTGTCGTCCTGGCCTGAGGCTGCTCCTCCAGTTCAGGCCACTCCACCAAAGCACCACCCAAGCGGCTGAGAACAGAAACTTTGAGAGTGTAGAGGCCTTCAGGGACCTTATCTTTGACTCCCCTCAGGCATTTGAGGTGAATTTCTATTGGCTGTGGCATCTTGGAGCAGTCAACCTAGGGAGAAGGCTCGGAGTTACTGACCTGGAGTGGGCTGACTTTAACCATACAATTAGCAAGGACAAATTTCTTCCAGAAAATAACTACTGAAAAGCAGACAACATGCTTCTTGTTCAACCTGCAATTACCTCCTGCTTACCAAGGATCTGCAATTAGGGAGGTCAAAAGTCATAGAGATGACAGACAAAAGGAAAAACAATACAAATACAACTAATAAAGTGTTCGGCATCCTTGGGGGGAAGGTGGAGCTGGTGAAGTATGACACCAGAAGACACTACCCTACAGTAATGAGGCAGAATTATCTGGAAAACAATACCTTCAAAAACCCAGCATGCTTTGCAAGACAGACACAATACATGATGTGATGAGCAGGCTGCAGGCACAGAGTGAAAGACAGGGCAGGCCATGCTTTTATACTAATTACTAGCCTTGCCAAAGCTATCAGTGCTGTGTAACATGCAGACTATCCTTTCACCTTCTGATTATCATATAATCAGATTCTCTTAAAAATAGTAATCAAAGCGCAACACGTGTAGAGTTTAATAACAACTCCCTACAGGCACCTTTATTCCAAGTCCAGACAAAAGGAAACATCTGCTGCTTGTGGTTGACAAGATGTTGTCTGAGTTACAGAATGTTTCGTATGGAATAAATGTTGCGTACCAGAAATGCTTTTCTGATGCTTTCCTTGTATGCTCAGATTCTCAGCGTGGAGGTTTGTGGAGGGGAACAGGCACAATGGCATGATCTTTACCCAGCTTTGCCCGAATAATGGTGTGAGGTCTGTCCCACTGCACCAGCAGATAATGTGATGCTGCCCAAATGCAATCTGCAGGGTCAGGGGCACAACAGGGAGTCCCAGTTAGGCTCCGGTGTTGACTTGAATGGATAAAACTGTTTCTGGCATAAGTAATTATGTAGTGCTTAAAATCAACAGTGTTGTTTCTCTTTTCCCCAAAAAATCAATTTCTCCCATTATTTTGAGAACAGACAAGTGCTAGGTCTTCTTTTAATGCAACCGGATACCAGAACTCATGCCACACTTTGGAATCATATGGCTACCTTGACTACTAGGTTTAGTGGTCTCACAGTTTAAGCCTACAGTAGCTAATAATCTCTTCTTTAATCCTGTCTTGGATGTATTTTGGAAGAGATAGCATATTTCCATATAGATAGAAAGCTTCTGGAATTAAATTAAGCAGTTAAATAAACAGTTGAATTTGTTAAACTTCTTTTGTTTCTCAACACAAATCGTACTTAACAACTAATCTGAATGACAATTATTTCCAGCTTAATTAGAAAATCTTAATTAACAATGAAGATTTAACCTTAATATTTTTGGTTTCTGAATCATATATAAAAAAATTAACATTATATGAATAAATAAGACAATCTTTTTAAACCTCAAGGCAGGATTACTGATGCAGGCAGCCTTCGTTATTAAACACATTCTAAATTAAACGCCTCTATGAATTTTATACTGAAATATATTGTGATAGTTTTGCATGCCAAATGTGACATTTTGTATTTTAGATTCATCTTCTGTAGTAATTTTGGAAATGTCATACAAACAAAGATTTTGTCATTTACCAATGGAATTACTATGCATGGCCGGTTAGCCATCTCTTTTCTGGCTCTTCTGGTTGTTTCAAGTCAGCAAGCCATAAAAAATCTTTATCTCTCTGAAACACAGCAATTTGGAAGATAATCGAATAGTGACTGGGGGGCAGAAACGCCAGTCTGAGGAATTATACCACAATCTCTCTTGCATTTACAACCTTCCTCAAAGCGAGTGTCAGTCGAGTAGGAAAAGGAGATAGAAGATTCATCATATTTCAAGCCTGTCTCATTTGCATGGTGGCATAGCTGTCTCATCTCCTGCTGAAAGACTTTGCTTGGCCAGCGCTAACAAACTGTTTTGAAGAACTCTTGCCATGCCCAAATGATTCATCATTAATAGCTTTAGACATTCTCTTTAAGCATCTGGTTACTTTTGCTGGAAAGCATATTTTGAAACCTGCTAAATTCTATCATCTTATACTATGAAAAAAGAAAAAACAAAACAAAACAAAATAATAATCATAATGGAATGTAACTGATCCAGTGATTTAGCAGTTCCCATCAGGGAAAAGAGCACTCTTGGAGAATCTCACCTTCCCGCAAGGTCCTGCAGCTCCTTTTAATCCAGCATTCACATCAGCAAGGTTACCAAAGCCGGCTACCATTTCTTCTTCAATTCCACTCTCCTCTGTTTTCAGTAGCTGACTTCCCACTCTGCAGAAGTCAGAATGGGAAGAGGAATGGAAAAGAAATGAACTACACTGCACGCACAGAAAGCACTCGCTGTTGGAAATACAGCAGTTTGATGTTTTCCTTAAACATATCATAAGACTTGCAGGGCACCCAGGAGAAACAAGTGTGCTAAAGCAGAGAAATGGATAGGCTTCAAAAAGCAGCACTAAAAAAAAACATAACAAGACCAATATTTGTCAGTCTGTGCCACAGGTCGACATAAGGAACCTGAAGTTTCACTGCCTGTCTGTAATCAGCTCTGTCTGGCATTGGAGCTTCGAATCTAGGTAAAGAATATTCCAGTATGAAGCCGTTGCGTCTGTCACCACTTTGAGGTCTGACTGAGAGCCTCAATAAAGTTGGACAGGTTTTTGGAAACCACTGATTCTTTGGGGCCTAGGTTGCTCTAAACCAATAAAAAAAAATTTATTTTAAAAATCTTTTTTTTTTTGTTGTTTTATTGTTCCCAAAAAATCTTGTAATTTTATATGCAAATCTTACATAATTTATAAATCTTCAGAAATATACTTAGGTGTCTTGGGGTGGCTTTATGATGTGTATCCCCTATCGCCTGCTCCATGGCTGGACATGAATCCTGTGCCTTTTCTGCAGCTTTAAGGCAGACCTTTAAGAGAGAGGAGGGGAAGCCGGTAGAATTCCTTCTGCGCTGTGTTCAAAAACAGAGATAAGCTCGCTGGCTTCTTCTGCCCGGCCACTCCGCTTCTGCATCAGGGAAGACAGCTACATTCCTTTTGCTTTTTATCTAGTTTCTTGTTCATTAGCTCAAGTACAGAGTCCTGGGACTTTGGCTGCTGCTTCTTTTTGTTGTCGTTGTTGTTTTTGTTTTTGTTGTTGTTGTTCTTCTTCTTCTTCTTCTTCTTCTTTTTCTTCTTCTTCTTCTTCTTCACTTCTTCTTCTTCTTCTTCACTTCTTCTTCTTCTTCTCTTCTGGACTGTTCAACAACACCAGAACATCAGCCAGGAAAGCTTGCACCTCAGCCTGGAAGGGCCCACACCGAAACCCCAGCCCCAGAGAGGAGAAAGCCACACCCACAAAGGACTATGAAATCTACCCAGATACTCTCCACGGTGAGAG
The DNA here is from genome assembly GCF_020740725.1 of Corvus hawaiiensis. Lineage (NCBI taxonomy): Eukaryota > Metazoa > Chordata > Aves > Passeriformes > Corvidae > Corvus > Corvus hawaiiensis. The sequence goes on along the minus strand of NC_063213.1, from coordinate 66,825,112 downwards.
GTTTTATTATTTAGCAGTATTCTTTTCCCTTGCCTGTGTGCATTGTGTTTGTTAAATAAATAGGGTGGTTTTTTGCTTTTTCCTCCAAGGTCTTTTCTTTCCCGAACCTGGTGGGGGAGGGGCAGCTGAAACATGCCCTCTATCAAAGGATATTTTCCTCCAGTTTGTCTCAAACCCGGAAAATAGGACAAGATATACACATGCATACACAAATTTTCAGATGTATGTGAACCACTGAATCTTGTTATTCACATGCTAACTTCTTTTGTATTTAAAGTGATTTGGGGGGTAATTGTATCAACTCAAAGTTACTGGGTTTTTGGTTTTGATGAAAGGTCAAATACCAAAATTTGTCATACAAATAATACACAGAATACCAGCAAATAGTGCAAGAACAGCTCTACACTGGATAACCCAATGCCGGCCCTGCTTAGTGCACAGGATACACAAAAGGCACAGTACCCTATGGAGTAAACCTCATTCCTAAAACACAGCAGGAGCAAATGCAAAACTAAGTCACTTACAATGAGCACTATAAAGCTGCATGCTTTGGCAATCCCATCCTATCTTTCAACAGACAGAGAACCATGAGTAATTCCTTTAAGTGCCATCAGCATCTAAATATTACTGACCCTAAGTAAAAACATCTGTAGATGCTCTGCTGGCTTTGAAACACATCAGCTCTGGCTTCTACAATGTGCTTTAGGAGGCCAGGGAGGGTCAGTCAGTCACACCAGTGCTGGCAATGCTCCAGCCATGCTTGCAGGTGGAGCTGGGGCAGGCACAGACAAAGCCATGGCGGCTTTCAGAGGCTGGAGTCTGAGCAGGCTGTTCATGGCTCAGGGCTAGCCCAGAGCCACGCTGGAGGTCAAGGGAACTGCCTGCAGCTTAATGAGAGGAGTCACATGGAGCCAAGGAAAAATCACTGTATCAGGTGCAGTTGCAATGCAGGACTGACTTGGGTGTCTACAACACAGGCATCAGAGAATAGGCTGTCTTAGGTTGCCAAGCAATGCACTCATTTAAGTTTTTAGCAATTGAAGAAAATGTTATCACTTGGTGTTCAAAAAAAAAAAAAAAAGAATGAAAGAAAGAGAAGAATCAAGACTCAAAACCAACAATATTTCTCTGGACTGAACTTCTGAAGCATTCCTTCAGCATTTTCTGACTTGCTTTTGAAAAATTCAACACCAGTGTTCACTGCTATTTTCCTCCTTTGCCTCCTAGGTGATTGCACAAGTCTCCACATTTGTAAAAATCAACATGGTTCTTTATCAAGAAATTACAGACTCTGCAATCATGCTAAACATCCCCAACTCATGCATACATGCTACTTAGGTAACACATAGCTCAAATTCCCCTCTTCTGAAACAGATGCTCCTGCCTCCAAAATCCTGGCACATTGCTACAAATCAGTTTGTATTGAGACCTTTCTTATTTTTTTTTTTCTTTTCTTTTGAATATGTACACATATTCATAAATTCATACCAGTAAAATTACTACTGGTTCATAGTTAAACTGTTTTCCAGATTCCTCTACAGTAGAAAATCAAAGCAGGTATCACAGAAATTCCTCAGCAATAACTGAATCAGTTGGAAGGTCTGTGTGGATGCTAGTGGCAATGAAGTACATTGAAATTTTGCCCAAGCCAGGACTGATGAGAAATAAGACAAGATTCAAGTGTTAAGAAGTGAATACATGAAGCACAGGGTCAACCATCTTCGAAGTTTTATCCCTGAGCTTCAATCTCATCAACTTGGGTCCAGCTGTCCTAAACAGAAGTAACAAAAGATAATTCTTTAATGGCCCTAGCTAATTCATAGATTTGAAACATATGAGAAGTTAAAGCATTCGTCTCAAGGAGAGAAGTTGTTTGGAACTTTGTACTTACTTAGCTTCTCATGATGGAAACTATTCCACTTAATTTGGTTAGAGTTGCATTGACACGGGTTCATTAGGACACCCATTTGCTTGCAATTCAATTTAAAATTAAATACACTTTGTTGTTGATTTTATTACTTTTAAACTACTGTATCTATTGCCTTTATTAGATGCTAATACACAATTATGAAGGTAAACAGTTTTCATTACTGAACATCAAACATTTAAATAACCACATTTGATCTCTTTCCTAGTTGCACCATTTTTCTCCTTTCCCTCCTTTGGCTGTGTGTTAGACTGAAGAGAATAACTTAATCAGTGAAGTTAGGCCTCTTCTGTGCTCAGCAGCATGCTCATCAGCTGTCACAGCAGAACATGGTTTCCTTTGCTCTCTTCATGAGGGTTATTTATTTCCTCCGTTCATTTCTTTACAGGCAATTTGATGCATGTGTTTATCTGAAGGTCATGTATAGCTTGATGACAAAAACTTTGCCCCAATTCCTATTTCCTTCACCCTCTAAGCATGATTCAGAGGCAAGGATGAAGGATGCTGGAAGATGCCATTTGGTCACCTTTTGAAGTGTACTGTGTATAGCACTTAAAAATTACAGCCCAAGCTGGGTATCTGAAAACAGAGGTAATCCAAAACAGAGACCTCTTTCAAATGCACAGGCTTAATTGTTCTAGGCCTGAGGTCCTTTGTTTGTGAGAAGTTCCATTCATTAATATCTGTAAAGCACTGAAAGGTCTTTAGAAGGAAAGTACATTAGAAGGAAGTACAAAGTAGCCCTTATCTGACATACCTTTGAAAGAGTTCATGAATCCTGGCTCTCCACTTTTGTTTCTTGTGGTGAGAAGCTCCCTTGTGCTTTGAATCCCACATGCCAAGAAGAAAAAGAAAAATCAAAATTTATTTCCAAGTGTACAGAAATAACATGAAAATAAAAGCCATAAACATACAATTTTCCAAAGGTTTGCCTTAGGTCTTCTGGTTGAAGCTTTTCAGAAGCAATGAGGAATTTTAGCCACCATTGCTTTATTTCTTCTTTTTTTCCAAAACTTTTTTTCTGTGTGTTTTGCCATGTTTACTGCATTATTTCCAAGAGAAACTGAACTCTCGTCTTGTTTTAAAAGCTTTTTTTGGTACAATGTATATTTGTACACAGTAGTGTCCTGCAGTCCTTATTATTATGAGACCTAATCACACAGTCATACATAAGCACACATACATTTATGTATGTGCAAGTGTGTTTGCTCACACACAACAAAACAGCACACAAAGCAGTTAGGCATAGACCAGAGAGGTCACATCTTAAAGCCTTGCTTTAAATCTGCTCCAAATCCTGATGTCTTTCTTGTCTCACCACAAAGGTTTTTAAATATTTGGTGAGAAGGGCTGGCATTTTTGGAGGTTACAGTGTGTAGGAGGCTAACTCACATGAGCAGTCCTCTCCCCCAACAGTTCTGCAGCTCTCCAGCATGAAGCTGGAGAGCTTGAAGTTATTTTTCTCTTGCACAGCAAGCTGAAAAAGTCTTTCCATCTAGAAGCTAGCATCAGCATCTATTAGGCTGTGTTCTCTGTGCAAAAACTCATAACCATAACTGCTGAGGGCTGTACACTCACAAAAACAAAATTCTTCCCCCTGACCTGCACTGTTCAGAGATCTTGCTGAATATTCAAGGACATTTCTCATGTCTGGATCTTCTACTGGTGTCCCTGAGACCAACATAAAATGTGAATACAACACTACCAATGCAGAAGGCGGCGTCCTACTGTGTACCCTATCTGTCATCTGAACAGTGGGAAATTATGCTCCACTTCTACTCTCATCAAGCCTCAAAGGCAAAAAATCATTTTGGTAGGGAGACAATGCAATAGTCAATGGAGAAAAATTCCCCTTTGGGGACTCCATATCTGGCTGCTAAAGTCACTCCTTCCTTCCAAATCTCTAAATTTTTTGACAAATTTCTGGCTGTTTTCAAGGAAGCTTGGAAATGTCTGTTGAAGACTAAGGCAAAGCATCCTACTTATTTCCAAAATGAAAATTGTCAGAGTGTAAAACCAGACAAAAATAACAAAAGCCAGTGCATGTAGCTTTTAATGTAACTTTTTTAACCCCGTAAAATTAAAGCAGAGACAACATGGTTGCCTTAAAGAGCAGTGTGATTTGTTGGCAGTCCCAGCAGAGATCCTCAGATGGATGCTATAAATCCTGCAGGTCAAGCATCACACATAAATGCAAAGGTGACATGACCTAACTAGCTCAAAATGAGACCTTCTGTTTCTCCATATGACAATTGTGTCACGGGCAATGCTGCTCCATTGGTTAGAACCAAGCCCTCCTGCTCCTGGGCAGCTTTTGGCTAAAATTTACTAGGACTTTCTGGAGCAGGGCCTGTTTCTCTCACATGCCCACTGGCGCAGATTTTCTTTCCCCAGGCTGCTAAACCACCACCTACACCACTTCCCCAGGAAGGGCTGGGAGTTGGCTCTGCTCTGGAGTTCTGCTCCAGCAGAGCCGGTAGCTGTCTGGTTAGGGCTGTGAGATGCACCTTGTGACACTTCCCGCAGTCCAATGGGCTGCAGTCACCAGGGAACATTTCAAGAGGTTTTAAGTTTTGGGCAGAGGCAGTTAAAGCTAAAGTTCAGAAAGTTGGAATAGCGCTTGGTTCACATTTTTTCTCCTGGATGCAGTTCTTGGTGATGTCTATAAAAGCTGTTTTTGAGGTGCACACTTAGATTAAGAAATAAGATGAAATAGTAAACTCACTTCATGTGAAATATCAAGTAGCCATAACATTGTAACAACATTCAGACATTACCACTCCAGGCTTACAGTGAGCCAGTAGTAAAGAAGTTTATTAAAAAAAAATTTATTTTATTACCAGACTCACACAGCTGTCCAATCCCCTTGTTTATCTTCCTAATCTTAATTAAATAATGAATATTCAAAAGAAAATATGAATCAGGCTTCTCTGTATGAACTGCACTGTTTTCCATCTCTGCCTCTGAAGTGGCAATGGGAATATGATTTAAAACTATTTCTTCTGGATCCTAGTAAAATATTTGTCACAGTGTGTCATGATAATTTTTAAAAAGCTCTATCATCTACCTAATAAATTTGTTAAGTTTATTCAAATCTTATTGAACAGGAAAAGTGCAATGAGTCATGGTTAATATTTCTTTACCTATACTAAGAAAAAAAAATATATCAAAAATTCAGTGCTTAAGGTCCTACTCGGAAAACCTCTATGAGTCTGTAATACATCTTCTACATGATTAAAAAAACAGGAAACTTGCTTTAAAATGAATTATTCACCACTTTGAATAAATTTCCATCTTTCGTATTTGCAAAACCCCAAAGTCAGTTATGTAAATTTTAACCTACACTAATTACCTCAGGGGTGTGCAAGCTAAAGGAAAGTAGATGCAGTAGGAAAAAAAAAAAAAAAACCAGACATTTCCATCACCAGGAAGCAATTTAATAGAGGAAAAAAATGTGTAAGTTTTCAAAAACAGAACAACCCATATATATACTTTTTTTTTTTTTTTTTTTTTTTTTTTTTTAATGTGGAATAGTCATTTCTGCAATATCCCTTGAATCAGAGCTTTAGTGGAATAAACCAAGTGCTTTTTCTCAATGGCTTATACCATGGCACACATAGTAAGACGCTTGTTTCTCATCATGACACCAGCATTGTCTAGACTGTGACAACGACCCATTGTTGACAAAGGGCGTTCCCAATGAGAAGGCATGAAATGTGGTTTAGCTTCAAGTCTGTATAGACATTGCGGGCGCCTCCAGAAAATAAGTGGCTAAAATCTGCAAGCTGCTGGTCTGGGAGGTGCTGGGAAAAGCAGGGAGTTGTTTGAAGGCAGAAGGACTCAATCACAGCACCACTTTGTCCTACTCCCCATCCCGATACCAGGCTCTGCTTTAGCTGTGAGCCAGCTCCTTCACACGTCTTTCTCGGTTTCTTCATCAGCTGTCTTGAGGTCCAGTTACACAAGTGGCCTATGCCTATCTGCTGATTTCAGAGCCTGTGGTCAAGAGCAGGACTTGAAAAGGTCTTTCAGTCTGGGCTCTGCCTTGACACACACAATGGTGCACATTGTTTCTACAAAGACAAGAACCTGACTCAACACTACGAATCAGTGCTGACTGGTCATTTTCAGCATCAAACTACTTCACAAATGGCAGGACCTGGTTGTATAGTACTTTTCAATTTGGAAAAAAATTAAACAAAACCCCACCCAAATACATCCTTTCCTCTTGAAAACAAGCCCACAAAATTCAGCAAAGCTTTGAAGCAAAATCAATTTGGCTTTTATTGTTCAGCAAAAATGAAGCATTTAGGGAAAACATTTACGCACACACACACACCCCTTTTTGGTCAGTCCTAGCACTGGTATTACAGCCTCGTGATGAGAAGGCTGTAATCCTGTAATCCCATTGCAATTTAAAACAGCCAGTGGAGCACTGGCCTTGGTGAAATTCGTACTCCATGCAAGTAGTGCTGTAGGGGTCCACCTTCCTGCAAATCTTCCTCACCAGGTCAGGGTGCAGCAGAGGCAGCATGGAGACACAACCTGTGGGGTCTCCAGCAGCCCCCACTGCCCACAGCAATCCCACATGTAGAGCTGGTCCTTCTCCTTCATTCCAGTCCTTGAGATATTTTGGTACATCACAGTGAAGGTAGTGATGTCTTTTTTTAGATGTAAACAGATGCCAAAATAAAAGCTTTTACTTAAAATTTCCATCTCTCCATCCTAAAATGTTTTTCAGTGATGGAAATCCTGCCCACTCCATTTTTATGGATGGGAGAAGGGAGAGCTCACCAAGCCAATTATTAGCAGGACTAGAAACAAAGCCCAGATCTCTAGTCCCACTGGTGCCACCTAGTTCTCCTCCTTCAGAGTCTGGCTGCTGCATGGAGATTCACTCCCAGTGATTTCAATATCTAATGCACTGTTATACCACAAAATAAGTAAAAAATGAAGAAGCATTTGAGATGAACAAAATAAAAAACACTGCAAGAAAAGTTAACATTCTTTTCAGGCAAACTGAAATTCTAAGGAGCTTATCTGCTCCACGATAACTATAGAGAGATGGCATGGAAGGGAGGCATGGAGAGGTAAGTTAAATGAGTGCCCTCCATTGAAAGCAAAGACTCCAGTAGCTGGATAAGACCTGCTCTGAAAATTGCACTCCCCATTACCTGTTGGAATTTGTGTGACCTTGTCAAGGAGATGGCCACAAACCAGAAAGTAAAGTTGTGCCAAACTCTGGACATCTGGAAGTATTATCGATGGTGCACTTTGCCAAAAACTGTGCCACAAACTCTTAGATGTTTTTTAAAGAGAAAGAGAAAAAACAACAAAGCACACCCTCATTGACTTTCCTTTCAAATAGAAAATTAATTTTCTGTTCATGAGAATCAAATTAAAAACTTAGACAATTGAGTGTTTTGTAACAGAATTCAAACTCTCTTTTGAAACTGATACTGCAGAACACAGTGAGATTTATTTTAGTCATGCTACAGCCTTATTACACTGAGTGATACAGATACATTTAGTGGCAACATTATGGGCTGATCATTCTGATAAATCTGTAAAGCACTGCTTTATCTCTAACAATGCATCTAATCGAGCTACCAGTCAACAGAGGAAAGTAGTATTCTGCTACCAACGTGAATGCTTTTATAAGACATATATATCAAAGACACTAATTTTGAACAGATATGGAAACTAGATCCAGCTGTAAAGTAGGTGTGATAAACAAGGACCTGAATTTCCTCAAAACTCAGAGATGTTTTCATTCAGGGTTTTGATTCAAGCTGATAGCACTAACAAATTAAAAGAACTTGAATCACTTTGCTTAAGATGCAATGAGAAAACTCTGGAGAGATGTCTGCTGCAGAGCTACCCAACTTCTGCAAAACAAAAATTTTGCCTCTCCAGCCTCAAAACAGAGAACTCACTCTTCTCATTTCTGTCTTGCTGTTCACAGAGAGATCACCCGTAGTTTCTTCAGAACCACCAGGTATTCCTTCAGATGCTTCCTATTTCACAGTTGAGAAGATGTAGCTGCAAGGTCGTAAACCTTTGGTATCCTCATCAAAATCCAGAGACTGTTGTAAGTGAATGCAAGGTCATTTATAAGAATGTCTGACTACCATAGCCGAGAACTGAAAATATGTAATGCTGAAATGCCATTTGCCACTGATTAACAGACTTTAAGCAGAAACATCTTAGCCTGTCAAAGTTCCACAAGTTCAGATGGCTCCAGATTAGCCTAGAAATCACCAGCTGCTGAGAAGATTCAGGCACTTTTAGCCTAAACAGTAAGATATAATGGAATATGCTAACAAGATATGATGGAAGACACTAACCACAATTTATTAGGGAACACATTCCCTCCAGTATAAAGCCATGTAGCATGAGTGATGCCAGTGAAAACCAGAGTGAACTATGCCAATCTATAGATCTAAAATTAATAGTTTACATTAACAATGAAAAAGAAAAAAGTGTTCATAAGCCATGTAGTGAACTTCAACATTTTACAACCTTTCTGTTTTCTGGATACGTACAGCAAATCGGGACACAAACAACTGAAGGGAAACTGAAAGGAAATACCAATCGGAAGCATTGAAACTTTTTTTGTGGTTTTCCCCCATTCATCTTCAATTTAAAAATGTTTGTCAATTTCAGAACAGAATGTTTTCATTATTTGTAAAGCCTTTTCAAATTCCCTCATGAAACTTTACTCCTTTAATCCTCTTACTCTTCCACAAAGCAGGTATCTAATTTTAGGTCTGTTTTGCAGATTGGAAAAACTTGAGTTATGGCAACAAATTTGCTTGTTACAGCTGCCCAAAAAAATCATGTTCAGGTCAGAGGTTACAGTCTATTTCATCTTTCTGAGTTCCTGTTCTTTTTTTTGACTGTCAATAAAGCATTACCTCACAAATCTGCCTCCATTATAATTGTAATCTAAAAGTACAGACTTTAACTTTATCCAATAACTTCCATTTATACTGCCTTTCACTTCATCTTCTGTTCCAAGTGTGCAGACACATTTGAACATATTATAATTAAGAGAGAAATTCACTTACAATTAATATATGAAAATTAAAGAGAGGGAAAAAACACTTTAAGTACAGTTTGCTGTATGATTGTCTTAAATACAACAGTGGCAATGATGAGTTGCCATGCCCAATGATTTTTCTCTGTAACAAACAGACCTCCTCCTGCAAGCCCACATCCTGCTCCATGTGTCTGCTGAAAAGAAATTGTTTCACATATTCAGCTGAGATCCTTCTCTGATTTGAATCCTGATATGACCAACTGTATAATAACATCCTATTGTGCTGACATGCCTTTGAGTGAACATGTTAACTTTATTATATATTCTCATCATAACCACCAAGTCCTGAAAACTGCATCTTGTTTAAGGGTCTGGCACAGTAATGAGAAACCAAGTGTGCTAAGGGGTTGCCAGCAGGCTGAACAACAGTGATGATTTTTTCAGCTTTGTACTAAATAAATAAGCATGCATGCAATGCAACTGGACTCTCTTTCAGAGTATTTCAACATCTCTCAACTTACAGGCTACCTGGTTATATTTCCCACTAACAAACGGATGTGAACTCCAAAGCCCTTAAAAAGTCAGGTTACACATGAAAAACCCAATACATCTCAAGAGCAGGAGGCTGGACTAGACAGGCTCCAGAGGTCTGGTTCTTCTTCACCTGTTCTATGAAGTAAAGGTCAGATGTACCGTACAGCACAGGTTCCACTCAGCAAATTCAGCTCTATTGTAAGACTGCAGAAACAAAATGTTCCAGCATTTAGAGCAATTCCTTTATCTGCAGCTCAAAATCTGTGTAGTCTATTAATGTTGCTAAGGAGTCCCCTTGTCATAAAAGCTAACCAAAGGTAGACTTAGCTACACCTGTGATTACAGTTTGGCTCCAAATGTATTAAAAATACAAATCAAACAACCCTGGGGGGAAAATCATTCTGGAGAATACATGAGCAGCTAAAAGTTTGGTTTTATTGTACTTATTTTTTGCAGATTTGTGCCTCTATTCATCAGTAATGCACAATCCTCATCTGAGTTCTGTTTCTTTTAACAGGTGTTCCATACTTGATGAAGTCTCTTAAACTTCATCAGGACTTGTCAATCACTAATTCTCTTTGAAGAATCTTTCCAATTGCTTCTGTTTATTGAACCATAGAAATGGACTTCCTTACTGGAGTTTATAGTTGGATAATGAGCCAGAGAGCTGACCAGTCAGATTAGCTTAAGCAGCAGCAAATGCAGTATCATCATTTATAGCAGCTGTAGGAATCATTGTTCCAGATCAACAGAATATCAAGAATTACTTCAGTTCTTTAATTGCCCCTCTGATCTTAAAGTGTGAAGGGACACAGTAAAAACTAAGTTAATTCATTTTTAGTGAAAAACCTAGGAAATATGGAAGAATTTCATTACTTCCATTTAAATATTTACTTAAATGAAACTCATATAATCCCTGAACAAAGCAATCAAAAAAGTATTACAATTTAAAAGAACAGCTGTAGCAATATTGTGGGTATTCTGACAGACTATTTACAAATATATAGCACATATTTTCCATGATTTTGCTTATGGTTTTTGTTAATTTCCATGCTCCCCCTTCAATCCCCCCACTTCTTAAAAAAAAAAAGTGCATATCTGAGTGTCCAGGAGCAATGAGGTAGGAACCTTAGAAATTTGGAAAGTTCCCAGGCTTCCATCTGAGGAAGCAGGAGAAAGCCTGATAGTACAAAGATATTTAGAAATCTCAGTTTACCAGCCTCCAGGGTAGAGAAGTCCCCTAGGTACTTATATGGCTTCTACATCAGACTATGGGTCTGCTGAGTGGGTGCTGACACACACCTGAGGGCCACAGACTCTCTCTAAGCAGAAAATCAGAAGTCCAAGGGACAGAAGCCCAATATCCCAACCATTGGGAAGTTCACATTTTGGTTTTTGCCCCCAAACATAGGTTTCAGTGATTTTTAAAATTTTTTTCACAAGTCTAAGAGCAGCTTACCTGGTAGAACTGTAATGAATTCAATGAGCTCAGCCTAATGATAGATTTCAAAAGAAAATTATGTGCTAAAGAACATACCCATAATTCCTACTATATCACACAAATGAAATGAAAACCATTATAGTAACTGACTGTAGAAATGCTTTGACAGTCAAATAATGAGTGTAGCATATAGGTAGCTTGCCTAAAATGAAGTCACCCACTTTTAAGACATGGTGTAAATTAAACATTGCCAGCTTTTGTATTCTTGACCTGTAATCCCCAGAAGAAAAAAAAAAAAAAGAAAAGAAAAAGAGAGAAAACAAACAAACAAGGAAAAAATCCCCACCCCAACTCATTTGCACATGACATTCATTTAAATTCTTGGTAAATGTCAAAAAGTAGGTTTCTGCTGAGGAAAAGTCACCTTCCACTCTGCACTGCTCTTAGGTGCACATATTCCCACAAGTATTATACTCAGAACGGACTGTACAATACTTACTAGGCTAAAGCTTTGATGAGGGGAGGTCTGCAGGAATCATCAAGATATAAACAACCTTTCAGGTCACTTCCAACCCAAATCATTCCATGATACAATTCTATGACAGTATTATTCAGTGGGGTAGAGAACATGCAAGCAAATGTGCATTGGTATTTTATATCACTGAGGTCTGATCCCACTGGTTAAATTCATGATTGGAGAGTAAATTTACCATCTTACATAGTACCAAATTTTACCCATGTTCTATCCACTGTTAATGAAAGGCAAACTGATCTCTCCATCATCACATAAATTGATCTCTGTGACTTGGCAAGGAGTCAGAGCAGTGATGATAATGACCCTGTAAGAGTATTAGATCTAATGCCCTGAGGCACTAACTTTTGTTTAACCAAAATGTAAATCTTTTGATGAAAGACAACATTTTATTACTATCCACCTGCAACAAATAGCTCATTTCTTACTGCTATAACTCAACCACTGGTACCGGAGAGCAAAACTTGCACTTTACTTTCAGAGGCTCTTGAGTAATTCACATTGAGGTCATGGATCAAAACTGATTATATAGTGATGATGATCAAGTCCTGCAAGGTGCTATGCCCTGCACAGGGGGCTAAATGTAGCAGCTGAAACTGATAGAGAGACAGAGACTGTGAACCAATTACCCTGGTAAAGAATACTGACCAAGTTACAGGAGGAGGGTGGACAAACAAGAAATATATTCTTGGCTTGGGAGGCAGTACTGATCCTTTCTGTTACCCCATTATTAATTTTTCTTTTGAGAGAACCTACATAAAACCGAGTAGTCACTTTTATTGTCTCAGTTCAGAAACAGCTGAAAATCCTAGAGCTGGTATATTTCTATGGCATTTAAATTAACATATAGCAAGATTACGTTGCCAAAAGCCCATCAAGTGCAATCTCGCCCCAATCAATGCTGTTTCCTCCATCTTCAGCAGTCTGTCATGTTTTGAGAGCACCCAATCCTTAAGCAAACGTGGTAAGTCAGCATTATTTCAGGTATTTCCTTGCATATTTCTCTGCCCTGTAAGATCAGGTTCCACCCATAAGCATGTGTCCCTGCATTGTTATGAGACAATGCAGGGACACATGCTTATGGCTGGAACTCTGTGGTGCTCAGAATATCCAGCCTTGGTTGTACCTGCTCAGTTTCTACCACAACACAGTCCTAAGTTATGATTTTCTTGCAACAGAATTTATTTTTCTTTATTGAAAGCTAATGTCATTGGGGTCTTTGAAATCCTTGGATCTAAATGGCAGCCTTCACAAAACAGCACTGCTTTCCAAATTTAATATTCTTTAATGTGTTTGTTAACAGAACATTGACATATGCTTAATGCTTTCTTTACAAGAATCTAGCAGATCTCCCCTTATGCATTTCTTGCCAAACTCAACTCTCAGTTTTTGCATTTACAAAACAGGATATGAAGTAAGAACAATACAGCCTAAAGTTCCAGACCTAAAATCTATCACAAACCCTTTTTTCAAAAACTATTATTTTGAAAAATGCATCTGCCCTTTCAAAAGCTTTCAATCATGGTCATCTCACACACCGAGCTGCTGTTTAAACCCATTTTTTGTAATGTTACAAGCAAAGAAAAACAATAAACTAAGGGATAGATAGTTGATACATAGCTATCCTTTTCATGCCAGTGCTTCCAGCAACGCTCCAGTGTAAATCAGGAGCCTCATTGGAGAGAATATTTGGCAGCCTAAAAAGAAACAGCAGCAACTCCAGTGTGTTTCTGAACCTCACCTATAAAACCGATCTCATGTACTGTAAACTCTCACCTGGTATTTTTAACCCTTGGGCTCACATGGGGTTTTTTTTATATTGTCAAAACAAAGGAATGTGAGGGAGATGTCTGTTAGACTTCCTTACTCAGCCCAAGGGTTAATGGCTCAGTTTTGTAGACATTTGAAAATATTATGCTACCTCTAATGGCAAAATTGATAGAAGCTTGTTTCAGGCTCACTTTATGTCATTATGGCAGATTAAATTAACTAATCATAAATTATGCTGGCTAAAGTACATCTGCTACTCACTAAACCTGCAGAAAGAAGGGAAGGGTTTTTTGCTACTGAATAAGAAGTAAATGCCATGCACAAAAGTAAAGAGTTTTGCAAACCAATAAACATATATTCAAGTAACGAAAGCTGGAAGCATCCCAAAGTCGTCAGCAACAGATTCTGAGGACCATGGCAGCAAACAATGAACCTGTAGCAGTTGTGGAAAGGCATCAACACTGCAGTGCTGCAGGGTATACCCACAGATCAAAGAGTAAAGATGTCCATTAAAGAATAAAGAAGATCAATTAAACAAGAATTAGCATGCTCGCATTATTGCTAGAGGTCTTTGAATACCAATATGACAGTAGTGGGTTGACCGTGGCTGGATGCCAGGTACCCACCAAAGCCCTCTCTCACTCCCCTCTGCAGAAGGTCAGGGGAGGGAAAAGGTAATGAAGGGTTCATGGGTTGAGATAAGGACCAGGAGAGATCACTCACTAAAGACCATCACTGGCAAAACAGGCTAGAATTAGAAATTTTAATTGAATTTATTACTAACAAATTCAGGGCAGGATAATGAGAAATAAAATAAGGCCTTAAAAACACATTCCTTCCAGCCTTCCCTCCTTCCCAGCTCTGCCTCCTCCCTACAGCAGCCCAGGGACATGGAGAGTGGGGGTTACTATCAGAATATCACAGGATGTTCCTGACCCTGCTAAGGGAGAGTCCTTACCCTGCTCTAGCATGGGGTCCCTCCCATGGGAGACAATTCTCCATGAATATCTTCAGTGTGAGTCCAGCCCATGGCAACAGTTCTCCACAAACTGCTCCAGTATGGGTCACTCTTTCACACAGTGTGGTCCTTTAAGGACAAGCTATTCCAGTGTCCATTCCCCACATCACAAGTCCTACCAGGAAACCTGCTGCAGCACGGGTTCCTCTCTATGGGTCTGCAGGTTCCTGCCAGGACCTCCATGTCCCAGCATGGGCCTCCCACAGGATCACAGCCTCCTCTCAGGCATCCACCCACTCTGGCGTGGGGCTCCTCCATGGGCTGCGGGTGGATCTCTGCAACCCCATGGTCCTCCATGGGCAGCAGGAGGACAGCGGCTTCACCATGGTCTGCATCCTGGACTGCAGGGGAATCTCTGCTCTGGTGCCTGGAATACCTCCTCCCCCTCTTTCTCCACTGACCTTGGTGTCTGCAGGGCTGTTCCTCTCACATATTCTCACTGCTTTTCTCTGGCTGCAATTACAGCTGTGCTATGGCTTGCCTTTTTTTTTCTTTTTAAATATGTTTTCACAGCAGTGTTACCACCATTTCAATTGGCCCAGCCTTGGCCAGTGTTGGGTGCATCTTGAAGCCACCAGGGATAGGCTCTGCTAGATGTGGGGGGAGCTTCTGGCAGCTTCTCACAGAAGGCACCCCTGTAGCACCGCCTACTCCCCCCCCCCAACACCAAAACCTGTCCACATAAACCCAATACAATGACATGACGTTTGCAGCATCTACTTCCAATGTCACCTCTTCCATGTTCTGTCCAAAGGGACTGAATACACCATTTCTGTAGGCTTTCAAGGAAGGGATGGACGTACAGATCTGTGATCTAGAAGACGATACAGATTTTACAGTGATCCTCTTCTTTCACTCTGTATTTCTGGATGCACATATGACAGCTAATACCATGTCAGTGGGACTAAATTCCTTGAGAGGGTAAGAAAACCTGAAGTTAGAGATGTGTGAGTTGAATGCACAGAAGACATGAGCATTCAAGACGTCTTTGTTGCAAAGTAAAGAATGAGTCCCTCTCTGAAAACTCATGGTAGACCATCTCAATCGATCACATTAAATGAGGATTTTCTTTCTTTTGGACTAATATAAGGAAGAAAGGCAGTATTATATTGTATTACATGTAAATTCACATATGTAGCTGTCAGTTAAAAAGCAGAATGTTGTTTTTGGGGTGACCAGATATATTGCTTCTGCCTAGGAAACAAACTCTGCTGAGCACCTCCAAAAAGAATCCAAGTAAGATAATCAGCCATGTGACCATGTTTAGAGGGAGGGTAAACAAAGTTTTGACACACCTATTGTGTTCCTTCAGGTGTAACAGAGCCTCATGAAGATTTGGGAGCATCTGGATAGTCCAAACATAGTTAAAGTGCGAGCTCTCAATATATTGTAACCTTCTGGAAAGGTGCAGCACTTTCTGTTCACCTATTGCCAGTACCATACTCCATCAGTCCATTGAGGCAGATGAGGTTCTTAGTACCATCTGAGTCCTTTTCCCTCACGTTTCCCTTCTATTTCATGTTCTCTGAACAGTATTACCCATACCTCCTTCCATGCATGATGCATCCAGTTATAAAAAAGTCAGAAGGACTGAAATATAGACACAGGATTTAGAGGAAAGCAGTAAGGAAGATGGTGTCCCTCACCATCATGCAGAAGGCAATGATAAGGTTTAGTTCTGCAGTGGGGAAAAAAAAAAACTAAAAACTTCCCCTGAAAATAAAAGAAAGCTTAGATCACCATCAGTCACTGGATAACCTATTTTAAGCCCATCAGAGCCAGTGTGCTGTTCTCATGTTACTAATTAAAAATGATAGATTCATCAATTAATCTCTCTTCCTGTCCTCTAGTCTTAGTATGAGATTTTTCAAAGGGACAAATGGTCATTAGGTGCCCACAAGTACCATTTCAGCCCTGCAAACTTGTGCCTTTGTCAACATGAACCAGAACCTGTCTCTTTATGCTACAAATGACAAAAAGAAAACCTTTGCCACCCTGAAAAACATAACAGATTTATAACAGGGGAATTATCTTATCCTTTGTACAATGAACATTGCTACATAAATCCTCCCTGGGCTCCAATCCGAACTTGCTCACTGATGAATATGCCTCTGTTAAATGTGGCAGAGAGAGGTCCTAGACTTAGTCTCTTGATTGAAACTCAATTGCAATATTACTACATAGCAGTCAGAGATCCTCCACTATTTAGGAAAGAAGCAACGAAAGCAATCTATTTTTATTCACATTGAAATGGAGACAAAGATAAAGGTCCTGCTGTTATCTTAGCAAAGTGCCAGTCACATAAAGCATGCCAACGACAATGGTTGTCCTTTCCTCTTTCAATATATGTATCGCCAGGCAGAGAAATAGAATTGGGGTGTACAAGGTTAACAAGCCAGCATCATGTTATGAAGCAAGCGATAAAATTGTCTTATAGTTCTTAACTCTGACCTGTTCCAGTGAAAGCCTGCCAAGCAGAATTATGTCATCCTGAACATCTCTCTCAAACTGTTCGATATATGGAGGAATCTCTTCATCTTCAAGCTCCTTGTGAAGGTCACATGCCTTACTGGAGCTGACAGGCATTACAGCGTCCGGGAAATCTTCACTGACGACATGGGCTGCTGGAAACAAAAGTGACAGATTATCTCTCAGCAAATGGGAGTTCATTCACTGGTTACTACCTTCTCAGTTAATATGTTTGTCCCACCAACACTTCAAGTAAGAAACAGCATCAGTAACACAACTGACAGGTGCCCAGCGCCAGTACCAGGAAAACTGTTCTCAAGTGCAACATCGAAATTCAGGTACAAATTTAGCATGTGCAGCTTGTTCCTTAGGTACTTTTTAAAATGCATGCTCTACATTTCCCTGGACACTTTGCTGACCTGTAAATGTTAAAGGGACTAGGATTTGGAACAACTTTGGCTTTCCTTCTTGAGGAAGAGACATAATAACTGCAATTGAATGGGAGTTTTAGGTGGAGCCACACCAAGCATTGCATCTTCCTTTCAACTCACCCCAAATGATTGGATTCCTCCCCCTAGGTGTATGTGTGCAGCTCCTGCCTAATTAATTGGGTCCGGTTCTGCTCTCACCCACAACATTCCCCTGTTTTCACTGCAGTGACGTATGCACAACCAAAGAGCACATGCCTCACATAAATAAAAATAAATCCCACCCATAAAGTCAGCCCTAAAGAGAAACTTTGTCTTTTTTCAGTTTAATTGATCATGCTATGTTTAAAAAATTAGATCTTCTCCTTGATATCTGCTATAGTACTAATACTAGTTTGGGTCATAAATAATGACAACTATTTTTGCTCATGTCCCCATGTTAGGATCACTAAAAAACAACAGATATCAGATTGCCCACATCTGACTATCTTTCTTGCTTCATACTTCTGTGTGTAAGCTTTTATAGTTCTCTGTGCCTATCTCTTGAAGAAATTGCCATATCTAGTTATTTGCTTCTTTTTGTCCATCCTACAACATGAAAGCAATTAAAAGAGTTTTTTTTCCTCAATCTCCTTTGAAGTCTTTCATTCTCTAATGAAGACCAGAAAAGGAAAGATAAAACTAAGGCTATTAACATTTCCAGTTTTGCTCACTACTCGTTGTTTAATGATTTTAATTGTTGAGCCTCCCGAGTACTTAAATCACCTCGGTGCCACCAACACACAGGAAGCAGGGTGGGTTTTCTATTTAATTACAACAGGATACAATTCAAAATCATGTTGGGGGAAATGTACAGTAGATATAAACAACTCAAACCATTACCTTAGGGTACACATCTCTTCATGTAGCACTTTATAAGCCTAATGAAAAGTGATTTGACCTACAACTATTAACTGCAGAAACAAAACAATATTTACATTTAAATTTACTGTAATATTGAGGGTTTGGCGAGGAGAGAGAAAACCCAGGAAGCACAGGAAAAAGAAACATTGCCAAAAGCAGAAGATGGAGCATCGCTTGTTCCCCTTGATGCTGTGTTGTACACAACGGGCCATATGCTCAGCTGGTATAAATCAGCTGCTTTACTGCTTTCCCAGGAGCCCTGCAAGTTTACATCCTGGGATGTCAGTAGATTCCTGTCTCAGGATAGAGCAATAGTCAAAAAAGGAATAAAACAATTTTGTTCAGAAAGATAAACCTGAAGCAATTCATCAAAACACACTTTTTCTTCTTTGTACTTCTTATATTTGTGAGGAATCGTATCAAGTGAACTCACTTTTGGTGGAAGACACTGGACTCATTAGCACAAGTTTTGTCAAAAAAGAGCAAAAGAAGAGAGAGAACATTTTCAAAAGCCTTTTTGGGGAAAGCAGTTGAGAAAAATACAGACATAAATTACAATTTAGATTTGAAAAATATTTCATTAAAATATACATATGCTCATTTAAGCACAGTTGTCCATTTGTCTGAGTCAGAAACACGGAGAGAACAGGGCTAGTTCAGCTGATCTATTCCTTCCACAGTGGCTTTGCAAAGAAACTTCTCAAACTTGTTCAGCATCAGGTTGGTCCTTGCTTGAACTGATTGACAGGTTGGAGGACCAAGCTGATGTCCCAGAGCAATACTTGACCAAAACAAAGCAACCAAACCCTTGCCGTACAAAAGTAGCCAGTGTTAAAAATTCTACTACTTTGTACAGAGAGGATGAAATGGCTGAAAATTCATTAATGGATTGATAAACTAAGTAAAAACTTGCTGCTTGAAATTGTTAGCATGGGCATCGAAAGTTTTCATTGCCTTGGATGTACTTAACCCTGCGAATCATGCTTTCCTTGTAGCTTAAATCACTTCAGCACAGGCTGTATTTGCAGATGCTGGGCTGTAAATAAAACAATCTCTCTGGTCTTATCTTGGCTGCTTGTGACTTCATTTACTCCTGTGTTTGTCCATCAGGTAGCAGCAGGTTATATGCTGAGATGATAATTTAAAGGGCACGTTCAGCAGCAGAATGGGTTTGAATGCATAAAACTGCAACAAAGTCCACGTGGAAAAATAATTTTGGCTACCTGGTTCTAGAAAACTGTGTACAAATTGTATCTAAAAAGTTCAGTGCCAAAGGTTCATGTGCCAATTTCAGACAACTAAAATTCTGCAAAACTTGGCACTTCAGTTTTTTGGTTCTTGCCAAAGAACAATACAATAGAAATTATTTTTTATGGTGCTCACATATCATGATCTAAAATGTGCATGGATCACAATCTTACATTGGCAAAAATGCAAAGTAAAAAACATATATATCTTTAAAAACAAACAACCAATGTTGCCTTTTAAGTTGCCCTTAATATAATTGTCCTTAATATATTTATATAATATGAAATAACACATACCACAAGAGCGACCAACAGGTTACTCAGCGACAAAATGCTTTAAATATACAATTATATAAATTCTGAGCCATGTTCTTTCCTTTCCTTTGGGGATCATCTATTAATTAGGACTCTATAACTACGTGATTTTTCACCTCAGTGGTCAAATGAAGAAACAAAGCAGTTCTGTAAGAGTGAAACCAAATGAATCCTAGTTTTCTATGGTTTTTCTGATGCTTAATAAGGGTCAAACTTCCATATTAGTTTTTCCCTCGGTGGAGACATTAATAATGATTGTCTGCTCTGCTCAACTGCCCGCTTCCATAAAAGTGGTAGGGAAGTCATACCTTTGAGACTTGCTCCCTGTTAAAAAAAAAGGTTTGGAAGTGAGCAAGGAGTTGAAACACTGGGAGGGAAAAACACAGGCAGAAATAAATACACCCTCATATATGCACGGAGAGACTGAAACTGCACAAGCTTCACCACCCCAGGAAAATCTCTCTTTTCTGGATTTTCTTCACCCAAGCAAAGAAAAATAATAAATTCAGCTAGAACGGTGTGCAGCTTCAGTCACAGGACTAGCTCTGATGCCCATCATGACACTTTTAAGAAATAAAAGCACCAAGGCACAGCTTGAGACACACAACAGCAGTGGCCTGCAGTGTGTCCCCCATTTGCTGCCCTCATGCCTACACAGGGGGCTCTGATGTGCACATGGAGTGTGTGACACATATGCTGATGCATTTGCTTGCCCCAGAATTGAATCAGTGAGCAGTGAGCTCAGCAACCTTGGCAGCCTCAGCGTGAGTTCCCTATCCACAGAGCACACTCGGTATGCTACTATATTTCTAATAGAGTGACACGTTTTAGGGCACCTTGCTGAGTAAGAGAATAACCACCCTGGAGAGTGGAGATGGAGAAGGCTTCCCCTTCACTCCCTGGTTCCCTTGCTTAGCAGTGGCCAAGTACACATAGTGCAAACTTTAGCCATGCAAAAAGCAGTGGTGACATCTAAGTCAGTTGCCCAAGACCCATCTAAAGTCAAAGGAAGGAGAACAACTGCTTCCAAGGTGCAATTTGACAATAAATGCTATAAATATTGGTAGACAGGGACTACATAAGTACCACAGACAGACACCCCATGTCAATCTTTCACAAATAATGTTGACTTCACAGCCAAACATGTCTTTATTTTCATCTATGTTGTTGAGTGATAAAAGGAACAATCAACCTGCAGCACTGCTATAACCTTTCTCAGCAATGTGGAGTTCTACATTAACATAGAACAATTCAGATCTTGCTAATAACTTGTTAAAGGTTTTTGCTTAAACTATCTGCATGAATTTAGTTGTGACAGTTGCACTTCTTTCCCCCTTGCATTTAAAATGAGATAAAATGAGTTTCAAGGATGTTACTGATATGACCAATGCCAGTTCAAGAGATTTTGCAATCCTAGGCAAATTAAAACATTTGCTTCTTGTAGAACAAAGTTACTTATAAACTAAATAGTCATAAAACAAGTTGCAGCTCCTGGAGCTCCAGCGCCCTAGGCAGCTGCCTGCTCTCTGTCACAGAGTAGGCCCATGTACTGCTGAAATACAACAGGAAGCCTCATACAGACACAAAAGACATCTGGAAAAGGAGAGAGTGGATAGGCAAAAAATACAAGGGCAGCTCTGAGCTGGGCCTTGTACAAACATCACTTCTAAGATGAACCAGAGGAGAGCAACTGATGTGGGCCTCGTGTAAAGGCTTTATGGTAAAGATGTTGTGAATCAACCAGATTTTAAGTAATGCCTGTAAAAATAAGTGAAACCAAACTAAGGCTGTTGGCTTGAGGTGAAGAAATTTCTTCTCTTATACTTCATTGTTTTTACTGTAGATGGAACATCACTTTGTATTTTCTAACAAGGCCACAGAAAACACTTTCTTACTCATCTGTTAGTGTAAATCCTTGCATAGATAACCTGAAACAGTGTCACGTGACCTGTGCATCCGACAAATTGCCCACCCGTTTATCAGCTTAAATAAGGATTTCAATTTCTAGATTTGAGCATATAAGCAATGATATTTCCAATCTTCTTTCATAAATGTGGAATTCAACATGCAGTGAAACAATCTACAGAAAGCATGCCACTTAAGTTACACTTAAACCGCATAAACATGATGCAAAACAAAAACATTTGGATAAAAAGACCTTACAGACTTGCATTAAAATCATCATCCCTTTGACTTCTGAGTTCAAGGAGATGGATTACCCACTCTCCTCCCCACATGCAGACTCAAAAGGGTTTTATTTTTCTTTATGCAATTGACTTTGTTATTTACCTTGGAAGTCCAGCATCTTGTTTTCTTCATCTAGAAGCTTCATCAGTTTAGCGTACAGGATTCTCTCATCAAATTTCACAGGATCTTAAAAAAACAACAGTGAAACGACTATGGTTTCTTCCAGCAGTATTTCAGGAAATACTATTTTGAATGAAAAGTAAAGATATAAAAATACAAAAGTCAGGAATCCTTTGACACTTGAAGAGAGTTTTTACAGGGCTAGTTTCACAGCTCAGAATGAAATTACAGTTCAATACAAGACAATTTAAAATAAAAAATTTTTACTTTTAAATTGTGGGCAATATTATATGTTGATCTGGACTGAAACTGGTTTATTAATTCTGCTAATAGAGCAGCTGAAACGACTGTTGATGTTCAAATTACCAGATGAATTCTATTGGACTCGTAATGAGAATCAAAATACCTAATTTATTCTAACGTGATTTTGGATCTTCATTAGAAATTTTACCTTGCTGTCCATAATAATAACACATTATCTAGTATGAGTAGTAATTACAACACTCTATGAATTTTGAATTTGTGGCTGGTTAGTCATTCAAATTTTTAGTAATATCTGCAGATTTTAAAAAGCAGCAAAGGATATGCATGCTTACCTTTTTCCATAAGACCTAAAAAAAAATTTACTTAAAGGTTCTATATTCAAAGGAGAAATGAGCAACTGGGACCATTTTCTCTCCAGATCTCTCATACCCTGACTTCTCCAAGTTGTCACTGGAGAGAGGCAGACAGAAGACCAAAGAAATGCATATAAGGCAGGTGGATTAAGTACAGCTACATGCAAGTTTGGGTGTCTCTTTTTAAGTGCTCAATAGAATCTCAAAGAATAAACCTTTTTTACCATGAAATTTCAGAGCCAAGTTTTTCAGTTACACTGGGCATTCAAAGAAGGCAGTGGCTTCTGTAAACCTCTTCTGAAAGTACAGAATCTTTTATGTTTGTTTTAGCCTGCAACATTGAAATGTTCCCTTGGCAAGGGGGGCAAGCAAATCCATAGTGGGATGTTGTTTGCTCTCAGGTCATTATGAACTCATACAAATTTCCAGAACTGTAGGTTAGGGGGTTCTGTGGTCCAGTCGGGACGGCCGGACGTAGACGGTGACGGATGGAGACGAGAGATCTCTATAGGCAGGTCTCGGGACACAGTCGGTTTATTGTAAAAGGCTTGGGTATTGGGGCACTGCTCAGAGCTGGTAGACTCAGCTCTGAGCAGGCCCAAGAGAGCAAGAGAGTGAACGGGTGAGAGAGAGAGTGTAAGAGCAAGAGTAAGAGCAAGAATAGAAGTGGAAGTGAGGAATGGAAGTGAGAATGTCTGAAGTCCTGGTTACAATACAATAAATCATCTTCTGCACTGAATATTCTAATTGTCACTAACCAATCTAATACAAGATACAAATCCTATAGCATTTACATACAGCCTATAAGAGTTCTTATATTACCATAGAGTGTTACATCTTAACTTCTAAAAACTACTCTTTGGACCCCTTCTGCTGAGCTAGTAGGGTCTGCTCTGACCCTTGGACCTGTTTGCAAGCAGAGGGTATTGTTCCATCAAGAGGGGATTACTTCAGTCGGCCATACCATTGTTTTCTAGTTGTTCAGTAACTAAGACTTGGTATTTCAAAAGTGGCTTTCATTTCGATGTTGCCTGTAGTTTTCATATTCCCAAAATCTTTTGTCAGGCAGTCATATTTACAAGGCTTTCCTGTTTCATCTTCCCCAACACAGAACAAATATAATTTATCAAATATAGAAAAGATAATTGCCAATACCTTCATTTTCACAGAATAACCCATTAAAGAATAGTTAGTGGCTGAAGATATGCTTTTCACCAGCTATTCTCTTTGGGCATTGAGCCTGGCTTTCTGAAGTTCTAAGAAGAGTGCAACTTCAAAGTGTGCCCTGATTTCTTCATGATTTTCTGGTTTTGACTCTTGCTTGTGACAAGCCACTCTGAAAAAAGGAGGTAAACCAGTATGGTTTCCAATCAGGGGATTACCATGCAGGACAAAGCTTTAGTTCTGACTGTCTTTTTTCATCCACTACATACAAATGTACTTCCACTAATTTAACACTTCTGCAAGGAAAAAGAAGCCAGACAGAAAGCCTGGTTTGTAAGTATTGACAAATCAGACTGGTTAAGGTAGGAAGGCACCTCTGGAGTCCAGCTAGCCCAGTTCTCCCTGCTCAAACAGAGCCAAGTAGACCAGGACCGTGTCCAGGCACCTTTTGAATATCTCCAAGGTAGAAGATTTGCTCTTGGCAGAGGTGTTGGCAAATATAGTGTTATAACTGCTCTACAGAGGTCCACACAGACAGCTTGAGGCTGGTACTGTTACTAATTGACTTTTAATAAACAAATGTTATCTCAACCTTTGAGTCACATTTTCGCCGGGGAGAAAAAGGAGGACCACCAAAAGACAGCTCTTCATACATGGATGTCAGGCTTAGCATGATATGCAATTGACTAAAACCACCTCTCCACTCCAAACCCTGGAAGTCTATGGACTAAGAGCCTGTTCCAAATTCCAAAATAAATAACTATATAAAAGCCCCACCACACAATACAAAATCAGCATTTACGGTTACGTTTATTGCTCAGCCTCTTCAACACAGTCAAGAGAACGTTTCCTCCCAATGAGAACTGTATTTCCCTATATCCCTTACGTCACCACTCTGCCCGTACACGATTTTAGGCATACATGCACAGATACATTAATCTAATCTGCTTTTCATTCTCTGATTATGAAGCAGATCATGACTCATAAAGATTTTTCATAAGATGAACCAAGGCAGGACCAACAGGAAAAAAAATCTTCCCTTTAAAACTCTGAGCCATAAGTCAACTTCCAAGGTATTACACTGGTCTCCTACACAGTGAATGGGGAAATTATTGTGATTAGATGTAATTCAACCCTGCTTTTTTTCCACCAGAACATAGAAATTCAAGTTAGTGATATGCAATAGAGCCTGCTTTTTTTAGTCACACAAGTTTTTGTCTCAACATGACTTTCAGAAGCGAACAACTTTGAGACCCTTTACAGTAGATAACTTTTTTAGATCTGACTACAGCTGTGCATCTATAGTCTCTGCAGTACAAATAAGCACAGGCTTTAGAAAAGCAAAGGGCTAGCCAGGTAACACAGGAGAGCTGGCTCTTGCGTGCCATCAGCTTATTAGTGCTTAACAACAGGAGCCGGGCCAAAGCACTCAGCGCATAGCTAAGCACTTCATTACCATGATGATGTCCTTACTTAAGTCCATGCAAATTCAGGCAGGCCCGTTCCCACCCTTTTTTATCTAAAAGCCATGACAGCAGAGGAGAATTTCCTTGCTAGACAATACCTCCTGGTTAATCTCTCTCATACCTATGCATAACTTCTGTTCTTCCAGCTCTGCAGTCACACCCTTCCACTAGCTGCTATCGCCCACAGAGAGCAAAGCTAAATATCTCAGCTAAACTGGCAAAAAGAAAACCAAAAAAAACTCCCCGTGCACTTTTACGCACTCTGGGGTTTCCTTCTGTTAGGCAAACACATATTCAACTCCGTAATAAAATTGCTCTCCAAGGAGGACTTTGGGAGCAGGATTGTGAAAAAGCTACAGCTTAGCACTCAGTTCTGGAGTAACTTCATTAATTAAAAAGAACATGGTGTAGACAATGCTCTTGGAGCGTGCTTCATTTTGCTACAGTAGCAGAGTGAATACGGCACAGCCTCATTTTTACCCACCCATTAACTCACTGTCCTTGATCAAAGTCTATACTGCCTATCGTATTCAGAGCAGTTAAGGCTTAGAATTTAAATTGTAAACCTCAATATTTAAATAGAACTGCATATGTGATCTCTGACACCTCATTTTCATGAATGGAAAAGAATATTCTGACACCAAAATTACATACTTAATTCTGCCTCACCTTCTTCACTGACCTCCATCCCACACTGCCTTGGGTTTATTTCCTCATCCATCAACGGGTCAAAGTAATTTCTGCTGTATTCATTTCCTGTGGAAAGCACATGAAGTAAGGGTCAGCGATTATTAGAAGCACATGAACTAAAATGTTAATTTTGAAATCGACACCAGCAAGCAAAGGGGCATTTTTTGCTACTTTACAAGCTTAATTTTTTTAACAAGTCCTCTAAGCCTACTGGTACTGCAATTATCATCTTGTGAAAGGTCAGAAAAGGTAATTCTGAAAACAAGTGGACTTTATGTTACTTTTTCTCAGGAACTAATGAGAAAAAACTCTCAAATTCAGATGGTGGAAAGGTAAGAAAAATTTTTAAAAATACAGCATCCCCAATATAAGCCAAATTATTCTTGAAACACACCATACAAGTGAATTTTCCATACTGCAAAGGAATTTGTGTTTCACAGCTGACCTCTCCAATTTCAACAGTTTTAAATTTCACCACTGAGGTTTCAACGTCTGGTGCATCTTTAATACTGTATCGAACCAGAGAAGTGTTTAATTACAGAGGAGATACTAGGATACTGCCTCATTAATCTGAACAGCAATTATGTTCAGTTGGACTAGGTAACTAATCCAAGATTTTGATGGGATAGACCCACTCATTTTAGTACTTGGCTATTTTAGCAGCTACTTTTATCTGCTCTTTAGAAAATAAACAAATTTACTAAAAAAATTGTTTGTTAGAATTATCATGACATAATACAGTATCTAGCTGCCTAGAAGAACTCATGGTAAAAGCCAGAAGAATTTCCTGTACAAAAGGAGGGAGGGCAGACTTTCCTCAAAATATGCCTTTTCTTCAGCAAAAGTGCTGCACTCTATTAAAACCATCCACATGTTCATTTGGATTTCAAACACAGTAAATTATTATTAAACAGGGGGAAAAAAGTAAAATAATTAAGTCCATAACAAATTTTTTAATTGCTTGAATAGACATGGATATATATCCTGGGAAATACATAAAAGCTGAATGTATGAGGGGGTTAATTCATCCAAGATACACTACTGTTGTCTACAGTGTATTTGTTTTAGGATCAAAAATAATCCAAGCAGCAGCTCCTTTTCAGAGACTAAATGAAACTTTGATATGAAACTAGGTTTAATTTATATTTCTGGACTGGCACATTTTGACTGTCAGTCTCTGTTCCTTCAATGTAGTAAGTACAAGAACTGAAAATTTGCTTTACCTTGAGGTCTCAATAAAGAAAAAATAAATGAGTTTCATTTTTGTTACTTTATCTGTCAACAACTACTAGGCTGGTATGAATCTTGGCAGTATGTAATCAAAGTCTTATGTACTGCAATAACAGAGCCATTCTACCTTATTCACTGTAATTGTTTTTCTCTAGCACAAAGCACCATGATGTTATATGAACACCCCTTCACATGCTGGTAAAATAATTC
Organism: Corvus hawaiiensis; assembly: GCF_020740725.1. NCBI lineage: Eukaryota > Metazoa > Chordata > Aves > Passeriformes > Corvidae > Corvus > Corvus hawaiiensis. The sequence goes on along the minus strand of NC_063213.1, from coordinate 66,797,802 downwards.
ACCTACGTACTAAGAAAAGAAAATGATGATGCATTTCTTTATTCAATTATTTCATAGATGTAAATGTAAATTGCTGGAACGTATGTTGCACCCATGCAAACAATATTCAGCTCTTGCATAGGCTTTTTGCACAATCTTATTATCACAACAGCTTTTATTGAATTTTAATGTCCCATGTGAGTCTGGTGTGAAACTTTGTGGAGTAGACTTTTGGGCAACTCTTCTGGACAGAATAATTGGCATTTAGGAGGAAGTGTCATGTTATATTTGAGTCTGCAAGGCATGGAAACCATTATTCAAAAAAAGAGATACATTGACAAATACGATTAGACCAGAGCTTGCTCTCTGGTCCTCTTTAAAAAAAAGAACAACCTCAACACTTTGAGGAGTATGAGATATTTTGTCCAGGGTTTTGGCTCTGTCAGAACCACACACAGCTGGCAACAGACAGTTATGCAGAAGGAAAAAGAACCACCAGGCTTGATTTCCTCAGAGCAGCATACACTCTTTAAAACTTACATAAGCAGAACAAGTGGTAAACACCAGAATCACCTCCTCATGGTGATTTTATAGATAACAAGCTATTTTAAACTGCAGGACTCCACAGAAGACTTTTATTGAGGTGTTCAGAAGAGCTGAATCACACGAACCTTAGGTCACTGCTCTGGGCGGGGGATGTTGCTGTTTGTGGGGTTCTCGGTCTTTTTCCCCCTCAGCTCAACACACACACCTTGACAAGCGGTGTGACCAGGAGGTCTGGGCTCTGGGCAGGTCCTAAAATTTCTCAGGGGCAGTGGGAGTTGCTTTAGTTTTAAAATACAAAATTATCAATTTTAGTCAACGTAACACACTGCCCAAGGCATTTTGCTAATAACATTTTGTGAGCATGTGAACAGATTACCAATCATTTCACATTTGCTTTTGGAAATATTTGAAAGCATATAACATGTAAATTAACAGTCCACTAAGGAATTCACATCAGTCTGCTTTGTGGTATAAACACAGTAAATGTTAACACAGAGCTTGCTTGTAGGTATTTTGAACAGCACCATATAGCTTGATGCTTTCAACAGAGCAAGTAACTTTGACTACCTGCTCCCAAAAAAGACCTGGCCAACTCTAGAAACTTGGGTCTTTGCTTTGATCCAGAGGTTGCCTCAAACCCATTAACTCAATTTGAAGTCCTGCTCACCCCTCAAAATTGTGTTATTTCATGTGGAAAACATGATGGATAATTCAGGAAATCAGAATTGAAATGCAAAATCACAGATTATCTATACATTAAAATAAAAGTGGAAAGAAGGGTGTTGGCACAAGAGTGACCAGATGGGAATTTCTACGGTTTAATTAAAGCAAGAGGAGTTGCTAATAAAATTAGCATAATCCTTGGATGCAGCCCATGGGACTGTACAAGAATTACTAGGACTGGATGAAACTTAAAAGATGGCTTTTAAGATAAGATGTCTGTAGTCAATTATGTAGTCTGTGTCCTGAGAATACCACACAGGAAAGGCATGACTAAGCTGAATTTCTACGTTGTCCTCTACTCCACAAAGAGATCAGGTAGTCCTTGTCAATTACACATGAAAGGTATAGCATGGAATTTGGATAACAGGCAATTATTCCATTTACGTTGTATTACTGATCTAGGTTTTTAGTTTAATGAAAGAATAGAAAAAACTCTGTTGAATTTGTTAAGTAACTCGCAACCAATGTAAAAATTAAGGAATTATCAACAGCCAGATGACTGACCACTAAAAGCTTGAATAAACAATTGTTGGTGTTTATTTTCAGAGTGAGTCTTCAGGATAAAAGGAAAAAAAATTGGCATGAGCCATCTTTCTTTAGAAGACAATATGCAGATTATGGTGTGCACAAACTTGCCCTGATAAGAAACAAGTGCCTTTTCAGACAGCACCATGGTCAATATGTGTCTACCAATGACTTGGGAGAACGTTATTGGACATTACTAAGGCAGCCCACGGAAGCCTTTTGTATCAGATAGAATAAGACAGAGACATTTTGGAAAGATGAAATCCCAGCCTGAGACTGCATTTTGACCCAAAGTGCTTTTGAAACACAGTGATGCAGCTGGGAATGGAAAAGAGGAGTCCTCCTTTCCCACACCTGACTTAAAGCATTGATTTCAGCGGCAATTCCTATTAGGGAACATCACAGCAAATACTCACTGTCTCCATTCAACAGAACTGGACTTATTTCCCTGGGGATACTTTTCATTTTACTTAGCAGATACAGCCCTTTGGGCAGCCCAGACTGAAGGCTCTGTGATAACATATTTCCCCATTCCTTTATGAGAGCCAAAGCAGTGTCCTGGGGTCACACTTGAATATCCTCAAAGAAAAGTGACCACCTCAACTCGGCCAGGAAGAACCAAGACTTGGGATTAGTAGGAAGAGAAGACAAGGGTCCCACTTCCTGCATCTCCAACTACTTCACTTAACCTTCCTTAAGTTATGATGGGTTATGTAACTAGCCCTTCCACCCACCTGTTTTCATGATTCAGCACCTACACTGATAAAGTTTGATATCTAGAAGTTGCTTATTTGAGCCTTTGATTTTACACTGTACTTTGAAAAAAATCTATAAAGAACCCTAAAAAAAAATCATTCAAAAGAATTAAAGAATGAGAGGAAAAAGAAGCCTTTTACCTTAAAACAAATCTCACAGAATGCAGAAATAAAGAAAAATCATCAATGAAAACTGCATAAATAGTAAGAGTTCCTGCACAGTGAAAAACTGAATGGGTTTCGAGTGAATTTATAAGTTCTTATTTCATATACGCAATGATTTAAAAGTGGAAAATTATGTAGGAAAATTTGAAACTTTCACAAGAAAAAATTTGAGGTTTTATTCCAAAATTTAGTGTTGCTAGAGTTACTCATATCCAAACATTACGAAGATGTTAAAAATAAAACTACAGTCTTATAGAACATAGTGAATTAATATGTAATCCAGAAAACAATGTTAAGTTTCCATTCTGATTTTTTCAAGGCAAAGAAACCAGAAGCTACACTTTTAGTTTCGGTTCTTAATTATCATTACTGACCCAAGTTATTGGTCACATTTACCCCAGCTCATGCCCATTTGAGACATACGTATTTAACATTATTTTCGATATTATATGTATAGATAAGTATTTTCTTTGCAGATCTAAAATAAGATTCCCGGGGATTGCAACTTTATTTCAGATTATCAAATATACGGAAAAGTGGTAGAGATGTTTACACAGAGATTTTCATGAATATTCATGAAATTTTCAGGAATACTAAGCAGTATTCAATGAAAAATTACATGTTAATGGCACCCTGATCGTGAAGAGCATTAAGCCAGTGACAGGACAGTAGACTTTATCTTGAAAACACAGCTTGTTAAACACTACCGACACCAGGTGACTTCCCAATTTTTAAAAAAATGTTTTAAAGGTATCATATGTCGTTCTCCTTATCCTCAGCAGACACCATAGGTAATGAGGAAATCAGATAACTGCGTCTTATGTTTATACTGCAAGCCTTGAATAAACTCACTTGTCAGCTTTGACAGGACACTGACAAGGGGGCTGTTCCTGAGCCTGAGCAGGGCAGATTGTGCTGTGCCCGCCCCAACCCCTGAAAAACACCGCATCGCACCCATGGCACTCACAATTTCTTGCACCCTGCTCCACTCCGGCAAGACTTACCACCTTCTCTGCTGTTTAAGCAAAGGTACAGCATGGGAATTAGTTATTTTTCCCTTTTTTTTGTCTTTCCTGCAGGCAACAGAGGGCACTGTGCCAAGGGATGCCAGTGTGAGACCTGCTACTTTTCCTGGGGAAACACTGTTGGTCGAGGGCACGAGAAAAAGATTTACTGATGATGATGGAGTTCATTTAGGAACACTATTAGATAGTGTGACACATGTCAATGGGGAAAATGGATACTGAGCTCTCCCAGGCTGAGAGGCTTGGCTGGTCCCACCTTATGCCAGAGAGGGAACTTGCCAAATTTTGAGGATCTGACAGCACTATTACAAGGCAAACATTTTCCAACTGTAATAAATTAGCCTTAAATATATATTCAGTCACTCTCTGAAAAAGTATTTTCCCAATTATAAAATGCATTCATTCTTCACAATTCTTCTCCCCCTACCTTTCACAAATTCAGTTTTAACACATTACTTAGATGAGTGGTGCGGTATCCCTGTTGTTAGAATTGCATGCAATGGATCACGTTTTGCACACTACATTACACCTTGTGCCGTTCTGCTGATTTCAATTGGATTACACATTGTGTAATTCAACGCAAAATTACTTCCAATGACAACCCTTTTATTCCTATGCATACATGGTGATCCATCATGCCCTGCATACCGAGTTTGGCATTTCCATTTCAAAGTCCCTGTTGGAATCAGAAAGCATGGAACAACATACATAGAACTTGAATTATTAGATACAAACTTTGCCATTGTTTAAGGAAAAAAAGAGTATGGTTTTGATTCATATTTCTGGTCCCATCCTTTATGCAAATCATTTGGTCCAACACAAATCAGCAGTGTTGCAAGCTCCCATTTCCTTCACATGGAGCACAAACATGAATTTACAGCAGATGCCTATTTCTTCACCTGTGTTTGCTGTCTCTCCAGTGGGTTCCTACCACTTCTTTGGAACAAAATTAGACCCTGTTCAAAAAGTGTTAGTCTCCAGTTCTCTATAAACAGACTGAACGCAATAGAGTTGCTGATACTTTTAACAATCTGATATCCCACATGGCTCCTTCACAAAGCTCTTTTTTGTCAGTATATTCCTACTTCAAGGTCCTTGCCTGGTTACATTCTTGAGCAAGGAAGGGCTTATATTGTCCTGACCCAGTTGAACAACCTTTGGCAGTAACTGTTCCTTAGCAAAGGCTTCTCTCTACTTTAGCTTCTCTCTACTTTAGCTTGATAAGGAGCAGAGATGCTCTATTTTACAGCGGGATTTTCCCTGCAGGACACATGAAGCACTGTGTTAGGTACACCCAGCCTAGCTCTGCAGCTTGGAGGTGATGCAGCAGAGATCCACGTAGACACTAATTTGCTCCCAGAAGCAGTATAGCCATGCTAATGCCAGTCGGTATCCGGGATAATTAGAAGAGTAGTTCCTGGTCTTCAACTGAAAAAGCTTTCTTTCCCTCCTTTTTTTCTTTCCTTTTCTTTCCCCCCTCAGATGTTGTTAATCTCTGTGGGCAAATTTATTGGAGCATGATATGAGATGTTAACAGTGCCCGTTGCAGATAAAATGGTAGAATTAATTAGAGCTTTTGATTTTAGGAGATAATCTAGTTTTGAAAAAATTTGTGTATTGGGGATAATGGGGAAAAAATGAATGCTTCTTGTCATCTGGAGACAATTTTAACTTGAATCATCAATATTTAGGGTCAGACTGCCTCAAGCCTTTTACAAGTGCACAGCATACAGGAGAACACGATTAGCCTTTTTTTTCTCTTCCTTGCAAAAGCTGCAGACTATCAGAGTCTCCAAAGATGCCTATGCAGTCACCAGCTACAAGGTGGGCCATGCAGTGGGAGCATGCTCAAAACACCCCATCTCTGGATTCTGCGGCTTGCATGTGCAGTTGACACTGCAGAAAGACCACATTCTAATTTGATCTGACATATATTCTCTCTGTATGGTTGGGCTGGATATTTTACTTATCTTGTGACAGTGTGAACAGTGCCATCCCACAGGGCTCTTCTCAGCACTAGCTAGAGCAAATCTGTGTATCTCTGCAATGAACACTAAAAACCACAAACTAGTATAAGGCACTTGGACTTTTTCTGATAGCAGCTGAGGACAAAATGTATTGAATGCTAAAATAGAATAACATTTGCTTTACAGGCCTACAATAAAATGCTAAGTACAGTAGTCCTGTATTCAGGGATTGCTTGTAACATACATCATCCATCTGAATTTGAGCCATTGCCCTTGTCTTCTGCTGTCAGACAAAGATGGAATAATTCCTGGGGGTTTGGTGCCCCTGTCATGACAGTTTGCTGGAAGCTCTTTGCTGAGCAGAGACTTTACCAAGCCAGCCTGAACTTTAGGACACTCTACAATGTATTTTTGGGTTTAAACCCCTCTGGAGAAAAGAGAAAAACTGATATTGGCTCACCTTGAGATTGGGTGTCTGACAACTGAGGAACTGGTGGACACAGGTTCTTGCAGATTTGTGTGATGTAACCCCAAATGTTTTTCCCAGGGAAATTTGTCTATCAGGCCTTCCATTGTGATGGCCATCATGAAAACCTCTGTAAATTCAATGTTTGATGAGATGAAGAAGGGCAAAAGGGTTGGTTGGATTTAGCCACAAGGAAACTGAGTATTTTAAGAAATAAGGAAATTGCAGTTTGACTAGTACAAGGCTGCTGCTAGATGAACTTATTTTCACAAGCGATATGTGAAAGAAATGAAGGTGATGGAAGCAATCAGCAAAAAGCCAGCATAGAATCCAGAAGAGAAAATAGGATGGAAACCAATTAGCTGGCTGAAAAATCAGGAGATTAATCTGAGTAAATAGTCAGGCAGTTCCCCTGGGTCACTATAACACTTAACAACAGTATTAGGACTTCACTGATGATGGAGAGCAAAGAGCAGAAAGAGTTACTCAGTGGCCTAGTCCTGAACAACAAAATTTCAGGAACAGGTTTTAAGCCTGTCTTGAACACGCAGCTGACTATTCACACCACTTCCCAGTATATTTAGTATGGAGATGTGCAAGAAGACATCTCAAAAGTAGGTGGAGGTTTTTCTAGAGAACACTTCCCTCTGGCAATTGCTGACAGAGGAACAGCCTGTGACACTGTTGCCAGGTGGAGGAAATGATAGTAACCCCTGTGGCTATTATTTGCTGCCATTAACAACATGGGCGATAGGTGGAAAGATAGTGGAAAGGCATTGCCTTCTCTCTGCCTTGCCTCCAAGTGCTTAGCCTGAAAACCCAGCCTGATGTTTATATAGTGTTCTCAACCTGTAATCTTCTAAATCCTGTGATTAAATAATTTTGCTCAAGGTTATAACTGGTTTTAAGCTGTGCAGTTTAACACCAAGCATTAGAATTGACAAATGCCATTCCCCATTGAGTAAGCAACTGAACCTAAGCCTGGGGGCTGAGAGCTGGAAGAGCAGCCAACAGTTGTGAAGGGAGGTAACCCCAACAGAGAGAGTATTTTATTAGCATCCAGGGAAGAAGAGGAGAAAAAGGAAAGGGAGCAGTGTAGAGCCTAAAACATTTATTTTACATGGGCTATGCTGCTGTGCTTGGTGTGTGGGCACACCCTCCTAGAGAAATAGCTTCCAGCATGGGGTGCAACTCTTGTATCCCAGGTGGAAAAAAAGGGAAAATTCTGTGCTGATATGCCTTGTGAACTGCGTACTGGTTCCTGAGAGCTGAGGAGCAGGAGAGGATGCTGTGGAAATGTTTCCCCTGTGGTAGAAGATATCAATAGTGTTCAACACCACGTCTGGTTTTGCTGTGAGCTGAAATGGCACCGGCTATGCAAAGCCTCTATGAACTTGGAACAAAGGAAGGTAGGCTCGAAGAACTGAATCTTTGGGTTCTGGAGGACCCAGCCCTCAACAGACTGATGCATGAAGGATGTACTACCTGTAGACAGAGTCTTCACTGAGGACTGTGAAATATAACTATTTATACATTACTACATTAATGTGATACTGTATTTACCTGTGTAGCTGGCTTTTCTCTTTCCCTCTTTAATGAAAAATTGTTACACTTGGAAATGGGGAAAATTAGTTCATGAGGTACCTGAAGATTTTTTCCCATGTTTCAGGCTTGAAGATGTTGGCTTATTAGTGGCTCTTGATGAATTTTAACCGGTCCCTGTGATTGCTGACACAAGTTAGACTAAGAATAATTTAATGCAAGGTTGGACCAGATGATCTCTAGAGATATTTTCCAATCTAGACTTTTTTATGATGGTATAAATGGATGATTACTTTTTAACAGCTGCTTGACTTAGAGCTATGTGAATAACTGATCTTTTGGTTAACTGGATGAACAGAAGGTCAAGAAGGGAGACACCGTGTTGGGAAACAAAATTTTCCAACTCTCGGCAAGCTTTCCTCTCCCATTACAGAAACACTTAGCATTGTCTCAAGGCATTGCATTCCAGGCAAAATGGAACAATTTCTGCTCCTTTCACAAAGACTATATTCAACTAGGGTTTTTTGAGCAAAATGCTATTTAGGATGAAAAATCAAAATGTTTAAAAACGCATTTCAAGCTTTTAAAAAAAATGTGTTGTTTTCTTGAGGGAACTATTCATGAATTTCTGAAGAGGCCACTGAAAGCATGGATAGTCTCCAGCGAGCCTGACTTCATTTTTTGCCAGATAGACTATTTCATTAAAAAACAATCAATCCCTTTGTCTGCTTAATCACTGTTCTGACAGTCTGCAAAGGAAAGAAGAAGAATTCCTGCTCCATGTGGCACTGCACAGAGTCACATGAAGGCTAAATGGAAAGCCAAACCTAATTTTGCAAGAAGCCATTAGGAGCCGTGGGCTCTCCAGTCCCGCAAGGATAAAATCTTAACACAACAAGATCCAATGTTTTAAAAGCCTGACTGCCTGAAGGTCTGCTCACCAGCCTGCACTTACCCATTTAAATACCTGGGCTGGAGGAGTGCAAGGGCACAACACTTGTGAGTTGGATGGGTAATGCTGGGTGATCAGGACTGTTCAAAGCCACACCAGTTACTTTGGTACCTCGGGAAGTCTTGGCCCTTGGATGCACATTTGCATATTCACAGATGCACACAGTCCACTTGAAGTTAATGAGACCACATAGTCCAATCAAGTAAATTTTTTAACGGGTATTTAGGGAAGATTTTGAGTCTGACTTTAGGAATTTTTGCTTTTATGCTAAATCTTGGCCCAAGATTTTCCTCATATGACTCGCAATACCTTTAAATTATACCTTTAAATTCCTTTTGTCACCTTCTTTCTCACTGGATTATGAACTAAAAATAACCATTTTCCATAACATTCAGGGTTAAAAATAATTCCAAATGGAGTCATTAAATAATAGATTAAAAGATACCAAAACTCTGCAAAAGGAGAACTGACATCAAGTGAAGCTCCTTATAGTTCAGGTAAACCAAAACAATAAACAGAAATTGCTTCCCAAGGCAGCAATTCTTTCGGCTGCTGCATCAAAACTGAGCTGAAAAGCCAGGATCACTCCCTTGGACAAGCTGAGCGAACAGGACTCTGCTCCAAGCATCTGAGCAACACTGGCTGAAAAAATAATGAAAGATGAAACAGAGGCAGGATGCCGATTGACTGAGGGCATATGGGAGACCTAAGGACAACAATCAATCACGGATCTGTAAGCTGTTTAAAACTATTCAATGCTAGGGAGCCAGTGAGTGAGCAGCATCTGTGTGCTCAGACTGGCTGCAGTTCCTCCAAAACCCAGCTCAATCCAAATTGGGGGAAGCACTGCCACAAGCCGCAGCTCACTGCACTCACTCTCACTGGCAGAGAGGCCCACACAACCTGCACCCCATCACAGGGAGTCACTTGAGCATGGAGACAAAGCCTAGGTCTCTAAATATTTAGACAGCCCGTGTTTTTTGGCAGCATGTTGGATTTCCTACCCAGGGTTTTCTGGGGAGCCTGCTTGAACATGCTGGGATGGCAACGCCCAGCACAGGCTGTGGAGTGTGCAGGTTAGATGGGGAACACAACCACTGTTGCTGCATTTGAGGCTAATCAGGTTTGATGTCTCACCTCTTGGTTCAGCATGGGCTTGCAGCCCGAGTTTTTGTTGGTGAGCTGCAAGGGTGCTATCTGGCTTGTCATGTATAATAACTTTCTCTTCTGAAGGCTGGTATGCTGAAAGATCTGTGCTGCTGATGTTAAAAGCTGGATTTTCAATGCCTTCTGTTGCTGCTCTCTCTTCTTTTACTATAGAAAACAAGGAGGTCAGAAGAGCATATTATAGCAAAGTGTATTTCAATGACAAGCCGAAAATTCCTTCTAGTAATTCCTTTGCTGAAAGACTCAAGTGTATCGTCCTCAAATGTCGCCAAAACAGAATTAGGTTAAAATTAACTCTAAAAAAAAAAAAAAAAAAAAAGAATAAATGATTAAAATAATTACAAATTGCACCCTGACAAGCAAGAGCAAAATTTCGCCCACAGCCATTTGTCTGTAATTAGTTAATTAATCCTTACACAAATTATGAGCAATAACTCATCAAGCAAGGCTCACCCATCAGAAATTCAGCCGACTTGGATTTCTTCTGCTTAGTTTGCTTCAGAGCCTTCTGCTGGAACTTCTGGAGGGAAATTGTTAAATGAATAAATTAGCTAAAGAACGAAGATCATCCTTTATGATCCACAACTAACACAGTATTTTAAATATGGGATGGCATTGAAATGTCATTTAATTTAAATCTCTGCTAAAGGGGTCAAACACTAATTGAACAACAGAAGTGGAAGAATTAAATAAAATAGAAGAAAAGTTAAAACAAATGCCAAATGAAGGTCAGATTAAAATACTTTGTTTTTCCCCAATTTTAATTAATGCAAAGAAACCTCAACAAATGAAGAACATTATAAGACTTGTCTCTCAGTATGCATTCAACAGCAACTGCTTTATTTCACTTGCAGAACGGCAGTGCTTCATTTAGAAAAGTTTGGTTATGTAGAATATTTATAGACAGACTTCCCTGACATTCCCCGTTCTCCTATTTTCTAAGTCCACTTACATAACCAGTGTATCTGCTCATCACACAGCAGCTAAAAATGAATGAGCTCTACCCTTTCATACAACGCAATAGAATGAAAATAGAGCCAAAACAATTATAAATGAGGTGTCACAAAAGAGAGATCATGGTCCAGGGGAGAGAGGAAGCAGGGCTCATTACAACAATGAAAAGTTCATTTAGTATTAGAGAGATGTCAACAATGGATACGGTGAAGTCAAACTGCAGGAGATCTCGAGGGACCTTAAGTCTGATAAGTTCCACAGTAATTCCCTTGGGGAGACAAGGCTCGAAATATATATGGTCACATTGAACTAAGGAAGGCCCAAGTGCTAAGCACTGTCCTTGTATAATACCTCGAGCAGCACTGGGCAAGAGTCACTCTTGGTCTGGTACGTGGCTACAGACCCTATTTCAAATGCTGACAGTCAAAACAGGCAAAGATTATCTAAAAAAAGCATATCTGGTAGTATTAATCAAAGCCAAAACCAAAGTAAGAAAACAGTTCAGACCCATTTATTTTAGAATGTCACATGGCAGCTTCTAAAAAACAGTATTATTTTTTCAAGCCAGTTGCTTAAATGTCCAGTGATAAAGACCACTCCTGGCAGCATACCTCCTGAAAACTCTCAATACAAAAGGACTAATTACAAGAACCATTGAAAAATTGCAGTTTTTACAGCATCCATCTTTCCTGTTTGATTGTGGGTGTCAGTTTCCAGTAAAAAACACCACTTGCAGCAGACACAATCAATAAATCTGTCAAAAATTACTGAACCATAGCACTGACAGGTTAATATAGATATTAATATCTTCGTATTTTTACATTTATATATGCACATATATATATGTTTTTCTGAAAACAGTGGACTTCCTCTAAAGTAAGACTAATACCCTACTAAAAAGCAAATACGTAAAAATGATCAGACACATTCTGAAAGCTACAATAAATAAATATAATAAGAGAAATGATTCCTACAAGCCACATGCAGCACAACCAAAGTTAATGATAATTTTGACAGGAGTTCAATAGGTTCAGAAATTTACCCTACTGCTTCTGATTTTTTTCAAAAATACACATTCATTCAGTTAGTATCTTTAGAATTATGTTTGCTTTGCAATATTAAAGAATTGCTGCATTCCTGTATGCCATAAAATTTTAATTGAGTCACTTTTAAAGATTCCAGAGTATTTGTAACACTGCTGTGTGATAATTATTCTTACTATGCCGTATATAATCACCACACAAAACCTTAAACTTCATGTTAACAGCTGAAGAACCAATATCATGCCAAAAATTCTGGGGCAAATTTTCAAGTGGTATTAATCAGTACACATCTGTAACTTTGACGGAATTAAGATGATCTGCATTAGATTCTGGGTATTCTTTCTGCATGTCAGATTTCCCTAGCAAAACTAAGTGCTCACTATATTGGCCATAGTCAGCTTTCAGCTGCTATAGTCTGGAAAATGCACAAGCTCCTTTCACAGCACAAAAAAGCAAAAAAGGTATTCTTCCTTCCTCATATATAATAAAGAGTGGGTTTTGGAGTGGGTTTGTGTACGTGTGTGTTTTGGGGTTTTTATTGTTTGGGATTTTGGGGGGGTTTTGGTTTGTTTGCTTTCGGGGGTGTTGAAG